>NC_051178.1:45724103-46024103 GCF_013339695.2 Rhipicephalus sanguineus | reverse complement strand
ACTGCTCGGAGGAAGACAGCGACTTGTTAATCATGTGTTGCAATGCGGCCGAGTAGTTGGGCATTGTCCGACTGATGCCTGAGGACTCTACAACCATTCTGATGTCAACTGCGGTCTGCTCCTCAAATGTTCCCAATTTAAGTTTGGCTGGGAGAGCAACAGGCTTTGTGGAGGTGTTGACCGTCCACAAAAAAGCATGTCCGTCGATAGGCTCGAATAACACACCGTGGGACCAGCACATTCTTCTTAATAGCGTTGGTGCGATCAGGCTCCAAAAGTCCGGTGCAGGGTCCCAACAGGACGCGAGAGGAGCATACGGGAACCAACACTGTTGTCCGACCAAGGATCGACACATCTTTAGAAATTGAAAACACGTCAGTTGGGTCAGTTGGAAAGTCATCAATGGCAACAGTTGGCAACGTGCTTTGTAGAAGAATTTCTTCCAGTTCCACAGTCAAGCGTTGCGCTGCATTCACGAAGGAGGTCTATACCGAAAATGACGTCATACGAGTTGTGTGAGCCCGGAGGAAAATGTAATGCGGCGCTGAATAAAGGAGGAAGAACGACTGGCACGAGGGATTGCTGACCGGCGATTTGCGACCGTCTCTTGTGTTTTCTCCAGCTCTTACTTCGCATTGTAAATAAACCCATTACATCCGTAACAGCTTTGGTGGAGAGGTGCGGTGTAATCCGACGCCCTGGACAACCCCCTCGCAGAAGACCTTCGAAGAAGCAGCCGTCTAGCCGGTCTACCCCCGGAGAACATCGACAAGACTGACGCTGAAGCAGGCATGCCGACGGGCAACGCCGCTGCATCAACCAGCGCCACGGCCTTGGAACAAGCTGGCCGCAGACCAAGACAACCAAACTGCTGGGCGCCTGAACCGTGCACGCACATTCTCAGGTAAAACAGATGAAGAAGTGGATGATTGAAACACTACGAAAGAGTGAGCCGCTATCACGAGTGGAGTACGCCGGCAAAACTCGTGAACGTAGCATTTTTTCTCGCTGGGACCGCTCTGCTTTGGTTCGAGAATCATGAACACACGCTCACCACTTGCCAAATCTTTGTTCAGGAATTGAAGGCTTGCTTTGGGGACACGAGCTCGAAGAAAAAGAAAGCTGAGCAAACGCTCTCGCGTAGAGCTCAGTTGCCCGGCGAAACGTGCACGACATACATCGAAGAGGTATTGAAGCTCTGCGGGATTGTAAATGCGAATATGCCTGATGAAGACAAAGTCGGACATTTGTTAAAAGGCAAAGACGTGTACAATTTTCAGATCACAAAGGAAAACCTGAGCACTCCTTCCGAATTTAGGCATGTCGCGCATTCGAGGCTCTGAAGACCCGAAGAATAATACCCAAGTTCGAGCGCCTGGACAACATCCCCAACGTTGCAAGTATGGACATTGCCACCTGCGAAGACATTCCCTTTATCATCCGTTGGGTAGTTCGAGAGGAGCTAGCACGGCTCCAAGCGGCGGATGCCCACTACCAATTCTCATTCAACGATTACCCCGTACCTCACCAAAGGTGTTACGGATGCGATGGGTTTATTTGCAATGCGAAGTAAGGGCTGGAGAAAACACAAGAGACAGTCGCAACCGCCGGTCAGCAATCCCTCGTGGCAGTCCTTCTTCTTCCTCCTTTCAGCGCCGCATTACCATATTATTCTATTTATGCCGTACACATATACACATATCTGGCTTTAATTTTAGTTAGGCGATGGAAGTATGTACAGTCGCCGACCGTTTATTCGGACGCCGAAAATTCGGACATGCTCGTTTATTCGGACACCTTCGCGGCACCGCCACTCGTCCCATTGAAGTAATGTAAACTCACGACCGAAAATTCGAACGCCCCACAGCCCGCCGTTCGATTTTTCGGACTCCGACTGGCTGATAGAGTGCGACGTTGAACGCCATAACAAGCTGTCAGCAATGTTTACAATATTTTTACTAGGTTGCCAGCACTGAAATGTTGCACTGGCTATAACTGGAGAAAATTGCTGGAGATCGTGCCAGTGTCAAAAATCCACGCAGAAGTTACCGATCTCGAAGGCTATGTTTGTTGGCTACACGTAACGGTTGCCTTTTGGCTTTTAGCCAGTCACGTATCCATTGAACGGCTACCACGGCCAAACAGCAGGCCAAGCCAAGCCAAGCTTGGAATCTGCTCTGTGCGGCGTTTTAGGCGAATGACAGCGCGTACGAGCAGGCTAGTGAGAGAAACCCACGTGACTGGTATGGCAAATTGACCCGCCATCTATGGACTGGGATCAGAGTTAAAATCTGCGTTCCGTCTCTTTTCTCCCAACTCTCTTCAACCCCCTCTCTGGCGGGATCAACTCCCTCTCCTCCGGGAGCCGCGCTTTCCACCGCCTTGCTGGCGCCGCCGACTTTGAAATCCGTTGGAAAGTTGGGAAAGTTTCGTGTCTGGTGTTGGTAAGGCGTGCGTTAGCCGTCGTCGCTCGTCCGTTTGACGGTGCGCGCTCGCTGTGTGCTTGTGCGACGCGATGTTTTACGACTCGGGATGTTCGTGCATAGTGCATTGTTGCTCGAATACTTCCAGAACAAGTCCCGGAATATATGTGCCGGCCCCCAAAAGAACAACAGGTGAGCGTGCCCTTTGAGTTGCGGCTTTCATTGTGTCAGTTTGAATTCACATCCATACCGAGTAGCTGTTCTCTGCAGTGGGGCTACAGTTATTGTTTTCAAAAATGACTGATTCGAAAAGGGCGCGATGCTGCGTTTAACTCGTTATACGAACAAGCAGCGGACATGAAGCCCATGCGACGTAACCATATAGTTACAGGCTTACAACTCTCACAGAACCGCGTGCTTGAATATGTGCTTTGCATTTATCTCCGGTTAATTACTCGCCATCGCCTATAACCGCGTTTCTAAGGCTGTAGGTAAATGTATAAAAACTTGTGCTGCTCTGAGACGAACAAACGAATTCACTTTTGCACGAGTCGACGGCGCTCTTCATCTGATTGGAACTTGTTCCTTTTCTTCAGGGCGGAAGCGTTTTTAAAGTACTCCGGAACGCCACACAGCTGATTGGTGCGCCCAGAGAAAAGCTGAAGAATTGCAGAATCGGCGCATTTCAAGAAGAGATGCCATGAATCCTCCGATATCATCTCTTCATTTTCTTCGCGTTTATCATCACTAGTTTTATGAAAATCAACGTTTTTGGAAATGTAGTCAATAAAGTGCGGCCAATATTAGTTGTGGTATATGCGGAGTTCGTTTTCACACCTTTAAAATGATCTTTACATGATTATTCTATTTTTAGGTATTCAACTGCTTTCATTGTTTTTGCATTGCAGTGAATGTTCAATTTTGTTAGTTATGATAATTTTGTGCAATATCGTGCGCATATATCAGAAGCTCTTCTGCACTTTTGTCAGTATAAAAATTGTTTTTTATTATGTGCCCTAATGTTATGCTGTTTTTTTATTTCACTGTTCTTTAAGTTCTTAACTTTGCCGATACCTTTTGTGTTGTTTAGTGGTCATGAACACGTCTATGTGAATCTCCTGTTCATCACTTCTGTTAATCTCCTGAACCTCTGTCGCACCACATTTGATGAAAATGTTGATTTTCGGAAACGAGGACAATAAAACGAGACCAAAGATATTTTGTGTTGTGAGTGCAATTCATTCTTTTGCGTTCCGGCACATGCTGCACGACTGCAGTGTGTTCAGAATGCTTGATTGCAAATTGCGTACATTCAAACGCGCAACGAACGCGCGGTGCAGCACGCGCAAGCGGATGCAAAAAAGGAAAAAAAACGCCGGCGCAGCACGCGCGAGCGGGTTCATGAAAAAAAGTGGGGGAGGAGGCTGCGCAGCACGCGCACGCAAACAAAACAAAAAGAATAAAAAACGGTGCTTGCAAGAGAGTTAGGAGAGGAGGTGCGAGGCGCGGCTGGTGTTGCCATGACGACGCATACCGTGTGCGCCGCCATTCTGCAGTTTGAGCTTCTGAATCCCAGCCGCCAGGATAGTAACTGAAGGGACGTTTGGCGCTGCCAGCGCTGACGTCATGAATTAAGACGTCCTATGGGAGGTATACGGAGTAACCTCCCCCTGGTACGAGTACGACGCGGATCCTAATTCGGACGAAGAGAGTACGACAACAGATTACAGAAGCGCTGCAACATCAACTAGACCAACATCGTTTCCTTTTGGCGTGTGAGGGTTTGCGTTCTCATGTTTCTGTGGCTAGGCCTGATCTGCATCCCGAGCTTTGTGTCCTGCTCATGCGAGGCCTGATCTGCTGAAATTGCTCCGACGCTGCCCGTTCCATGAGCGCCGTCGGAAGTAAAGAAACGCGGCAACTACAAGGCCCTGACGATGGCGAAAAAAAGCGGCGATTATTCACCAGGTGGAAGTTGCTTGGGAGTTTTCGCCGAGTTGGGCGATGAGATCTGTCAGCTACTCGAACCAGCGCATGTGGACAGTGACTGCCGTGATGACGCACCTCCCACACCACAGCCATCAAATGCGGATTTAGCGTAGGCTGTTGCAGTGCTATTGACGACCCGCAGGGGTGGCCAAACATTGGCTGAAATACAGGCCGACTTGGTCGCGCGTAAGCGTACATGTGTACAGACGCGCACTAACAAGTTTTTTCCGGCCGCTGGGCCAATAAAAGTGCTTTTCTGGTGAATCCTTTTTTTCGGACTCCCGATTATTCGGACTTTTCAGCGGTTCCCACCGAGTCCGAATAAACGGTCGGCGACTGTATATGCTAAACACATTCATCTCGACCGATGAATGTGTGTGATCGAGTGTCCTGAATGTAGTTCACATAACTGCATCGAAAGCACTTATCATTCGCAACACAATATGACATTAGTCTGATAATCAACATCAACCGACTCTGGCAGTCAGTCCTTCAATATGGGCTCGTACCGCTGAAAGCCGCACGCCACCGGCAGCAGTTAGCCGCTGTAAGGCTCAATAACGGCGTTTCTAGCTTCTGATTTGTGTAGTCGAAGATGCAAATATCACCTCGCTTGAGTCAGTTATGACCGAAACTACATTTGAACGATTATTGGATGAGGGACAACATTGGAAAGCTGAACAAGTCCGCGATAGAAATAAGTAAGAGACGGCTAGAGTATTTGTGGCAGAAAACTAGAGAAAGGGTGCGCACAGGTCCTCTAAATTCTTGAAAGGCACTGACTACGGTGACGGGGCCCATCAGCGCAGTACAGACGTAAAAGTGACGGGGCCCGTCACCGTAGTGTAAATTGTAATAGTGACGGGCCCCATCATTGTAAAGCAGTGATTACGGTGACGAGGCCTGTCAGCGCAGTACCGTTGTAAAAGTGACAGGGCCCCTTTACTGTAGATTTTCGGTCGTTCCTCGTCGTGTGGTGTTCGTGGTGTAGTTGGTTGGCGCACTCTCCATGGAGTGTTAGGGCTGCAGGTCGCCAGTCCGATTCCTCCCAGGTTTTTCTTTTTTTTTTTTTTTGTCAGGTTATGCGTCAACGTCAACGTTACTGCTCTGACGGAATCGTAACTTTTTCGTTCAGGTTTGCGGCGGTTATACAGCCCTAGCGTTCGGATGATGCGTTGTTCCTATGCGACCTCAGTTCTAATCGCGCTGAATAAGAAAATTTTTGTTTTCTTTTTTCTTTTTTCAGTATTGTTTCACAAAACCGTCCCGAGCTTCCGGCTAGTCGACAATAGAGTGAAACCTCGGTGATACGAATCTCACGGGACCACGAAAAATATTCGCATCATTCAAAATTCGTATCACCAGAAAGCATTGAAAATTAGCATGCGACAAAGAAAGCTGGCGTACATTTTCATTTATTGTTTTTCTGGGCCGCAGCAACATTAGGAAGAACCCTAAATGTTTGTCAGTCAAGTTTTTAGATGTCGGCAATCATACCAGCAGTCGTAAATATACGGCCCGTAACAGCGTATTTATAATTAATGAACCAGGTGCGTTGTGACCCGCGACAGCAGTAGCCCCTTCCAAATTTTAGTATGCTTTTTTGCATGACACTTGAATACTGCAGCGAAAGTAACGAAAGAAGCGTTTTGACGCGATGGATCAAGGCCACAAAATTATAGAACCATGGTCCTGTGTTATGATTTTGTTATTGTGGAGATGTTGGGGATCTTTTTTGGGAGATTTATGGCCGTGCCCGTACAAGTGCGACATTTTCGGCCGCGCATGTTGATGTTGTGAGACCTGACTCCTTCGCCAAGACCGTCCTCGCCTTCTTTCGCTCCTCGTCCACCTTTCACAGGGTGTCTGATGCACGAGGCAGGCATGTGTACACAGTACAACGACAACAACCCACGTCGCCGCGTTAGAAAAAAAAAGCATGGCGCTAATGTCCTCTGTAATCTAAACGCAAAGGCACACGGGGGCACATAAGAGCCTCAAAGATTCACGCACACAATCGCGGAGGCTGGGACACGTCTCTTAAAGTTTATTCTGACCGTCAGAAAAGTGTTTTTCTTACACCCTGATTCTGACCAATTGGCGGTGCTGCGCGCATGTCCACGCTTGCGTTCCCGCGCTCGCACGTGCTTGGCGTGTATTCCGCGACAGCGCAGACAGCACCTCTTCGTACGTAGGCCGTAGCGTACGTTCGTATCAAACGTCACTGGGTAAAAATCGGTTCACAACAACCGTACTCCATTACATTGCAGGCCGATGGGCCTTGGCCGGGACCAACGAAAAAATTCGTATCGCCCCGAAATTCGTATGAGCTGTGATCGTATCACCGAGGTTTCACTGTAGTTAAAGGGAGAGTTGGGCTAGTTGGTTTGCGTTCATATTGAAACAGCGCAAAAGACGAGCACACAGAAAGACTAGACAACACAAGCGCTGAACTGACAACTGAATGCTTTATTGAAGCGAAACATAGAAAGGGAGAAGAAGAAAGAACAAAAAATGCGCACGCAACCTATGCACATGACAAAGGACTACTCTAGTACCATCATTATGTCTTCTCCAAGTACGTTAATCGCAATCAAGTAAAACGGTGACACGTGTGTCAGCGCACCGTCGATTTCTTTACTTGATTGCGAGTTAACGTACTTGGAGAAGACATAATGATGGTACTAGAGTAGTCCTTTGTCATGTGCATAGGTTGCGTGCGCATTTTTTGTTCTTTCTTCTTCTCCCTTTCTATGTTTCGCTTCAATAAAGCATTCAGTTGTCAGTTCAGCGCTTGTGTTGTCTAGTCTTTCTGTGTGCTCGTCCTTGCGCTGTTTCAATATGTTCACTGTAGTTACTCATTCGTGGTAGCACGGCTCAGCGTGGGACAGCGAAGCCCGTTAATCAGCATGTCGCTGCGCCGCTGATGCTGCATATCAGCATGTCGTCAATGTCGCTGAATCGCTGCTCCCCCCCCGAAATGCTTTCGTACTGTCGTGCACCGCCGACCAAAACAGCCACCTGCGCCTGAAGTCTTCCTGGATTTTTTCTAGAATTGCTTTCCATGGTCGAAAGACATCTCGGAGAGAACACTGCTGATTTGACTGGCTGTCCTCGCTGCGCCCATGGCGTCCCCGTAACTGGCTGCGCAGCGCATCACCGTCAGCGGCGCAGGGACATGCTGATTAACAGGCTCTGCTCTCCCACGCCGAGCCGTGCTACCACGAATGAGCAACCATATTGTTGACTAGCTGGAAGCTCGGGACGGTATTGTGAAACAATACTAAAAAAAGAAAAAAAATGAAAATTTTTTTTTTTATTTAGCACGATTAGAACCGAGGTCGCATAGGAACAATGCACCATCCGAACGCTAGGGCTCTCTAACCGCCGCAGACACGAACGAAAAAGTTACGACTCCGTGAGAGCAGTAACGTTGACGCATAACCTCAAAAAAAAAAAAAGCGGGATGAATCGAACTGACGACCTGCAGCCCCAACACTCCATGGAGAGCGCGCCAACCAACTACGTACGCCATGAACGCTTTTTTTTTTCTTTATTGCCTCACACAAGTAACTACTACGCCACGAACGCCACACGACAAGGGCGTCTAAAAAGCGAGGCGGTAAATGCAGGAGAATGATCCTCAGGTCACGTGGGCATGAAGTCACGTGATCAAAGCGATAGCTCACCTAGGTACATCTTCACCTAAGAGCAGAGAGTGTGTCTAGGGACGGTTTAGGTACAACCACCGAACACGCGGAACACGTAGTACAATCGCGTTACTGTAATCGCGTGGTGCGTGATGGGTGTGTGTGAGAGGCATGAACGGGCGTGGGCGTGTGTCGACAGCTTCCAAGCTAGTAAAGTTGCGTTAATTCGTTACCACTTAAAACGTGGCAGGCCGTTTCAAGCACGTCTTCATTAGCACTGAAACCGACTCTTGGGAAAAGAAATACAGGCAAGTGAGGTGTGAAAACGCAATGTGAAGTGCTAAATGTTGAGAAAGCGCCTATGAACCAAATGTACTGGCAACAGCTAGGTTGAGGCATCTTCATTGGTGTCATGTGTGCTGACTCTACGTAGTTTCCGTGAATGGTTTGAGAAGTGTTTTGCGTTCTTTTTTTCCTTCATGTATTGCATGAAGCTGCACACATTTTAAGTGTCCCGTAGAAATGCTTGTACGCAAGAAGAGTAGCTTGGGCTTGTTCGTGTACATACATAACGCAAGCGGAATAGCTCACACCGAGGCAGGGACGGTGTAAGCAAGTCGACACAAGAGCATGTGTTGTCTTGCTTGCTCTGTCTGTCTCAGTATGTGCTATTCCGCTTGCTCGTGCTAGGTCTAAGTTATTGGCAGATGCGGACATGTGCGATATATGTATTTTGCAGACGTGAGTACTAGTAGCGCAGTGCAATAGAAAATGTCCAAGGTAGTGCATCTGATGACGCACAGACAGATCTAGAAGCTTCAAAAAGTACTTTGGACACAAGTCGCACGCGATAGTCCTTCCTTCACCGCACTCCTTTGTTTTTGCTGTTGCCAAGGCCTCTTCTCCATGGACATTTTTTATGTGCCTTTTTAAATTGCTCGCATTTGAAAAAGCCTTGTCGCAGAAAGTGCAGATCTTGTCGAGTCTCGTGGAGGTGCTAGCGCGCGCCCCGGCGCTTTCGCTGCCGTCCATCGAGAGCGTCCGACAGGAGAAAAGAATCGCTCTCCGCTAACTCGGGAGACGGGAACGCGAGGCTCACTTGTTGCGGGATCGGCAGGAACTGTAGGTAAACTGGGAAAACTTGGCATCGCCTCATAGGGAATAATCGAGCTCTTGATTTCTCTCGTGGTTGATGCTGCACCGTCCCTAGAATTCCCCAGAAAGCGATGTTATACGGAGCGGTGACGTCTGCATCGAACTAGCCAATGAGAGCGAGGATCACCCTCCTGGAGTTACCGCTTCGCGTCTAAAACGACCAAAAATCTACGGTACGGTAAAGAGGCCCCGTCAATTTTACAGTGGTACTGCGCTGACGGGCCCCGTCACTATAAGCATGTCGCCATTATGACGGGCCCCGTCACTATTACAATTTACACTACGGTGACGGGCCCCGTCACTTTTACGACGGTACTGCGCTGACGGGCCCCGTCACCGAGTCAGTGCCTCCTTGAAAACCCATCCCCAGGATTTCGAGACATGTACATGTCGCGCCATCTCTCGGCTGCGGCCGGGCGCACCGTCGTAGCTGAATGGGAAGCACACGAAAAAAAGGATCATATCTCACGAACAAGACACGATATCGTAAACGACTCACGGTTTTAGACACTAGGGAACCACTCGAACATTTTAGACCTAATTATAATAACTTGCCACAAAGCGCCTTCCTTCCAGGCCATTTGAATATATTTCCACACAGCCTATGAGAGTTGCCTCAATTTAGACCCACTTTGGCGTCTTTCAACTTCGATTGCAAAGCTTAGAAAAGAGGTTTCAAAAACGACTCCCGGTTTTAGATTGGCCGACAATTGCTCTTTCGATTGATATGCTACTTTATTGTGTACCTAAAGCCATGTAGCTTCCTCGGTCGATTTTGTCGGCCTCATTATGTATTTCTAAAATATTTATTTAACAAAGTTAACTCACGTTTTTCAAACTGTAGCTACAGTAATACCTCGCTAACTCGAACTCGCATATCTCGAAAAATCGCCTAAGTCGAAGTTTTCCGCGGTACCGAACAATTTCCCATAGGTGCAATGTATTTATTGCCCTTTATCTCGAAGTATTTCCGTGCCCACTTTCGGTTATCTCGAAATTTCGACTGACAATGGAACCAAAACTTCGCCGCCGAACCGTTTCACAAAATACTAGCGGCAAAATGTCATACGTTTCACAAGGTTCGCGCGAGGCTGCCGCGTTTACGACGAAGTGGACACTATTCCCGAAAGTAAAGTCGGAACCTAGCGGCATACCAACTCTGTCGAGCAACCCTGTGTCACGTCATGTGACGCTATAGACGTGCACATAAGCAGGCCCTGCAAAATAGCTCGGGTCGTACACGTTTTGTTTACCGTCAGAGATGCGATTTCGGCATTTTATTTACGCAAGGCACGTCGCGCGGATTTTTTCGTCGGCCGTGCGATGTGGTGAGGATAACGCCACCAAAGCAAAGCAAGTCACTGATGCTGCAAAGAAACGTAGCCCTAATCAAAGAAACGGATTCGAGGCTCGAAGTTTCCGGACGTCAAAACGGCGCTGAATGTGTGGCATCGTGCGAGAGGAGCCCCTTCCAGTCACATCGACAGATAAGGCCGATTCTCTAGACTTAGCGGTGGGCTAAACTGATCTAGCCTGCAAGATGGGCTGGTCTGACCATTTTCTTAAGCCAAACAACGTGGCGTCACGCACAGTGATCGCGGCAGCGTCGACGCAGCTACTCGAGGGGTGACAACATCCGCCGAAACAAGAAACATGCTTCGCTTGATGCGAAATAAATTTGAGTGCAGCGGCGCGGATGATCGGCACATGCGATGTGTTAAGCAACTCGAGAAAGCTTTGCTAGGTGCAAGTGTTACTGAGAGGCAGACCAGCCTTAGTCTGTCTCTCTGCACTAAATAAAAAGGCAGTGCCGAAAAACACAGCTGGTTAATAGCGCTTGTATATCATTATTTTTCTTCAAAACCTTTACAAAAAGCCAGTTAGGCGCTCCTGTTAAGAAACTGGTCAGTAGGAATAACGTTTCTAGATAGAACTGAACTTCTCAATGGAATTTGCCCAACTTTGCTTATCTCGAAATTTTTTCTGGTTTTTACTACTTCGAGTTAACGAGGTATTACTGTATGTATTTGCACTGTAGCATTCGTAAATTTTAAACACGGATACGTCACAAATTTCCTTCGCAAACAACTGAAAATGACATTCCAATTTAGACTTGCCCTGCAACATTTACACTGAAACTTTTTCGCTAAGGTTAACAAATAATAAATAAGCAAATTAATATTCACCATTTACCAGATCAGTCGCGCATAAGGGCATGCTTAAAAAGGTGACAACCTAAACACTGAAACAAATACAAAATAAGCTAATTTATATTCACGCTTTACCGAACAAGGCACACACAAAGGTATGCTTACTTAGAAAATACAACTCGACCTCTAGTTATCGAATTTTTGCAGAGCGTGCTGTCATTCTCTTAAAATTTCGTCGAATGAGCTGGAACACCCTGCATAAATGTTTTAGTACTGCTATCTGTATAAAAGGCATGGAAGAATTGAAAAAAAGTCAATCGTTTGGAACGCATGAAAAAGTGTTTCTCGAAATTGTCATTTTCGAGCAAGTGATTTTCACACTTAGCGACGATGTGTAAAATAAGGCGTTTTTTTTTTTTCTTGGCATATATCTTTCGGCACTGAGCAATGAACCAGTCCAGCATAGCATGTTCAAGTTTCCGAGCAAGCATTCAATGCCACATAATGAAGCAGTCAAACTTTTTTGTTACAGCAGTGTTGATAATGTTTCCATCAGTTGCCATTCACATTCTGTGGTCCCTCATTTAGTAGGTAGATATTTAAAAGTGACTTTGGCTTTCTTTGGGCACAGCATGTGTGAAGCTTCTCCGCTCACCTGTGCACACGTGTATGTTCGCGAAGCCGCCACCATAGCTTTTTTTGGCTTGTTTATTTTTTCAGAGCAAGAGGTACCTTACCAAATGGAAAGGATACTCCAAGTGGCACTGCACCTTGGAACCTAAGAGGCATCTGAACGAAGCCTGCCTGCGGGAAATCAAGCACCCAAGCAAGCCATTGCCACGGCGACTGGAGGCCACTTCTGAGGAGGTCCATTACGCAGTGCAAAAGAAACTTGCCAACATCCGTCGCTCCAGCGGACTTGTCAAGGTGAACCTAGACCTCGACGTATTTCGCTGGATTTTCAACGGCAGAGGAAAACGCCTCGAAAAGGGTTGGATTCTCTGTGATGAATCTGACTTTTCCAAACTGAATCTCCCCCTTAATTGGCATACTCGTGAAACCAAACTAGAAAGCGTTGTCACTATTGACTTTCCAGTGCGGGTGAAGGCAACAGCGCTTTCCGTGCGGCTACCCGGTGGAAAGCCTCCAAATGTTCTTCGTAACAAAAGTGACTGCATCCTGAATGTAATCCCCGGATCCCTGCCTTGCTGTCCTACAGTGTGTAATGTTACTTTTTTTTTGCATTCATTCCGTTCCGAAAAACGCGCCAACAACTTTCACATCGGTGTCTGCTTAAACCATTGCAAATGTTTCTTGTTACAAAGTTAGCTTAAAGCCAATTGCAGTATTTTTTGTCATTTTAACACTCAATTACTGCGCAACATTGTCTTTAGAAGCATATTTGATAAGAGTCTTTCAGTCTAGAGTTTTTTCTGGCTTTTACCATGGCTTCCGCAAATGATGGAGCACAAATTGCTGCTAGCATTGAGAGCTCAGGCGTCACCTTTGCACTGACTAATGAAATAGCCATCAAACTTCGTCACGAAAAGAACTTCTGCAGAGGCCATACTCAGAACTCGTTAAACGCTATTTGCCAAACGGATCCGTTGTTCCAGTTGACGATGACCATTTAGAGAGCCGCTTTGAAGTTTTGTGCAGATGCGCTGAGAGCCGTTAGAAGAGTCTCGCAGGTCGCACAAAGAAGAACTTTTTGAAGCTAGAGAGGACAGTGCGGATTAATATGAGCGGCGCCTCAACCTCAGCAGGACGCAGTATAAAGGACATTATCATCAGTGCTCTGGAAGAGGAGTTAACGAGAGTTGAGACTGTGTCAACGCAAGCAATACAGGCGCTCCGGGAAAAAATTGCATCATTTAAGAGAAGTGTGCACAGTTGCAAAAAACGGCTAGCTCTGGCCAGCCACACATGCCTTTCAACAAAGGAAAACTGGTAACTGAAGGGTGTTCAAAGACCGATCAAAGAAAAATCCGGGCGGCGGGAAGTTCCATTGTGGAAGCTCTGGAGAACGTGCTTGAGAGCTATGGACTCAATATTTGTCATCTTCTAGTCGCTGACATTAAAGGCCTTGTTCACAACATCACAGTTGGCGAAAATGGACAGATCCAAGTCAAAAGAAACGTCAAACGCGGCTTTTCTGGTGGCTGTGAGACGAAGTTTGATATCCTGACTTCTTCTGACAAACAGTGTGTACGCAGCGTTGCGGCACTCTTGGATAACCATTACGTTAGCAATGTTTTCTGGGAGCAGCTTGCAGCCGAACTTCCCAACTTGCCAACACTCGGGATTATCAACTTCTACAGGGAGAAACTCGACGGGCAGGTCAGGATTTTTAGGGACGCCTGGACAGTCCGCCGGTGCACAGGTGTCCTTCCAAGAAGAGTTGCAGGCAGCAGTGCAGGAATATGCTTCCTGTAAAGGTTTAACTGTACAAGAAATTGGTGAAGAACCCCTGCTGGTCAAGGTGGAGGGCGATGGCTGCGTAGTGAACAGGCACAAGACGTGGACAACACTGTCATTTGTCATTATTCAGAGTGGCAGGAACTTGCAGAGCCATAGACTGCATCGTCTGCTGGCTGTAGCGGAAATACAAGAAAGTTATTTCAGCATTAGAGAGTCCTTTGGTAGGCTTATACGTGATATAAACGCGGTAGCCGAAAGAGGTAGCGTCCATGTAGGTGATCATGAGATTCCTGTACGCATCTGTATCGGATCCGACATGAAATTTCTTCTTATTGTTCAAGGTCTGATGTCAGCTTCCTCAAAGTTTCCATGTCCGTTTTGCAGGGCCGATCCGAAAAAGCGTGTTGAGAGTGGTGCTAAAAGCACGGAGTTCAACAGCCCTCCGCTTCTTCGTACGGCAAAAAACATGAGAGAAGATTGCCTTAACGAAGCCAATGGCATGAAGAACGTCCCTTTATTTAATGTAGAACCAATTTCATCATACCTGACGTCATGCATATGGGAATCCGAATAATGAACCGGCTAATCGATGGTTTGCTTAGTGGATGTGGAAGACCACGACAACAGATCAAAGGTGCGCAATCCAAAAGCCCCGAGCAGCGCTCCAAAGAACATAATAGATGAGATCAACAACAGCGGCGTCAATGTTGAGGTTTGGCAAGATGAGCGCAAAGGAATGCGTTTTACCAGTTTGACAGGCGGCGAAATGAAACGTCTCCTGAAGCTTTTACCCGACAAACTGCCTGGCCATCTACCCGTTCGAACAGAAGAAAAGACTGTTGTTCTTTGGAAACTATTTGACGAAGTGTTAGAGCACTTGGAACATAACGTAGACGAACGCAGTATTCAGAACAAGGTGTGCGAATTCTTTGACACTTTCCTAGAGTTGGGGAAGGAGTGCAAAGGGTACGGCCGCGAGCGTGTTACCCCTTACATGCACATACTCGTTCACCATGCATCAAGCAAGCATGAGACCTTCAAATGCTTGGGGTGGTTTTCGAGTCAGGGAATAGAAAAAAAAAATGATGTGCTGAAGCACTTACACCACTCAAAAACAAATAAATGGAACTCAGCACAAGACGCCTTAAAACTAGCAAAGAGGCTTGAGGCAGCCGAGTACGTCCGCATAAGTCGAGCGTATAGGAAACTTGATGCCAAGTACTGGTCTGAGGGTCTAATTCAAGAAATGCGAGCCAAAAGACACCGCTGCGCCGATGAAGACAGCGAAAAGGGAGCGCCGCTTAGCGTCGAACATATGGACGGAGCAGAGCTGCGCACTGAACTTCGGGCGCTGGGTGTGTGTACAAGCATCAAATCTGTGGTAAAGCTGCACGAAAAGCTCATAAACGAAAAACACAAACGTGGCATCTCCGTAGACAGTGGGGAGGCTGTGTAACGTTAAATCATCGAATTTTACGAACGTTGTTTTTTGTACGTTTTCTTTACAGATATATTTGTGTAATGTATATGCCGCGTTGTTCTCTTTGTGAATAGTGTGCCTTTTTTCTTTCCTTTTTATGTTTTCTAGTCAGCACGATTGCAAATATATGATGTTCCCTGCTGATTGTTTATGTTCTAGACATTGTGAACGAAAGCTGTACCGGAACAGAGACGAAGGGTGCAACCAGAGCCACATTGCGCTTTTTGCGAATCTATGTATGCTGCACGACAGCTTTCTTTGTACACCAGCTATTTTTGTTTTAGTACATGTGTGTTGTCTTTGCAATCAGTGTTGTGGGCAAATCTTTCGCCCAGCCCCTGGGTTTTCACGTAATTTATTGTGTAATGAAATGCAGTGATTTAACAATTCATTTTGTCCGCAGAATAATTAGCTAGTTCGAAATCTCATGTTGGCTTTTTCAAAATTTGTTGAATGGTTGTTTGAAAATCATTCCATGCTTTCATGTAACATATTTTTATTATTTGATGTGTTGTCGTTCTGACCTGCTTGTTCCTTTCTTTCATGGGGAATCTTCGCTATGAATTCGCCTTCAATTCTACATTCATTGAAAGATAGCTTTGAAACTGTTCTACTGTTTCATTCAGTGTGTTCCTGTCTTCTGATGCACTGTGGCCCTGACTTGCTTGTTTTCTTCCTATATACTGAGTCCTTGCAGTGAATTTGCTTTCACAAGTCTTTGCGGATGAAGTGACAGCTTTGTAGAAAACATATTGTTATAATACATGCAATATGCCTGTATGACTGTGTATGACTGATATATGTGTGATTACTAAAAAAACATTGCAAAGCTGTTTTTCTCTCACTTGTAGATTTGTTGCATCGTCCTATGAAGCTCTGTTAATCCAATAAATACGTGTTACACCAAACAGACTGTTCACGTCATTCGCATTTACGTCTTCTACACATGCACGGCAGTTTGCATATGTATATAGAGAGAAAAGCGCCTTATTTCATGCTGCAAAGCATGTTCAACATTACTAGAGCTGGTATAGAATTCATGTGCTAGCCGTAGTACACTGTGGCGATGAACTTGATTGGGGTCTTGCACACTTGTGCTCATTCTCGGGACTACACCCCAGTATTGTCCTTTTCGGTGCGAATAATTTTATTGTAAAAAAGGGGACAAAGCAAAAAAATCTCGGACAATTTGACGTTGGCGTGTGTGTGGATATCCGGTATGCATAGCTATTTATCATCGTCATTCTCCAAGAGCATGGTTTTCGATGCGTAAAAAATAAAAGTACTAGCGTTGCCATAAAACAACTGCCGTCATGTAATTTTTACTGCACGTTTTACCTTGACTTAGACATGTATATCCGTTAGCTATGCTTCACGTTAAAGGTAGTGGTAGCCTGGTAGGGATAGGTGGATTGCATATGTTTACCAAAGCGCACTAACATGGTCGGCCAAGTCTATCGTCACAGGATTTAAGCACTCCGCGTAATCAGCGGAGTTTTTTTTTTCTTTTCTTTCTTAAGGAGCGCAGCTCTTTTAAGCGCCCAGTTCCTTGCCAACCATCGCACGCGTCTCTCAACCACCTCCGCTCCCACTACGGTTCCTAGAACTAGCACACGAACAATGCCTCTGAATGGGGTAAAGCCGCTAAATGGCGGGGTACGTCTCAACGCCTTTAAGAAGAGGGAGAGTGGGATGAAGAGGAGAGGTGGAGAAAGGGAAGTAGCTGGGACAAGAAAGCGTGCACCCCGCTTCTGCCATGGGTATGCTTGACGTCACGGCTGTCGATGAGCTCCAGGAATACAGCTAACTGTACAAAAATATGCTAAATAAAATCTGTTCATCAGAACAGTCACGTCTTCCGAGAGGAATTTCGATGTTCTTGTCATTTTTTTTTTTCCTATTTTTGTTCAGTATCCCTTTAAGTACCTAGTAAGGTCCTAACGGCTATAACACCCGAGTTTAATAACGCTTAAACAAATTTCAACATCAGACATCTAAGGCATGGGCTAATCAAATTGGACAAACAACCACTGTCCGTAGTGAACACAGTTTTTAAACAAATATTGAGAGTAGAAGCAGTTACTTCTTCGTAAATCGCTACATTTCTAAGAAAAATCAATCGTGCCAAATATTGCTTTACGTCCGGGAGTGTCTAGATATTACAAAAAAATTTAAGCTTCAGAAATCGCAAAATCTGCTTAGCACTATAGTTTACATAGCTGCTTGCACTGTGAAGAAACTTCAACTTTTGTAAAGATCTAACAATTCTACATGCTCGAAGTTTTGTACGAAATATGGAAGCTGCGAAAAAATAAACAAAAATGCTTGAAAGTTAGAAAGAGCCGTACTTGAAAACACAGTGTACATTGCATGAAACGTGGTTAAATTGAATGAGATCTGCTGTAAACCTCCACATAAGCATCCTTTAAGTAGCCAATATATTTTTAATAGCCAAGAGCTATTGTTGCCTCTCACGGTCATTGATGTTTCAGTTCTCACATGAGCGCGGACTCTTTTCTGGATGATGACGTTGAGCTCGAGCCTCGACTGTTCCGCAACCAGACAGTTTGTTCTTTGTTCAGAACAAGCTTTTGAGGCGGCAGTGCGCCACATTATTAAAGAAAAGTTTTCATCCTCGAGAGAGTACCGCGTGGTTTAAACAAGCCATAGAAAGGCTCGAAACAAGCGATGGAATTGCTCTTCTTTCTGCCCAAACAATGAAACAGAAAGGAGCTCCGCCGATAATTTAAAAATTGCTTAACTGAACTTCTCAAGTCAACTGCAATGCCAGTCGACTATGAGGTGGTGATGCAGGACTATCGTTAAATTGACTATCGATAGCATTTATAGCTTTTTGAAACTATCGATAGCGTAAACAAACTATCGATAGTACTGCTATCGACGACTATCGATAGTGCAATCGGTAGTACCATCATTAATATTACTAGAGATATTACTACAACACTTGTTTATTGCCTTTGTTTTCATGTATTCGGGTTTCACCCACAAAGACTGTTAGCATCATTTGACGCAGACCGCGCCGTAATGTTTGAGAAGCTTCACGATTGTTTGATATCATTCTGCTAAGATTATGCGCTGGACGCGAATAGTCAAGTTAATTCGAGAGATTACGCAAGCACCAGCGATAACGCTGGAAGGTTCGATGACTGATGTATAAAAGATGACGCGTTCCACCGCTGATTGGATGGCCGACGACTGCTCTCGCCGCTATCAGTGCGCAGGGTGTATCGCTTGTATTTTAATTTTCTGGGCAAAAGTTCGCCCAAATAAAGAGCTCTGCATTTCCCAGTCTTGACGCACCAATTTTCAGCGTTAGAGCCATGTGACAATACTATCGATAGTGGTGTGAATAACGATGCTGTTGCTGGCCGGCCATATTGCCAAAATATTTGCCGTAGCCTACTGTCAACTTTGCTTAATTTATGAGCAATTTTTGGCGAGAGAAATAAATTATTTCCGCAGTGAAAATGGCGGGATATGTCCATCAACAATTCATATCCAGAAGCAACCAGTTACACCTTACAGTTAACAAACTTAGTTCTTGATGTTTTTTTTTTTTAATCATAAAATGCAATATAAATATGAAGCCGCGCAGTTCCACCACTTGTAATAGCTTCCATTCCTGCTACAGCTGAACAGTTTGACTTTATGATCATGCCTCCGCGAAGCACTCTGGTGAAGAACACAAGCATGCCAACTTTCTTGCCGTTCAGCCTGCTCCTCCGGCTCCACTATGTACCCCACGCGTAGGGAACCAAGTTTATTATGCAATGAGCTTGCGCTGTTGATTTTATACTATCGGCAGTATCATCGAATTCACTATCGATACCTGCTATCGATAGTATTTTTACCATAGATAGTTCGATAGGGACTCAGCTACCGATAGTACCATCGATAGCTGTGCATTACTGCTGTGATTCGTTTAGGGTTCTAGAGGCGGTCGTATGAAAACAGGCGTCAAGCGTGTAAATTGGCGGTTTGGCATCCAGTGCGGCAGAACGAGAATAATTTTTCAGCAGTCTTCCACTTGAATTTTGCCTTAATATTTTGATAAATAGCAGCACTACATATAAACAAATTACTGAAAATTGATTTTGTTTTTTCAAAATGACCCGCATCTCCCACTGCACAAGAATCTTCCAATTCACAGGCTAATAAGTTTCACAAGTGCCCCTGAATTACCTTCAATCGCAGTACGAGTGCGCGACGGCGTGGTCTGTAAAATAGGCTCTTGGGGAGCGTGGCTGCCCCGAATCTAGCGACAGTGAAAGACGTCGCCTTCCGTGCAGTGTGTCGAGCGAAGGGGGATACAATGCTCGGGAGCGTGTGCGCGAGAGCGAGAGCGAAGGGGGACACAATGCTTCAATAAATCCCCCTCGCCACTGATGCGGGCAGCGCATCGCGCGCGCAATTTTAGCACCTGTGGTGACATCTGGTGGCACCTTCCTCAACTACGTCAATGTCCGCAATTCCTGGCCATGCTTGAAATTGAAAATTTCGTTTTCAAGGCCTTGAAAGTCCTGGAATTTCGTTCCGGTCCTTGAAAACCCTTGCATACTGGGGATTTTCTCAGGGTCGGAGTTGAGCGTGGTGCCGGGCAAATTTCATTGCTTATCGCATTCCGCGACACCGCGGTTGCGAAGTCGAAGTCAGACACGGTCAAACCGCCTGTATTAGATTGGCGAGATCGAGGCATGCACGCACCCGCAGTGCCATTTTTTTTATCTGGCTTGGTTCGGTTTTGGTTGGCAAGAAGCCATAAGCTGATGGCCACAGTGAGGCTGCAGCATCTTGAGCTCTCCGGCAAAAAAGAAAAGTTGCACCAATGCGCTTGTTGCAGTAGACTTTACTAGTGTTTGAAATGTTTTCTTTTGGCTTCGGCTTTAGTGGTATCCCTCAGCAACCCGCTAAAAAATATACAGCACACTCTCACTAGCCTCAGCCACCTCAGCAGCATCTGTTGGCCACATTGTGCGCTGTGTAGCTTGTCAGTGCTTGCTCGTGCTCCGGTGGTGGTTTGTTTTGCACGTATCGGTTGCGGCGCGCGTTGACTTTCGCATGATCAGGCATGCGGGTGGCATAATTTCGAGTCATGCCTGGGAAATGTAACTTCCAGAGCGCTTGGCTCAGCAACGATGAATATAAGCGTTGGATTGCGCCGGATACATCTGACCCCCACCGTGCAAAATGCATATTGTGCAAGAAGACCTTCGACATCGCTTCTATGGGCGAATCTGCTCTCAAGAGCCACGCAAAAAGTACAAAGCACTGTGGAATTATGAAAATAGTAGCTGGAAACTCAATGCAGACCTACCTGACAGCAAGCACAAGTGAGCGGCCCACTAGGTCGGCTCCATCCCAAGCGACTGATTTAAGCAGCGCCTGCAAGTCGCACGAGGTGGTTACCGATGCGGAAAATCTGTGGACAATAAAAGTGATTATCTCTCACTACTCGTACAGATCGTCGGTACAAACCGGCGACTTGTTCAAGCTAGATGTTTCCTGACAGCGAGGTGGCCAAATCATTTTCTTGCTGTGAGAAAAACTGTGCGTATGTTGCGTGCCATGGACTTAGGCCATTGTTCTTGTCGTGCTTGCAAGAAGAGGTACAGATGTCCGAATATTACGTCGTGCTTTTTGATGAGTCAATGAGCGACTTCCTACAAGAAGAGCAAATGGACGTGCATGTGCGGTACTGGGACTCCTCACACAAGGTGGTCACTAGGTACTACACCTTCCACTTTCATGGGGCACTTCACGGCAGACGATATGCAGGAGATACTTCTGAAGGCTTTAGAGCCTTTGCCACTTGGCAAGATTCTTCAGATCTCTATGGACGGGCCGAATGTGAACCTAAAGTTTTTCAGGAACATGCAAGCTCATTTTCAGGAAAACCATCAGGTCCAATGTGTCGACTTGGGGACGTGTGGCCTCCATACTGTCCATAATGCCTACAAAGCAGGCGTTGCAGCCTCTAAGTGGGGCATCGACACTCTACAGAAGAGAAAGAAGACCTGACGAATGACCCTGAAACCTCAACAGGAGAAAACACTAAATTGGGGCATACACTGCGAAAGATGTCAAAATTGACAAAGCTTTTATGAAAGCACTTCTGCCACTGGCAGCAGGAGCCGAGGACAATGAGGCACTGCTAGACAAGGTCTTAACTGAATTCACTGCTAGACAAGGTCTTAACTGAATTAACTGAAACCAGCGTCACCACAGTACAAGGATGCGATCCTTCCCTACTGATGACTTCAAAATTGTGTTCCGCCCTCAAGCAGGACTTGATCTCTCAAAACTAACGCTCATCGAGGTGACACATGCCATAGGAAGATCCAGTGGCTTGACCCAGCAGGACATCTACGATAATGTGCAAGTACAGACGCAGAAAGTAGAAAATGTGATCATCGCAAGCACAGCAAGCACTGAACGAGCCTCCAAACTGCAAGGTATAAACGCTATACAACTCAGAGGAGTCATATACAAAGTAAATCTGCACATTAGACACCCCGATGATGTGTGCCGCTGAGTGATCTACGGCCTTGAACCAGGCACAACACCAGCGGAGATTGTCACAGGACTTTGTGTGGACTCAAGATACAGCGTTCTCGGGGCGCGCATGCTGGGATCTTCAACAGCCGCAGTTATCACTTTCGACGGACAGCACGTTCCTTTTTATGTAACGTACATGAGTGGGGACTACAGATGCAAACAATACCGGAAGTCCGTCCAATATTGCAGAACCTGTGGCGCCATCGGTCACCGACAAGACATCTGCACTCAGCCGAAAGTCAATTTCTGCTAGAAATGCGGCTGTGACAAGGACACAGAAGCACACGACTGTCAACCGAAGTGCAATATCTGTGGCGAAGACCACGAGACAGCAGGAAAGGAATGTAAGAAGAAACTCCGTAGCAACCCACCTCCACACCAAGTTCGACAACAGCAGCTTGATAACGCTCGCGCCCGAGAGCAACACTGGAGTCCTAGCACCGGGTACTTTCCCGGGATGGCTACCACATCGGAAAGTTCACAGGCTCCCTCGCTTCACCAAGGACCTGACCGAAGCCACCCTCACTCTAACCACAACGGGAGATCTGGGTCGCGCACCCGATCACAGTCTCGCTCCGCTAAGCAAGTCAGTTACGCCAGAGCGGTGACCGGCAGCTACGGACCCAGGTCTCATCAAACCACCAGCGCATCAGGCATCTTGCCTGCTGAGACAGTGACCCTCCGGGCTCTAGAAAATAAAGTTCAGGACCTACAGAGAACGATACAACAGCGACCACCAGCCGAGTGCGGCACGCCAGAAACATGCACATAATGATAATCCAAAAGCTTGTATATTATTCCACTCTAATTCAATCAACATTTTCCTGGTACACATAGAAGAATTGGTAGCAGTAACTATGAAATTATTAATTGTTACGCCCCACCTAAAGGGAATATAGAGAACTTATTGGCTAAAATAGACAATGTTATCCAAAAAACAAGTATACAAAATGTACTAATAGCAGGAGATTTTAACGCTAAACGCTATATCTGGGGAGGAGATAAATTAGATGATAGAGGGGAAATAGTAACAGAATTTATTATTAAAAATAACCTAACTTTACTAAACGACAACAACAGTGATCCTACATTTCAAAATTCAAAAGGGAAAGTTGGATTGATCTATCCATTATTTCAAACAATTTAATTAAGGAAACTAAAATGTGGAAGGTATTAAACGAACCGTCACACAGTGATCACAAACTTCTTAAAATAGAAATATTTGAAGAGGCTAAATTACACATGTTTAAAATAACTAAAACAGGAAAACAAAAAGCAATAACAGAGTTATTAACCATTATTATTAACCATTAGTTGGGAAGAGGAATCACAATGCCTCAACAATGCACAGGACATTGAACAATTAATAGAAAAATTTTATCAAACACTCGAAAATTTTTACAAAAAATATGAAAAACGTATTACAAACGAAAAGAAGCAAGAGAAGAGCTAGTGAAATTTGGAATTGGAAATACAAAGGAAAAAAGTAAGAGCAATGAAAAGGCAGTTTAAAAGAAGTCGAGGAGATATGAGAGACATTTTTAAAGAACAATATTACTAAGAACATAAACTATATGTAGAGAATATAGCACTAGCGAAAAAGAAGGATTGGGATAACTTTATAGCAAAAGTAACAAAGAACCCTTTAACATAGGATAAAAATTAGCTCGAAATCATATTAAAAAAGCCATAATCAGAAAAAGTACAATAAAAGAGGATCAGAAAACAACAAATTATCTTACAGAAACAGTTGATTATATCTTAGGCAAACTATATGAAATATCAGGAGAAAACGAATTAAACGAGACAAATTTAGGAGAATTGGAAATAAACAATAATCCCGGGGACGATGGTGAATTCACGCAGCAGGAAGTGGAAGCAGTAATTAAAAATTTGATGAAAGATGCCTCCCAGGCCCGGATAACTTAACAACAGAATTCATCCAAATATTACATCAAAAGACGAAAACATTCTTTGTGAATCTCTTTAATAGTTGTTTAAAAATAGGATATTTCCCTAAAGATTGGAAGGTATCAAAAATAATATTATTTCCAAAAAAGAAAAATCAGAGTACTCCGTCAGATCATAGACCAATAGCAATAAATTCAATATTTGAGAAAATTCTAGAAAAGCTCCTCAAAGATCGTTTATATTATTTCTTAAACAAGAGAGAACTATTTCTTAAAAATCAATATGGATTCAAACATGGGACTTCGACGACCCAGGCATTGGAGAACATAAAGAAAAAATTGGATCAAGCGCTTCTGGACAAAGAAGTAGCACTGATAATATCTATGGATATCAAAATCGCATTCAATACTATCGATAAAAAAGAAATTATCACATATTTAGAGGAAAATAGTTGCCCCGAAAATCTAATAAAATTAACCAATGCAATAATGACAAATAGACGAATCCTCTACAAAAATGAAGACCTGGAGAAAATATACACTCTAGAGAAAGGATCCCCGCAAGGATCGCCATTAAGTCTACTACGTTGGACTATCATGATGGCGGAAGTTCTTAAAAAAATACCCAGAAAAAACATATGTACAGGCATTTGCCGATGACTTAACAATAATAATCAAAGGAACTTCTAAAAGAAATCTGCAGGATAACGCAAATGATACATTAAAGATAATTCACAAATGGGGTGAAGAAAAGAAAATAGAATTTAATGCAGAGAAAACGGAATTTATGATTGTTAAAGGAAAATATTCAAAGCCCTCCACTCAAATTAAGAGATGAAAGGATAAAAATGGTTCAACAAATGAAAATACTGGGAGTGATAATAGATGAAAAGCTGTCCTTCCTTCTGCATTTATATTACATTAAAGAGAAAGTGATTGATTTAACAATCAACTTAAATAAATTCAGTGGTAAAAATAGAGGAATTAAAAACAAACAATTTAGAGAAATATATATAAGAGGAACAGAAAGGATAATAACTTACGCAGCCCCAGTTTGGTACAAAAACGTAACTACCGTAGTCAAAAGATTAAAATCAATACAATGGAAACCGTTATTATCAATAACAAAAGCATATAAAACGGTACCAAATAATGCATTAAATGCCTTAGCTAATGTACCACCGGTACATTTAAGAATAGAGAAGGAAATAGAATTGCACAACATTATTAATAACGGAAAGGAGTTTATTTGGAAGGATAGGGTATTTGACTCAAACAATATCACCATGAAGATTGACAAATGGCAAACTCATCCTACTAAAAACTTAAGATTTAATTTTAATAAAGAGGTAACTCAAGCAACGGAGTATAAAATTTTTACCGACGGCTCATGTAACGAAATTGGAGCTGGATGAGCCTTTGCAGTTATCAAAGCACAAAAAATAATAGAAACTAAACAATTCTCATTACCGAATTATAGTAATAATTTTGAAGTGGAAGCAATAGCGATAACAAAGGCCATAGAATATATTATATTTCAGCAAAACAAAGGCACTTAACTGTTGACAGATAGTCTGTTGGTGCTTCAAGGAGTAAACAACCCAGAAAACCTTAACCCTTACATGTTTAAAATAAAGAACTGCTACATAAAGCAACAGTAAACAATAGAATTATTTTAACTTATGTGAAAGGTCATAGTGGAAACACTGGTAATGATATCGCAGACGAATTGGCAAAAAAAGTGATAAGATACGGAGAAGAAGTCAATCTCCCCATTTCTAAAAATTTTATTAATAAAGAACTGCATAAAAAATATATCAAAAGTGGGAGCAATTGTGGGAACAAGACAAAATATCACGCCAAAGTTATATTCACAATTGGTTCCAACATACTAATCAAATTCCAAGTCAGTTCATAGCAAATCACCAGATGTCACAAATTTTGACAGGACATGGACGGTTTCCTCATTATCTGTTCAGGTTCAGGATAAGACACCATAGAATCTGCCCCTGTAATATACAGGAAGTAGATATAGATCGTTATTTCAATAATTGTAAACTAACTGAAATACATAGAACAAAATTAAAGAAATATTGTAAAAATCTCGTACAAAGAAGATATGAGCTCATCGACAATGTACAGGCCGTGGCTGTCCTCGAGGAGATGGTGGACACCATAAATAATAAGGTGTAAAGCACTATATATATTTAGGCGGATTGGAAAAAAAAAAGGAAATCAATAATAAATTCCCGGCGGCGATTTCGTCACACAATGGAAAAGAAGAAAAGGGAAAGGAGCCCAAAATAGGAAAACACCAATGGCTACACGGAGAGAAACACAATGTCCACCATATCTCCCTATCTCTATATGTCCCATCATCCATAAACAAACCCTCCCCCTCAAAAAAAAAAAAAAAAAAGATACGGAGGTTTCAACCAAATCATCCCAACCATCAAGGCCCTGAATTTCAGGAGCCGGCAGTTGGATAACCACAGGATGTGAGACAGAGACGAGCCAGGTGAAATCCGAAGGCTTCGGCCACCAAGCAGACTCCATACTACTAGTTTTCAAGATTTAAACAATAAGTCCTCAAAGTAGGACATAGGCCGCATATCTCTTACTGGTGGCAACCGAGAACCTCAAAAGGCCTAACATCAGTAGCATGTTCGCGGCTGGGAATTTACTAAAGAAAAACAAAAAGACAACAAAAGAAAATAATAATAATAATAAACCGTTTCATTCGGGACGGCCCTGGCCTAATGTAAACTGAACAATGTCAAAACAATAGAATACTCTATGTCTAATTTAAAAGAGGGGAGAGAAAAACAGAACAAGCCCTGTACATACAAAAAAAAGACAGAGATAAGAGCAAAAAAAAAAGAAAAAGAAAGGAGAAAGAAAGAATGAAAAGACAAAAACAGGATGCAAGGATGCAGAAAAAAAAGAGAGATGAAAGAAAAATGAGAGAGGGAGAAAGAACAAAACAAACATCAAAAAAGAGAAAGAAAAGAAAAAAAAAGAATTAAACAACAAAGACTACATGAACTCTCAATTCAGACCATTTTTTCATCACTTGTCACAATTGAAATCAAGCGTCAAATGTAAGTGCCTGGGCAGTGGTGGGGAAACCGTAAATAGGGGGGGAAAAAAAGTAAAGGTGTCAACACAGATGTAGAAGGGATGAAGACCCCAAGGAAGAGACATCAAGTGAAGACTCCAAAGGTTATAGAACCTACAGAACAAGGAGAAGACAACAGAAGAACCATTGTCAATCAAGATGAAGACACGGTGTGTCTTCATCTTTTTAAATACATGGTGTATTTGAACTATATAATAAAATGAAGCAAATATTGAGGAAAATACCAAGCATTTCTTTTTTAAATTAGAAAAAATGAACAAGCCACAGACGCATGCATGCACGTTTTTGGTTTAGGAGTCTGCATAAACTCGGTAGAAAGTTCACGCTTTTGTGATTACTTTTGTTCTGGCGCAAATTCTGTCAATTTTTTTCCGTAATGTGTTTCGTGAGGACTTTATAAATGTCCAGAATGGTGCGATAAAGGAGCAACTCACTTCCCAACCCAAGCGACAGTGATCCCCAAGTTTGTAAAAACACGATAACATACATGTGAATTCTACAATGATTAAAAGTATAACGACTACAGAAAAATATATATGTATATTTATTTTTGCTACACGCATTCATTTATGCTTCTTGACCAATCATCACTGCCATCAGCTTCAGCACGTGTTTTGAACCTGAAGGACCGCAGTGTTCGACCCGTTTGACTCTGGTACCGTTAGGTGTTCCATGCCGTTTGTCTCTCTGCTTCAATCAGCACAAACTCTACACAATATATGCTTCTGTACGTTTCAAGGATGATGGTATGAAAATTATCGTGCACGAGGAAAGAATTTAAAAAATTCTCTCTGAAGAGGGTGAAGGACTATGCCCATAAAAAATGGTAGTGTGCACTGGGATGACGACGCCAATAGTGGCTATTTCATGGCCCAGATAATGAAGTTGTTTCGTATGTTTTTCTGTTCATTGTTTGATGGTGTCATTTAAGGGAAATCGATATATGCACATCGTGTGTACTTCTTCCAGTAACAAAAGAAGAGGCTGACGCTTGTGTGGAAAGCTTAGGCAAAGGATTCTCGCGCCCCCAAATGCCTGTGGACAGCGCTTCAGAAGGTGACTCCTCCAGAGCGAGTGGGGAATCCTGCAGAGAGGGGAATTTTGTAAATATTTATGTAGCACTACTCAATTACTTAAGGCTGGAAAGCGCTTTTTGGTGACGCCAATTTGCTGATGGCCTGCGTGGTAGTATGGCTTGTGCCTCACGCGTACCGATGTATGACAAAGGAATGGGGCTGCT
Source organism: Rhipicephalus sanguineus (assembly GCF_013339695.2). NCBI lineage: Eukaryota > Metazoa > Arthropoda > Arachnida > Ixodida > Ixodidae > Rhipicephalus > Rhipicephalus sanguineus. The sequence goes on along the minus strand of NC_051178.1, from coordinate 45,995,970 downwards.
GAACATCCGTTAGCAGTGTTCTCAGAGTCCTTGTTTCTACGAAGAGAGTGATGCTTACAGCAAAGCTGCTGCTTAGCACCAAGCAATTATACTGCGTAGTCCTATGTCTACAGAGTATAACATTGGCAGGAGCTCGCATGTTCTAGGCTTACAGGAGCATTAAAAGTTGAATCCTGTTTTGTAATGATGGTATAGCTGCCTCGCTACTTTGTTCGTTTTTTTGCCTACTTCAAGGCATGAAAGTTATTTTCCTTTGTGTGCATTTAGCTATGTTTCATGTCCATCTACAAAGTGAGCCTGCATTTACCAGTTTGCTGTAGACACAGTCGCTGTAGCGACAAGTAGCCAGGCGGACTGTGTGACCGCCTGAAGGTGCCTACTGCACTACGCAGGCAACATCACTACATGCTGCCTTATTGAGTTTTCTTTGGCATGCAGAGCCAAGAGAATAATTGCACTTAGTTGTCACCGTATATTTGGGAAAGTTTAAAGCTGTGGCCAAGGCTGGCTTGAGTTGCATCAGCTGATCAACCAGTAGACGAGTGTGACCACATCTGTGCATGCATACACTTCTGTCAATTCCAGCTTTTTAACAAATCTTTTTTTTTCTTTTGCCTGTACCAGAAACAAAGACTGAAAAAAGCGCAGAAACTGCGGCTCAGAGATACAGAAGCACAGTTTCGCAAACAGCAGCTGGACCTGTTGTTTCCTGCTGAACATCACGAGGAAGTAGACGATGCTCTTCAGCAAGAAGTTGTAAAACTGCATGCCGAAAATGCAGAACCTAATGCGCATGTGAAGGTGTTAGAGAAGGCTCTCTGCAGCAAGATCGTCGAAGCAGGTTTGTGATACAATACTTACAATGTTGGGCGCTCTATTGAAATCGCCCACTTTGCATGCACTTTCAATTTCTAATTTGATGATCAGTTGCCTTTTACAGTGCCCAGTACTGTAAGCAGTTTATCTGTTCTGTTATGTGACCTGCACAGCATGCAGTACCTGGCCACAATTTGTTACAAAGAAACACTCATAGTTAGTGCACTTTGAAATGCCTGCTGCCTTATTCATTTAAGTTTAATCCAACTTTTTTCTCTACATTTTACTGTGCATGATCCTCGGCATGCTCAACTACCTACATGTAGAGTTGCTTAACCTGAAAGTTATTTGCTCTACACATAGCTTGCATTGATGTCATCGTGGCCAACATCTTGGGGTACCAGCTGGTTGAGACACTGCGTGAACTCTTGCTCGAGTGCGCGGCGCAAGAAACATTCACAGCTCTGGGGCGGTTGGCGAACAAAAGAAAGTGGGCAGAGCACAAAAGAACACGGGGACCGAACCACTGGGTGTCCTCTGCACTGACACTAATGAGACAAAAAAGTCACTGTGACCAGCATGTTTGGGTACCAGCGCAGAGAACCTGACTGTGACATCCCGTGAAAGCTATGTATCGGGCATTGTTGCTGCTGCTAAAGTTAAAACATTGACAGCTACACAGTCTCATCTTATTTAATTTAAGCTGGGGGAAATAAGCAGAATAGAACACCACTGGTGTTAAACTTTTTCACTTTTGTTGTTTGATTGGAAGCGAGCAAATGAGTAATATATATACAATATGGCACCTATGTTGTTAATAGGTGAAGCTCTGCCCCTGTAGTTTTCGATGTGACAGATGGTTGTCTGCTATTGCACCTATTTAAATTGTCCTTTCTGATTTGGTGGTATTTATTTCATTTTTGTTTTGTGCTGTTTGTATGGGTGCACAGTGAATAAAGTTTTGCCAACAGGAATGTTGTAGGTGCTTTGGCTCTTCCTGTGAAGCAAGTTCTGCAATCTCATGTTTTATATGAGTGTATAGTGGACTTGCCACCATTATCCAAGTAAACTGCATTGGCTGCAGCAAGATATCTCTTGTCTTTAGGGGAAAAGGTTTAGTTCCTTTCAATTATGAAAGGGGGTTGAAAAGCTTTTCACAAAAGGCTTGTTTGTGACCGTCCAGTTTGTAATATATAGACACATAACTGTAAAACCTGCTGCAAAGCTATGCCGTTCTTGAAAGGCAAAACTTCAAGCGAAGTTAAGCTGAATGCAGCACATGCCGGAATCTCAAAAAATGAATTAATTGTGTGAACGAAGTGCTTCTGGGTAACAATTATAGTATGTGCAGATTTGATCCCATGTGTACCTGCAGTGTTGTGCAGATGCTCCATGCATTATGTCGATGTGCTTGTGTGTTCATAACAGTAGACGAGCCTGTATGGAGTTGTTATTGGTGTTAGTCTACTCTTGCGGTTGGGAAAGCATTCTTCCCCTCTGTATAGGTCCTACTCTGTGCGTTGCATACTTGACAATTCTCGGTGACATGCATTTCAGAGAAGCGTGGCAATGAAAAGCCCAAGAGGCATGGCCAGGAAGTGCAGCCTAAATGCGCTGAAGCAAACGCAGTGCCAATTAGGTGTGCAGTCAGGGAAGTTCGGCCGGCCCAAAATGAGGAACAAGAAGTCCACGAAGTTGAAGGAAACGCAGTGCCACCCAGATGTGCAGGGAAAGAAGTTCAGCTGCCCCAAAATGAGGAGGAGCCAGACGTCCATGAAGTTGTAGATGTCCCTTTGGAGGCGCCTTATGCAGAGTATTGGCAGAGGGTAAGCAGTCTTGTTTTCACATCACACTTCTACAATAAATGGGCACAGCAGTTGTGTGCTTACCCTTCAACATCAGCTAATGCAAAAGATTGTGTGTGACCACACTGGGACTATACTGCCACACTGATTTCATGATGATCACTTGTATTTATCATTTTTTTCTTTTGAAGAAAACTATAAATTGTCTAACATGAAATTTCTTTCAGGTGCACCTCGGCGACAGCATCTACATTTCAGATGGCTTGCACCAACGTCTCGCGGCCAGCAAAACTGACAGCTGCTTGGTGCGGGAGGCTGTTGTGGCCATTTTTTCGACTGCTGGCTTGTCTGGCCACAGCGTTAAGGGGACCCAATGCAACAGAACCAAAAGTGGTGTGAAGCCCACACTGGGCAAAACAAAGTATCAAGTCTTGAGTGGTATGTCTGTACCAAGTATTCATGATCTTTGTCGGCTTCCCTGTTTTAAATGCAGTGGAACAGGTACTCTAGTCAATCGGGTGTGTAGACACGTCTCTTAGCTTACGCCACATTTGTTTGCTATGCTAATGATAACTATACGAGGTATTCACTGAAGTCGGCCCGCCAGGCGGTGGACACCGAGTGCATACTTCCGGGCGCCATCGCTGTGGTGCGTCAGCTGGTTCAGCGGTATGGCGTATGACTGTCGGGGGTTCGGCAACCGCTGTATGGTGCTTGTAAACATGCTTTTTTTTCTTTAAACTTAACTTTTTCTGGCGCAATGGTCAACTGCGCTGTGTATGGATGCAGTGCCCGCTCATGAAGAAGTGGGAACGATGAAAATGTGGCCGAGGTTGGCTTCTTTTGTCTTCCAAAAGTGATCACTCAGCAGTGTGCACGTACAAAGGAATTGTCTGATCGGAGGAAGACTGAATGGCTTGCCCGGATCAACCGTAACGACATGGACCGCAGTGTGGACTATTAGAGAGTCTGCGGGAGGCACTTCATTTCAGGTAAGTCCTAAAAGTTCACAGATCGTAGTACCATGTTTGTTTGCGGTCACCGTTCGTGACCGTAAACAGCTGTTGGACATTTAGGAGATGGCTCGTACGCAGGTCGTCCGGCATACCTGATGAACGAGTCCAATCCTGACTGGGCGCCGTCGCTTCATTTGGGGCATGGTGAAGGAACGGATGGCAAAGGCTCGTCATTGCGGTACGACTGCCCATTGTTATGACAAATTGTTCGCCCTTAAATGCTCCTGACTTCGGAAAAGCATTTAATGTCACCATTTAAAAAGATTTTGATGGTTTTTGTTTTTCTCAAGTAGCTGAATGCAAGTTTCTTTACCAGGTATGCGAGGAAAATGCGACGAGCGGAGTGGTCGGGAAGTCCCCTAAAGGAACTGCATCAGAATGCACATGAAGGAAGCAGTGCGGTGCCAGAATCGCCTGTGCCCCCCGAAGACGATGAGCTGCCTCTTGATGATGAGTCTGATATCCAGGAGACTCCTGATCAAGAATGCACTGATGGAGGTACATGTTTGCATGTAGTTAAGATTGCTAGTGTTTGACTTTAAGCATATTTTTAGTTTAATGCGGTAACAACGCTCATATCGCCTTTAATGAAAAGGGGCAAACAGAATTCTTGAACTATCATGCTAGACTGCTTTATTTTTGACTGTCCATTGATGGCCAGGTTGTGCATTGTTTCCTGCACCTTTCAGGGAAGGCAGACTTTTCTCAAGTTACTGACTTGACCTGGGAACAACTTGAGCATCTTGAGAATGAGAATTGGCACCTACTCTCAGAGGTTGGGGAAGTGCGAAACAAACTGAAGAAGCAACTGCTCACCGAAGACTGCCTGAAAGATAACGAAGACATGCTGCAGTTCTACGCAGGACTGCCAAATTTCAGTGTTTTGATGGGCCTCCTTGAAGTGCAGAAGGAAGGAATGGGACGAACAAGCCGAAATAGCCTCACCCTTTTCCAGGAGATGCTCATATTCCTCATCTGGCTTCACTTGAATGTGCCAGTGTAGGACTTGGCCTACAGGTACTCTCCTTTTTACATTGGTCAGATAAGTGCTGCACTGTGTTTATAGTATCTACCTATATACTCGTGTAAGGGCCGCCCTCGTGTAAGGGCCGCACCCCTAGTTTGGAGAAGGAATTTCAAAAAAAAAAAATTCAAAAAGTCCCGCCAGAAAAGTGTAGTTAGTTAAATTGCAGCTAGATGGTGCTGCCAGCTTTTCCCAAGAAAGGCGCTGACAGCGGTTACCTCAGCAGCTACAGGCCCATAACTGTGACCAGTGTGCTATACAGGTTATTTGCACAAGTGGTTAAAACGTGGATGAGTGGCTGGGCCGAAAGCAGCGGGCACCTCACGGAACTCCAAAATGGCTTCCGCCCAAACCGACGCCTGGAGGACAATCTTTTCGTGGTTACCCAATGCATTGAGGTGGCACGTAAACAATCCCGCGGTCTGCTCACATGCTTCTTAGATGTTGCGAAGGCATACGACAGCGTTCCACATGACCTAATGCTGCGGCGCATGACCGAGCTGGGCATGCCACAAGAATGGACAGACCTCCTACGTCGTCTCTATGCCGATAGCTCGGTGGTAGCACGCTTGGCAGATACGTCCTCTGAGCCAGTAAAGGTCAGCAGAGGACTCAGGCAGGGGTGCCCACTCTCGCCCCTGCTATACATGCTGTATGCATCAGGCTTAGAAAGTGCCCTCATCCAATCAAACATTGGGTTCAAGATGAAATTCCTGTCAGAAGGACAGCCCGAAGTATGGACACTACCGGGGCTGGTGTTTGCAGATGATATTGTTCTCCTTGCGGAAGACCGACATCAGCTCCAGCAGTTGGTGACAATATCAGCTCACCATTTGGCAGGCTTAGGCCTTCGGTTCAACCCTCAGAAGTCGGCTGTTGTCCAATTTGCCGGAGAAGTGGATACAAACCTCCCGTTGGAACTTCCGAATGGAGACAAACTGCCATTCTCAACAGAATACCGGTATCTGGGTGTGACCATCGGCATGGGGGAAGGGCAGTTCTTGAGGCACGAGGATCGGTTGCGACAGACCTCCCAGCGCGCAAGCTGCATTCTGCGCCGGAGAAGCCTCTGGGGTTGCAACAGATATGTATTGGTGCGAGAGCTGTGGAAGTCGGTCCATGTCCCATGCCTGACCTTTGCGAATGCCATTATATGCCTGTCAAGCAGGACCCGTGAATGGCTGGAGCGAGGCCAAAGGGAGGTGGGTAGTTTGGCACTAGGCTGCCATGGAAGGGTCGCAGTGGAGGCCATTCAGGGGGACGTAGGTTGGTCAACGTTCGAGGCAAGGGAAGCCACAAGCAAGATCGCTTATGAAGGACGCCTATGCTTCATGAATGATCACCGGTGGGCCCGTTGCATGTTCCGCTACCTGCACTTCGTGGGGCTCAGAACGCAGTGGTTAAATAGTCTACTTTCTCCGACACAAGTACGGAATGTTGGACTGCTCAACACTCGAGAACACGGAGCGCAAGTTTACCGCGGCAGTTCGGAAACGGATACGCGAAGAGGAGAGCGCACAATGGCAAATGTCGCTGCAGCAAAAGAGTACACTCCAGCTGTACCGAACATACAAAGAGGCCATTGCCCCGGAATCTTTGTACGATAACAGTGGTGGAAGTGGGCTACTGTTCGAGGCGCGCGCAGGAGCGCTTCGCACGCTGGCATATCGCAGCCGCTTTGACCCGAACATCGATTCAACTTTATGTAGAGCGTGTGGAGCAGAACAAGAGACAGTGGAGCACTTGGTACAGCAATGCCAAAAACTCTCACCCCGCCCGCCGGAGGCCACTACTCTCCCTCAGGCACTGGCCCTGACGGACAGGAATGCAAAAGCCATTGCCACCACAAAGACAAGGCTCCAACAGTGGTGGAAGTGGTGCCAGAAGTGAACTCTTTCGTGCCTTCGTTCTTTTTTTTTCTTTCTTTTTGTCGTTCTTTTTCTTTCCTTTTTTTTCTTCATACCCAGGCTAGAACACACCATATGTGTCCACCCGCTACAAAGGGCAAAGCCACAAATCATCATCATCATCATTCCGCCGACGTCGACGGCGCCATTATTGCTTTGTGTGGCGCATCGTTGGCTTCGTGTGGGTAGCTTGCCGGTGTTTCTTCAGATCGGTGTTGTCGGTGTCACTTTGTCTGTAGTAGTGAGCCCTGTTTGAGCCATCGCAGGTGAGGGATGATCGGCCGGCACTTGAGATCTTTCACTGCAGCCTTTAAACTGCAAGTGATTGAATATGCCGAGGAGCACGGCAAGCAAGAAGCTGGACGCAAATTTGATGTCGATGAGAAGCGCGTGCGTTACTGGATGAAACAGAAAGATGCCCTCGCCGCTACCAACAGGAGCCGAAAGGCATTTCGCGGAAAGAAGTGCAAGTACCCGGAACTCGAAGGCGAACTTGTCAAATATGTCATCGACACTCGAAGGGACGGCTACGCCGTCTCAACTGACATGATCCGCGTGAAAGCCCTGGCCATCGCTCGCCACATGGAAATACCCCAGGCACAATTCAAGGCAAGTCGGGGGTGGGCTACGCGGTTTATGAACCGTAACCAGCTCTCCATCCGCCGCCGAACAACGCTTTGTCAAAGGCTTCCAAGCGAGTACGAAAGCCATGTGATTAAGTTCCATCGCTTTGTAAATGGTCTCAGGAGGCAGCATGAGTACGACCTCTCCCAAATTGGGAATGCGGACCAGACTCCTGTGTGGTTCGATGCACCAGAAAGCACCACAGTGGATTTAAAAGGTGCGAAAAGTGTGTCTGTGCGCACGATTGGCGCAGAACGTCAAAGATGCACTGTGATGCTGTGCATCACGGCAGACGGCAGAAAACTTCCGCCGTACGTCGTATTCAAGCGAAAGACTCTCCCTAAAGAGAAGTTCCCTCAGGGAATCATCGTACATGCCCAGGAAAAGGGTTGGATGTCCGAGGAACTCGTGGTAGATTGGATAAAGACCGTCTGGGCAAACAGACCTGGAGGCCTGTTACAACGGAAAGCCCTCCTTGTTCTGGACAGTTTCAGGGGCCACTTGACGGACCGCGTGAAGAACCGACTCGCCACGACTCGTACGGACTTGGCCGTTATTCCTGGAGGACTGAAGAGTGTGCTGCAGCCGCTCGACGTCTGCGTTAATCGGCCGTTTAAATCTGAAGTTCGCCGATGCTACTCGGAATGGATGGCTGGAGGCCATCATGAGAAGACCCCTACAGGACGGCTGAAGCGGGCATCGCTACAAGTGTGTGCGTGGATTTTGAGTGCGTGGCGTGCCGTGTCATTTGAAACAGTCGCGAAAAGCTTCAAGGTGACTGGAATTTCAAACTGCATGAGCGGCGCTGAGGATGAATGTCTCTGGGAGGACGCCGACGCCGAGGCGAGCTCTTCCGAGAACGAGGACAGCAATAGCGAAATGGAATCGGAATAAAAACATTACTGGAATGTCATTTACGACTCTTTTACACTCTGCTACTGTCGCGGAAACAGTGCAGACCTTCGGTGAGCTGTCATCAGCCTGATTCGTGTAAGGGCCGCACCAAGCAAAAATTTCGAAAAAAAAGTGCGGCCCTTACACGAGTATATACGGTATTTTTACCAGTCTACTGTTTCAGGGGTAGTGTTGTGTTTGCAATATTTGTTGCCACCTGCAGGTTCAGTGTATCCCAATCAACTGTGTCAAGGGTCGTCAACATGTGGATTGATGTGGCCTTTGTCCGCCTCTCCTGTGCTGTGAGGTGGCCAGGATCCGAAGAGTTACAGCAAACAATGCCTATGGCATTTCAGCAGTGCTTTGGGACGTGACTAGCTGTAATACTTGACTGTTTTCGGGTGTTTATAGAGTGACCATCATCTTTCTTGCCTAGATAACACACATGGTCAAACTATAAACATCACAATACAGTCGAGTATCTGATTGGCATTGCCCCACAGGGTGTTGTTACGTTTATTTCTCGTGGGTGGCGTGGTCGCTCAAGTGACAAGGTGATTGAAGAGAAGTGTGGCGTGCTGAATAATCTCCAGCCTGGGGATTATGTTTTGGCGGATAGGGGCTTCACCATTGGCGACAGCATTGGACTTCAATGTGCGAAGCTTGCAATTCCTGCTTTCACCAAAGGCAAGCCCCAGCTTTCGGCTTGCGAAGTGGAAAAGACACGAAAGCTTGCAAATGTGAGAATTCACGTCGAAAGGGTGATTGGACTGCTCCGCAATAAGTACCGTATTCTGAAATACACAATTCCCGTGGAGATGCTTGCATCAGAGGAGAAGGGCCCCACTGTGCTTGACAAGATAGCTTTTGTTTATGCGGCACTATGCAATTTGAGTAACTCCACTGTTCCATTTGGCTGACTCCAGACATAGACGAAGCCCATGGTTTAGCTTTCGCAGATGTTTATTGCTTTACACCAGTGGTCTCAAACTCGCCTCAGCTAGCGGGCCGCAGTCATGGCCGCAGGCAAGAAAGATGATGGTCGCATCGCCATTTTAGGCAGACTCGAGACTTTATTTGAGAACGACCTTTTTCCTTTTTGAACTTTACGATATGTGGTGGTTTGTTTCATTGCGCGTTGGCCTTTCTATAGGCCGGTATCACTTGAATGAGAACGAGGTCGAGTTGAAGCTCATGAAAGAGGCGTGCGTTGACGCCTTTTACAAGGCCACGATCATGATTCTCAGCCAGGAACAGAGAAGAGACGTAGGACATGCCCTCAGTATCCACCTAAACGAGGTGTTAAGCTATGGTGGGCACAAAATAGAGCTGCAGCCATACAGTTCTGCCGAAACAACATGTCCTCAAGGATATAATTGCTTGACAGACAAAGAATCCTCAGCTGAACAAGAAAAGCTGGCCAGTACCATAGTGCCATCCATCGTCATGCTTGTCGTGATCTGTTTGCTCACGACAATGCCCCACAGACGAGATGTGTTCTTCAGGGACGTTGCTGTCCAGACGTATGAGCTCGTTGTAGCAGATATCCCAAGGCAACTCATGATTGAGAAGGAACCGTTGCCCCAAGGCAAGTATTGTTGGACTTGCTTAAAATGAATACTATTTCACTATTTTCAACGTCAGTCGCGCAAAAGTAGAGCATGAGCCAAATGAGTAACTTAAAATAGTTGTAGAGTTGCTTGACGCTTCTGTGTATGTCATTTGACCCACGTGGGAGTGTTACCGGCAAGAGTCGCCTGACTCCCTCAGAAGTGGTAATGTGATCCTTAAGATAAGAGTCCTTTCATTCTTCCTAAGTGTCAAGGTACTCTCCTAGAGCGCACCCGCTCTGACCCACCAAGAGTGTTAATGTGTCTCTTCAAAGAGAGTTGTATACATGGCAAGTCAGAACTCTCTGAAGAGTCACACATACAGTTTTTTTTTCTTAGGGTGAAACTGACGGAAAAAAGACGAGTTGCTTTAACCCTTTGTGTGTTCATAGTTATGCAGCGATGGCGTAGTGGTAGAGCATCAGCCTCGCATGCAAGAGGTCCTAGGTTCGAATCCCAGTGCCGGACAATTCCCAACCGAATTAAAAAAAAAAATCCACGTGATGATGGAATTGTGTGAAAAGGCCTGGGGTGCAGCCTCACTGGCGACCACAGCCAGCAATGCACTCCCTCACCAGAGCAGGATTGGCCACCCTGGTGTAGCACTTGGCCACTACCTCCCACATGAATACACCAATTAACCCTCGGCCCTCAGTCCCCAGCAGCTGTGAAGCAACTGACCAAGGCGGCGGTCAGACCTGCCACGCAGCAGAGGGTGCTAAGAATCTCTGGGTACGGAGAGGCCGCCATTGGAATCTGAATTTGGCTACGTGTAACGCTAGAACTTTATCTAGTGAGGCGAGTCTACCTGTACTATTCAAGGAATTAGAGGGTGTTAAATGGGATGTAATAGGGCTCAGTGAGGTTAGGAGGCCACATGAGGCTTATACAGTGCTGAAGAATGTACACGTCCTATGCTATCGTGGCTTAGATGACAGAAGAGAACTCGGAGTGGGGTTCCTTATTCATAAAAATATAGCTGGCAATACAGAGGAATACTATAGCATTAATGAGAGGGTGATATGTATTATAATTAAATTTAATAAGAGGTACAAGATGAAGGTGGTACAGGCCTACGCGCCTACATCCAGCCATGATGATCAACTGGTTGAACGCTTCTACGAAGACATAGAATCAGCAATGAGTAAGGTAAAGACACAATATACTCTACTGATGGGCGACTTTAATGCAAAGGTAGGCAAGGAGCAGGCTGGAGATCACGCAATTGGGGAATATGGCATCGGCTCTAGAAATGCCAGAGGGGAGTTACTAGTAGAGTTTGCAGAACACAATTATTTACGAATCTTGAATACCTTCTACAGAAAAAGGGCTACTCGTAAGTGGACGTGGAGGTGTCCTAATGGCGAAACTAAAAATGAAATAGACTTCATATTGTGTGTTCACCCGGGCATTGTACAGGATGTGTAAGTAGTTAACAAGATCCGATGCAGTGACCATAGAATGGTGAGATCTAGAATTCAACTAGACATGAGGAAGGAACGGCAGAAACTGATACGCAAAACGCCGATTAATGAACTAGCTCCGAGAGGGAAAGTACCGGAATTCAGAGTTTCACTTCAGAATAGGAACGCGGCTTTAACCGAGGAAACCGACCTTAGCGTTGACGCCATGAATGATAATCTAACTAGTATGATTAAGGAGTGTGCAGTGGAAGTCGGGGCTAGAGTCGTTAGACAGGACACTGGTAAGCTATCCCAAGAGACGAAAAACCTCATTAAGAAACGTCAAGCCATGAATGCCTCATATGCAACAGACAAAATAGAGCTGGCAGAGCTTTCGAAGTTAATCAATAGGCGTAAAGTAGCCGATATAAGAAAGTATAATATGGAGTGAATTGAGCATGCTCTAAAGAACGGAAGAAGCCTCAAAGCTATGAAGACAAAACTGTGCATAGGCAAAAATCAGATGTATGCATTAAGGGACAAGGAAGGCAAGGTCACAACCAAAAAATTCACAGCATATCCACGGGTAAATGATGAAGAGCTTGGGCGAAGCTCCTGAAGCAATCATGGTTACACTGTGAAATCTTCAGTGGTTTCGCCCAGCAGTAATCAAAGCGATAGCCCAGTACATCATCAAAGACGTGACAAACACTGTATATATTTATACAAAAAATTTTATTAATCGTAAGTGGTAGCTAGACGTGGCTTCCGTTCCCCCTTCATTATAACGGCTTTATGGTCGGTGAAGTGATGGATCGGTGATGGGTCGTAGTGGGATGTTTGCAAAGACGAAGTAGTGGGCAGTTTGCAAAGGTCAGGGATGCAACAGGCAAAATAGGATTTGGAGCAATTTTTGGAGCAGGAAAATCTCTCTTTTGGAGCAGGAAAATCCAAATTTGGAGCAGGTTACGGGAAAAAAACTCCGTTTGGAGCACAAAATTTCAAATTTGGAGCAGCTTCACAAACAAAGCTTGCTTTTGGAACAGTGACAAAAAAATATATACGAACATTTCGATGTCACCACAATCATGTTTTCAGTGCATAACATGCTGAATAATGCCAGTGAATTCTCCGGAAACCAGTAAGGCCTTGTGCATTGGTGAATTTGCACCAAAGTCCTTTACACCTGGCCTAAGCCACTGGCTGATCACGTCATTGTTGCAATCCACTTCATTCAGCACCGATGCGCTGAATTTTGTATTCCGCCCTGCTAAGATCTTGAGGAGAAAGTCCATTTTAAAGAGAGCCACCATATGTATATATAGTTCAAGAGAAAAGTCTAAGTCCGGTGTTTATATGTCATGCAACGTCTAAGACAAACCAGCCAATAAGTACAATCTTCATAAGTGCGTCCTCCCCCCTTACCTTTATTTTATATATATAATTATATATATGTATGTATGTATATATATATATAGAGAGAGAGAGAGGAAGGGAGGGAGGGAGGGAGCTATGCACAGCGAAAGTCGGCATCGTTTCATTGAACGCAGTGCCTGTCGCCGCGTAGAGCCGAACCCTTGCTAGTTTCGTGCAGCGCGTCTCCAACAAAGCGGACACCTTCACACCGGGTCGGTCGCGTGCTCTACCGTACGACAGCTTTTCCCGAGGAGTATTCCTACCCGCTCCGCTCGTGACCGCATGTGGGGATACGGCAAAGATTTCGTTGGGTTAACGCAGCAATGGTGAGCTGCTCTCGTTTCTGCAAGCGACACGCAATCTGAGTTTCCGCTTAGGTGGTGGCAGCCAACGGCATGTTTGGGTTCGTCGCCTATAAAATGCGTGCAATATATTACCAGTATAGTACCAATAGCGCTATGCCGCACGCGCTACCGAACAGATATAAAGATCCTGATCGCGAAAAGGTTGCTGGCGATAACTCGTAATGAGTTGCTCGTTGGTATCTGCCATCAAATATTCACGCCAGGAAAGCGGTGACCTCACTCGCGTCGGCGTCAAAATGATTGGTCGACCGATGTCCACATTTCCCAAAAAGCGGAAGGCCTTTTTTGGCACATTGTGGTGTCGGCCTCACCGCGAGTGGGGAGGGGGGGGGGGGGGGGAGCAAGTACCTTGATGAACTCGTTCAGCTAAGGCGGTCAGGGTTTTCGCGTGTAGTACTTCTCTAAACATTTTACGCGTCAGTAGATTTTAAAAAGTCACAGTTCCGCCGCAACGGCGAAGCAATGAATGTGATAGCAATAAATTGGAATGTAACGCGAAGAACGGAAAGCAGCTTGAAATTGCCAGCGCGTCGCTCGAGCCCAAAGGACGCACGAAAAGAACGCACACAGGACGAGCGCGAACTAATGCGTCACAGCTCGACACTTGAAGCGCACTGCTCAAACATAAAGCAGGACGCACTAAACGAACGAACAGGTACACACAAGACGAGCGCTAATTGTCACAGTTGTTACTTATTTCTGTTTGAACAGCGCGCTCCTTTCGCAAACGCGGCCGCTGCAGCGAGCGCAGTGAACTTCGTACCCCCCGCTCCACTCCAGAGGCCTTCTTCTTTCCTCGAGATGAGCGCACGAAGGCGACCACGCCCTGTAGGGCGAACAGCAATGGCGTTCGCAGGAGCGGGGCGACGATGTTTAAAGCGCGACACGCACGCACATCATGCCATCTATGTGGTCACTAAGAAAGCATGCTGAAGTAAATGGTGTATATAAATAGCTCGCCGTTAGCAGGCTGAACGACGTTGGTGTTCATGGTCTGTCTAACGCCGCGCGCTGGTAAGCGAGAGGTCGCACGTTCGAGTCCGCGCGTCGGAAAGTTTTTCTGAATTATTTTTCTTTGTGGTTTATATATATATATATATATATATATATATATATATATATATATATATATATATATATACGGTGAATGACGGCGACGGCAAAAATCAGCCGATACTGTCCATATAATTGCTATCGCAATAAAAGACTTTACTGTATACAACCTGCGAATTCGTGCACATGAGTACTGCTATTTGAACAAAGGCAGCGTTGAACCGGACTCCACCAAACAATAACGACATCCCCACTAAGATTTGCAGCACGTGTCAAACGGCTCGTTTGTCAGTTAACGTTCTTTATGCGGTGCTACCACATTAAATGGGCGCTCACCTCTGCTCATGCTGAATGACCCTGTAAAGCAGCGTTTGAACCAGCAGTAAAAACTTGATTTAGGCCCATCGGCCCACCAGCAAACACACTGGAACAGATTAACGTCTTGTTTGAGTCAAGCGCCATTGGATCGAATTGGATTGGATGAAGGTGCCTCTGGTGCCTCTCCCAACATTAGGTCGCCAATACGGGCTTCGTTCTGCGTTAAAACGAGGCTAAAACTAGCGCAACCGAAAAATTTTGCGGTTACCGGGGGCGTTTTGGCGCAGTGTGGCGCAATTTCGAGAAATATCGGGGTTTTGGCGCAGCTCGGCACAGAAAAACGAAATTGTATCAAAATGGCGCAATTGGCGCAGCTGTTGCATCCCTGAAAGGTGGTTACGCCGGACAACGGAGATGTGACAAGGTTAGACTAAGAGGAGCTTCGCCCCTAATATGAATACAGTATAACCTCGTTACAATGGACTCGGGTACAACGGACATTCGGATACTACGTACCAATTCGCGGCGTTATGCTCTCCCTATCTTTTCCATTGATTGAGCTTCGTTTACACCGGACTCGGGTACAACGGACATTTGGATATAACTGACTAAATTGTGACGCCAGCAAGGTGGTCAGGCCTTGTTTACAGCGGACTTTTCTACCACGGACATCCGAGATTCAATTGTTTCCGATTTCAGACATCGCTAGGCATACTTGCGGGACGGGAAAAACACGCCGGCAGTGTCAACACAAGCGGCGGCCATTTTGAGGAGGCCGCGCTTGGCTTGGATTGATCTGGCTGCCGGGGCTGACTTCGACCTCTGTTACATTTAGCGAGCCATAATTTGCAATGATTGCAATGTTGTCAAAATAACATAAAGATAAAAGATTAAAAACATCTTAGTTAGACTCGTAACGGACAATAGTGACCACTTGCATAAAATTGTGGTCAAAGTGAAAAATAAATAGAAAGCATGCGCTTGGCAGCGGCCCCTCTCGGAATAAAAGGTTTAGTGGCGCTTATGCTCGGCCCGGCGCAGGCGCTGCTGGCGCTGTGTACTTTGCTTTGTTCAGTTGGGGCTGTTTGGCCTCATGGTTTGTCATTGTGTATCCTGTTGGCCTCTGTGCATTGTGGACGTGATCGTGGTGTGATGGAACCGATGGAGCCGAACGCATCAGCCAACGCCGTGCGTCACAAAGCGACGAAGCGCAAGCAGATTTCCCTTAAAGACAAGCTTGATATCATCGAGCAAGTTGAGAAGGGAAAGAAACAGGTGGACATCGCCGTGGCCTACGGCTTGTCAAAGCAGACGGTTAGCACTATCATCAACGCCAAAGAGGCAATCTTGGCGAAGAAAGTCTGAGGTGACTTGCAACCCAAGAGGTTCCGGCTCAGCGAAGCTTCATATCCTGACGTTGAAGAGGCCCTGCTGATGTGGCTTCTTGACACCCGTTCGCGAAATATACCTGTTAACGGACTGCTGCTACGAAAACGCACGGAGCAACTTGCCGTTGTTCTTAACCAAGAACAGTTCCAGTGCAGCGAAGGCTGGCTGAGCAGATTTAAATCTAGGCATGCCATCGCGTTTTAAGTGCCTTTCTGGAGAGTCTGCCAGTGTCGACGACACTGTTGTAGCCGACTGGATAGCAGATGTTCTACCTGCGCACCTTGAAGGCTACGCACCGTGGGATGTACTCAATGCCGATGAAAGCGGCATTTTTTATAAGTTAAAACCAGGGAAGACTTTTTGTTTTGGCGATGCAAGACTTTTTGTTTTGGCGATGACACATGCCACGGCGGCAAGAAGTCTAAGGAGCGCATTAGCGTTCTCTTCTGCTGCAATATGGACGGGAGCGAGAAAGAAAAACTCCTGGTGATAGGGAAGTCGAGAAGACCACGGTGCATACGCAATATGCACGTTCCCAAGGACTGCCACTCCAACAAAAGTGCTTGGATGACAAAGGATATTTTTAACAAATGGTTACTCGACTTTGACAGCAAGATGGTGAAGCAGAAAAGGAATGTGATACTATTCCTGGACAACTGCTCAAGCCATATGCAGCTTCCCCGGCTTCATACAACGAAGGTGGCGTACTTTCCACTGAACACAATGTCAAAAGCTCAGCCGATTTACCAAGGTATTGTGCACTCAGTGAAGTCACGGTACCGCTCACGCCTTGCTGAGCGTTTGCTTTTTGACATGCAGCAGAAGCGGGACTCAGTGATCGACCTGAAATTTGCCATGCAGGTGCTGTCAACTGTATGGGCGCAGATTCAGCCAGGAATCATAAAGAATTGCTTTAGGAAAGCAGGTTTTCAAGTTGACAGCGACTGCACAGACTGCTTGCCACAGGAAGACCAACCAAATCCTGGTGTGTGGTCAGCTGTGGAGGAGGCCTTTGGGAGCCAGCAGTTTTCGGATTACGTCACTGCAGATGATGACCTGGTCAGCTCAGAGCAGCTGACAGATGAAGAGATTGTAGCCCTAATTCGCCAAGCGCCTAATGCTGAGCAAGAAGAAGAACAAAATGAAGAAGGCAACACAGGGATCGTCACCGAGAAGGTGACAACTTCTCAGGCGTTGGACTACATTCAAGGGCTCAAAACCTATTTTGAACAACAGGCCACGACTTCAGATGAAATGAACACACTTGTCATGATGGAGACACGTATAGTGTCTAAAGCTGTCCGCCACACAGTACAGGCAAAGCTGACTAGCTTCTTTCAAAACATTTAATAAATCCATTATTTGACTATGTTTGTGACTTTCAATTCTCTCCTGTTATAACAGACTCATTACGTGTTTACGTAAAAGTCTGTTGTAACAGTACATGGATTGTACAGACTTCTTTTACAACAGACCAAATCCTCTTCACTATGAAGGTCTGTTGTAACGAGGCTATAGTGTAGAATAGTTGAGGTAGTGGAAAAGTTCTACAGAGATCTGTACAGCAGCCGAGACAGCCAGGATGATAACGTAAGGAGCAGGAGGTGAACAAAGTGGCACCTAAAACTGCCATTTGCAGGAACGCATTTCCCATATCTCATTTATGGGTCATGTCTGGGGCGCATTTGTCGTCGGGATTCGAGAAACATATCGATACGGATCTCCGGAATGACTCAAATCTGGACGCTGATTGCGAAATTAGAGATTTTGTTCCGCAATTGTTTCAACACACAGTAACCGCATGGGGTGCCTCACGAAAAAAGATACAAAAGTGCTTGAGACCAGTCCCGTCTCCGTAGCTTACACAAACAAAGCATTAAGTGTAACAGGTGAGTAAATAATGCAAATGCCATTTAGCAAAATCACAAAAATTTTATTCCTAGTGAAGACGCGAGCCGCTAAGGAAACGTCCACGTGTCTCAGACGCCTGCTTCACACGGTTCATGTGAAGAAAAATGAATGCTTTTATACATGAAACATGTTAAAGGGACACAAAGAGCAAAACGATTTTTCTCATATAAGTACTCGTTCACGATACCAAAAACACCAGGCTTACTGCGAGAAGACGCTTAGTAAGCGAGAAAGCACACAAAAAAAAAATGGGTGGCGACAACACCTTGAAGTTTCCGCACCATTCATCATGATGTCGCATGTTTTGACGGCGCCTAATATGGACTATGTTGTGTAGTGACTTGAGCAGGTGTCGCCATCTGTGGGTAAAAATAGCAGCTGCACGGGCGCTGGTGGCCGCACTTCCAGCCAGAGGGCACCACCAACAAGAGAAAAATGCTTCAAATGGCAGGACCGCAACAGGTGAAACCTATGCTACACCCCCACCGATTCCAGCAGTAGCCAACGCTGGACGCCATCGCCGCCACAACCGCAAACGTCGGAGCTTCAGAGTCAGGTTCCTGAATATGAATGGTGCTCGCTGGGAACAGGAATGGACAGAACTATACAATGCGCTAGATGTTGAGTCCTTATCTCTCTATGCAATTGCAGAGACACACCTCCGTGATCTCGAACACCCCCCTGTGCATCCAGCATGGCACTGGGCAGGGAGAAACCGAACTGGCGATGACCGTAAGGGAGGCGGCATTGGACTGCTGTGGCGTCGGTATTTGTGAGGAACTACAGCACTGGTCCTACATGGATACCAGCCACGGTAGTGGAGAAAACAGGCCCTGTATCCTACAGGGCATGCACCCAGGACGGTACGATCCTGCGACGTCATGTAGACCAGATGCAACAGCGTGGTGTTCATGGCAATGCATCCAGGGACGACAGCAACGAGATGGTGCAGATGGAACCAGCTGACGAACCAGTGCAATGTGGTGCCACTCAACAACCGGAGGCATCGTCACAGAGTACTGGCACTGGGACCCACGAACGACCACACAGGTCTGTGGTTTCCCCTCAACGTTGGAGGGACTTTGTGTAGGACAAACTTAGGGGGGAGGAGTGTTGTACAGTGACTTGAGCAGGTGTCGCCATCTGTGGGTAAAAATAGCAGCTGCACGGGTGCTGGTGGCCGCACTTCCAGCCAGAGGGCACCATGCAACCAAGATCGACCAACTCCCATTTGCCGCTAGCGACCCTCTCCTTCGACACGTCGCCGGCCGGCTACGTTGTGCCGCTGCGTCGGCATGACCGCTTGATTGGCTATTAAATGTATTTGGTGTTTCTTACACGTGTCCATACGTCTGAAGACACAACTGACTAGTATGTAGTTCCTAATCGGTAAAAATGAAGTACATTGCCCTCTGACGGGGCCATAGACTCCAAATACCAAGTTTGGGGTAATTTTGTTGAGCCAATGGCACCAAAATACGATAAATACACTTTGAAATCCGTGACATCACGTGGAGAGATTTCGGCGTGAAATTTAAAAATGAAACTTTGAACTTGATTTTCTCCTCTATTAATAAACCTATGATGGCAAAATTAACGACATCAGAGTTCCCAGAGCACAATTTATCGATCTAGAATGATTCATTGTTCCTCTTTAGTGTCCCTTTAAACTTGCTAGTGTTTTTCTTTGCACTCAGAGCAGAGCCAACTTCCTCTAGGTGCTTTGTTCAGTTTAACACATTTGAAGTGGAACCACACATACTTGCAGGTAGCACTCTCGCACATTACCATTCTACCTGATTCTAGCCCTTGGTACAGACAGTACAGTTGGTCTTGTGAGGTCTCGGAGTCTTCGGAAGTTTCTAGCAAATTGCCGCTGCTCTTGTTAGTCCAGCAACGAAAACAAATTTCTGGGAGAAGAACCAACTTGAAATATTCTTCGCACTGCTTAACCATGTTTGCACAAAAATTGGGGGACCCTTAAGCTTCGCCTTTAAGAGCTGAACGCTATAGTGAAATCCGGCCCCTAGTGCGCACTTCAACCACCAAGTGCATACTTATTAATGTGTATTGTTACACACACACACGCACGCACGCGCGCGAATTTTACAGGCTTTCGATCTAAAGCAAGAGTCGCATGGCCTCCAAGATATACGCCGCGCGCCGGCCCTCTCGGATGCCATGAAAAGTCGAGACATATTTCTCACAATGCCTCACAGATGGCAGCACATTATCTAGCGTTTGCTGCGTTGGCTTGATATGTTTTCCTCTAGATGGACATAGTTGTCCATTTTTAGAGCTGTTTGAAAGTTCGTGTGTGTATTTAGCGGCGATGGCTGCACTATCCCGGCGTTTTTCGACGTAGTTTGATGGCCTCGCGAATGCGCCTACCGTATAGGCTCGTTTTCTTCGTGACACCTGCCGAACAAAATGCGTCGAGACTCCTTTCACTACATGACATTTATGTAGTGTTTTTGTCCGAAGCAGCTGCAAGCAACATGGTGGCTTTGTGGTAAGACACCTGCTTGCCACGCGAACGGCCCGGGTTCGATCCTCATTGGGACCCCAGATTTTATCGTTTATTTTATTTGCTACTTTCTCGATTTTTCGCTCACGGATGATTTTTCGCTCACAACCAACGGTGCCGACGCCGACAGCGGAATTTCTGCGACACGAGCTCTCTAACGCTACCGCGTTAAAACTGTGCATCTTTGTGAACTCTTATGACAATGAAATCCTTCAAGGTCCACACAACAAAGTCGCAGTACTTCACTCCGCACACGAACATTTGCATTTGGACTTGATATAGTAGTATGGGTGGTTCTCCTTAAGCTTCACAGCCCCATCCATAATGGCTATGCAGGATTTCGCTTGTGTGGCAAGCACCCATGCACCCTCCTCTCTGCCATTGTATGGACATTTTATTTCTAAACGCCTTCTTTGCAGCAGGTGCAATTTACAACTCCATCAGGAGTGGCAGCCAGAAATGGCCACTCGGTACAGATTAGAAGTCCAGAATCTCTGCAGACAAAATCCACATGTATGTCCTGTGACTTAATAGGGCCTATTAAATGATAATGCCTGCTGGCCTCATAGGGGCTGTTAGATTATGCCTACTGGCCTAATAGGGCCTATTGGAATATGCCTACTAGCCTAATAGAGGCTATTACATTATGCCTATTGGTCTAATAGGGACTATTAGTCTAGTCCTATTGGTGTTGTCCATTAAGTCTTGTACAGGCTATTACTCTTATACTGTATTAGTCCAATAAACTGTACAAGTGTCCATAACCTAATACGCCATTAGTTTTTCAATTAGAATTTTTGCTAGGGTATGCCATGTTTTGCTGCCGATCGTAGCAACAACGTGCACATGTACAGGACACTCATCGCCACCACAACTGCACCCACACTAGCCACAGCCCCCACACAGCCACATGACTCCACGTAAAAAAATAAGAGCAAAAAAAGCCCCCTTGCCGCTGTTGGCAGCACCGCTGTTGCATCGTGCGTTGAGCAACTTCCCATGTTTCCTGCACGATGTCGTACGCAGAGCGTTACTCCTACCTTTTATGGATGATACGTTTCATTCTCCGGCTCCCACGAAGATTGTATCAACGAGGTTCCACTTATAGAATGTTTCAGTCAGAAAAAGAGGGCCACTGTACGAACAAATGACCCAGTTTTCCACAGCAGTCGTTGGTAACGTAGCATTCCACAGCAAAGAAATAAATGCCAGGCAATGCACTTACGGCTTGGTAGCATCCTCCAATTGGGTGAGAATGCGAGTAGAATGTGTCCTCGCTGAAAAGGCTTTGGGAAAAACACTTACCAAGTTCAGTGGTGGCCACAGTGACGCATGAACTTTGCCCGAGGATGTGGCAGCTGAAGGCGTCTCTGGGGTGCAACAGTCTGGCTAATCAGGCAAATACCAACCGTTCCTGGGAATGAAACATATGTTGTCAGCAGGAATCCACATGATACACTAATCTCCCACAATAGAAAAATTCCCATTTTTGCGCCATGAAGCTCCCAACTCAAAATATTTAATAATTCGTTGGTTTAAAGACTCCTATGATTTGCTGAAACTGAGCAAAGATGTAGTACAGGGCTTCTGGCTAATTCTCGCCACGTGGACTCGTACTCTGAAACTATTAGTCTTTGTTTCAATTTTTTATTGTGCTCTTTCTTATTAGCTCACACTGAACTAAGCTCCCATTATCACTGGCAACATTAAACGATCAGTGGGATGGATACCAGATGAATAGAATTTTGTTAAAATAATTCTTACATAGTGTAGCCCCTGGGGAATCTTTAGCTAAGGTCTAGTGCATGAGTTTTTTTTTTTTTTTCGCATTCTGCCCACACTAAGTGTGACTGCAAGGCCAAGAAAGGAGACTAGCTACCTCACACTCAGCAAAGAATGCTTGGCGACTTGGCAGCACAGCAGGCGGTCAGCAAAATTAACTGCACAGTTCAAAGTTCCTGCTGTGCTCAAAATGCAGGACAACAAAATATACCGTGCACTCTGCTTGTCGCTAATCACTATTGGCAAAAACTGCTTGAAGTCACATTCGGTCATTTTTCAATGCGCTCAATAAAAAAAACTGAATTAAGCAACTACAGTGGGTTCAGGTAAACGAGGAATTCTCACAGCTTCAGCAATAGCAAAATTTCAAGAAGGCTGAGTCACAACTACTTTGCAAAAGCACACAATTCACCTGTACAGCTGGCCCTGTAAAAATGTCGACCTTGCACTTTTGCAACAAAATATCTAAACAGCAGATTTCAAGACTATATTCTGGAGATAAAACATGTTATCACCTTTGCAAGAGCTTAATTTGTTGCTTATATTTGCTAAGCAGTTGTACTGGCTCGCTACAGTTGGGTGTATTCACTTCTATATTACTCGGCACAATTGTTCACTTTGACAACACAATGAACAAAAATTTATACAGTCGAGGCCACATATAACGGCCCCACTAAAATGAGCATTTGCTTAAGACAAACAGAACCCAAGCAATTGTCAAAATACAGTCAAAACTTTATGGAACAAAACACAACTTTACGAAGTTCCTGATCTAACAAATAAACTTTCATCCTCTGGCATGTACCCAGAGGTTTCAATGTCATCATCAACTCGAATTAATGAAAGTAACTTGTCCACCAAACCCGATTTAATGTCATCATCAACTTGAATTAATGAAAGTAACTTGGCCACCAAACCCGATTTAACAATGTTCTTCTCAAAATAAATGAGTAAAAAAAGTGGCAACTTCTAATTTAGGGTTTTCAAACCTTTTACGATGCTTAGGGAATCTGTGTATATAACTGCAGCATGTAGTTTCAATTCTTTAATGTGTTTAACGGCCGCAAATATGGCATAAGCCTCTGCTGTGAAGATGCTCGTGTTTAGGTGCAGAACGCTGGCATCGAAAAATGATGGACCGACCGCTGCATAGGACACACCAGTGCGAGACTTCGAAGCATCGGTAAAGAATTCAGGGCAAGTGTATTTGTGCTGCAGTTCGAGGAAGTATGTACGAATATGTGCAACACGCGCGTGCTTTGTAACTACCACAAAGGATGTATAACAATCTATGAGCTGCCACTGCCACGGCGGGGGATGCACAGCTGGAGCTCCTAAACGGTGTTCAAGTGGTGGCACATCCATTTCCAGAGCTAGGCCCCTCACGCGAAGTGAATAGGGCTCTCTCACTGCCGGACGATAGTTAAAGAGGGCACAGCTGGACAAATTATTGACAGTGGAGTGTGAGGGGCGTTCCTTATCTGCGTTCACTTCAAGATAATATACAAAGGACATGTAAGATCTCTGCAGGTCGAGTGACCACTTTTTCGATTTGACGTAGAGGCTTTCTACAGGGCTGGCGCGAAAAGCGCCCGTAGAAAGATGAATGCCCAAACGGTGGACTGGGTCAAGCATCTTGAAGGCGCTTGGTGTTGCAGACTGACAGATTATCACCCCATAATCTAGGAGTACGTACGAGGCTTTTATAAAGATTCATCAGACACTTCTTGTCACTACCCCACGTAGTGCGTGACAACTTTTAGAATATTTATAGTTATGCACTGGTTTTTTACATACTTGATGTGTGAAATAAAGGTAAGTTTCTTGTCTACAATTAGGCCTAGCAACTTGAGGTCCATTTTTACCGACAGATGCTGACCATGTACATCAATGTCTGGATCAGGATGAAAACCTCTCTTTCTGAAGAATAAGACGCAGGTGCTTTTTTGTGCATTCAGCTTAAACCCATTCTCGCCTGCCCATTTAGAGACCTTGTTCAAACCCAGCTGAACCTCCCGCTCACACATTGAAAGGTTGCACGATTTAATACCGACCTGTATATAATCGACATATGTGCAGTAAAACATATTGCATGGGATGCACAGATGTAGCGAATGCGTTTTTATAATAAGAAGTGGGCAACTCGGGACACCATCCTGCGGCACTCCAGTTTCCTGGACGAAACATTTCCCACTCGGACACGGAACATGCGATTGGACAAATAACTTTCAATTATGGTCAGCATCCTACCTCGTACACCTAAATGTGAAAGGTCTCTCAGTATGACAAAGCGCCATGTGGTGTCATAGGCCTTTTCCATATCGAGGAACACGGAAAGAAAGAATTGCTTCGGGACAAAAGCGTTGTGAATTTGTGCCTCGATACGTACAAGGTGGTCAGAGGCAGATCTACCCTCTCGAAAATTGCATTGCTATGGGTCAAGTGAGTTGTCTGCTTCGAGGAAATGTAGGAGCCACCGATTTATCATCTTTTCAAAAACCTTGCACAGACAACTTGTAAGGGCTATACGAGGTCTGTTAGAAAAGTATCCGACCTTTGGTGGAAGAAAAAAAACTGGCATAATTGGAGCGTCGGAAACCTAATCCCCCTCAAAGTAGTCCCCTTGGGACTCCACACACTTCTCCCAGCGGTGCTGCCATTGTTGGAAGCATTCTGAGAAGGCCTCTTTCGGAATGGAGTTTAGCTCAGCTGTCGTTGCAGCCATAATGTCCTCCCTTGTCTGAAATTGCTCTCCTTTCAATGTCCTCTTGAGTTTGGGAAACAGCCAGAAGTCGCAGGGGGCCATATCAGGAGAGTAAGGAGCCTGTTGAACTACAGGAGTCTGACTTTTCGCCAAAAAAGTCTGAAACAAGTGTGAGGAATGTGCAGGAGCATTGTCGTGATGGATGCGCCAGTTTCCTGTTGACCACAACTCAGGTATCTTGCGCCGCACAGCATCACGTAGGCGACGGAGGACATCCCTGTAGTACTCTTTGGTGATTGTTTGACCCTGTGGTGCATACTCGTGGTGTACCACACCGCGAGAGTCAAAGAAAGCACTCAGCATCACTTTGACGTTGCTGCGCACTTGCCAGGCCTTCTTTGGTCTTGGTGACGTGGAATGCTTCCACTGTGACGACTGGGATTTGGTTTCCGGGTCGTACCCGTACACCCAAGACTCGTCACCAGTGATAATGGTGTTCATGAAGTTAGGGTACCGGCTTGTGAAATTCAGCATGTCCTGTGAGACTTCAACACGAAGTTGCTTTTGCTCCACCATGAGCAGTTTCGGCACGAATTTCGCCGCAACTCTCTTCATGGCCAAATCTTCGGTCATAATGGAATGTGCAGAGAAAGTGCTGATGCCCACCTCTTCCGCAATTTCCCGGATAGTCACACGACGGTCCCGCATCACCACAGCGTTCACTTCGGCAATGACCTGGTCATTTTGGCATTTTGATGGCCGACCAGAGCGTGGCTCGCTCTCCACCGATGTGAGGCCGTCTTTAAACCGGTTGTACCACTCCTTAATCTGTGTGCGGCTCATAGCGTCGTCACCAAAAGCCGTCTTGATCTTAGAATGGTTTCCACTTGGCTGTCGCCCAGTTTCTGGCAAAATTTGATGCAGTAGCGCTGCAGTAGTTTCACAGGGAAGGTGTTTCAACATTTCATATAATACCCAGTCAGAGCATGGGGTGGATTCATTGCAGCAGCTCAGCTAAGGAGAAAGGTTCGTTGTACGCCTCGTATTTGGTACATTTGCGCTCTAATTTCTGTTTTTCTACTCTTGTTTTGTAGCGTTGGAAAACCTCGGAATAGTGCGACGAGCTGGACACTTGTTCAAAGTGTGCGCCGAGGAAGTTTGCATGGTCTTCCAAGCTGTCGACTTGTGTGTTTACTAGAAGTAAATGTGCTTGTCGGCCTGCTACCCTACCAACCATGCTCCAGACTTTACCCTCATCTGTGTATGAATTGATGCCTGAAAAAAATTTCTGCCAACTCTCCCTTCTAGCCTGTCGGTGCGTTCTCCTGCCTTGAGACTTTATGTCCTTAAGATTTGTAAGGTTTTGCGCTGCCGGAGAGTCCCGAAGCAACCTCCATGCTTTGTTTTGCTTGTTGCGTGCATTTCGGCACTCATTGTTCCACCGTGGGACACGTCGTTTGCCAGACAGTCCACTTTTTTGTGGGACACACTTGGTGGCAGCATTAATCACAAAAGCTATAAAGTAGTGTACAGCTGCATCTATGCTTAAATCACGCATGTCGGTCCAACTTAAGAGAGCAATCTGACGAAACTGTTCCCAATCGACTTTGTCACTGTGCCATTTGGGAACCTGTGGAGGACATTCATTCACTATTTGTGTGCTCAGAACTATAGAAAAGTGGTCACTTCCGTAAGGATTATTAATGACTTTCCATTTAAGGGTAGAAGCAATGGAGATGCAATGCTGAGATCTATGGACGAGTAGGTATTGTCAGCGAGGCTATAATATGCTGCCTCTTTATGATTCAACAGACACGTACCGGAAGAGAAAAGGAACTGTTCAATCAGACAACCTCGCGCATTGCAGCGAGAGTCACCCCACAGACTGCTATGTGCACTGAAGTTCCCAAGGACCAAATAAGGTTCTGGTAGTTCATATATTAAAGGCTGGAATTCATGTTTTTGGAGGTGGTAGTGTGGAGGTATGTAGAGAGAGCAAATGGTGACGAGTTTATTCAAAAGAACCACTCGAACAGCCACTGCCTCAAGGGACGTTTGGAGTGGTAAGTGCGTACATGCTATTGCCTGACTAACTACAACAGCTACACCACCAGATGATCATCACCATGGCATCATCCCGTTCCTTTCAGAAGATAATGTAACTGCGTAGAAAGTTGATGTGTTCGAATTTTAAGCGTGTCTCTTGCACAGTGCAGTCCACTGTTAAAGGGAACACTCAAATCAGCACCTTTCGTATTTCTCACCCTGTAACGTCAAGTGAATAGGGCAACATTGTGCATACACAGCACTGGCCTGCCAAAAGGAGTCAAATCTGTCAACCGCCAGCAGTCTTGTGCATATCTAAGCTACTATAATGTTGCAACAGAGAGAAATACAAACATGCCCTGCTCACAAGTGTTCCCTTTAACAGTGGACCCGTCTGTACACACAGCACTTATGGTGAATGTTTGAGCAAAAGTTCCTGGACATTGTCGAGGTTTCTAAGGAGTCCTCTGATGTTCCATTGTATAATTTGTGCTTCCACATTGGAAGTAAAGTAGCGCTGTGTGTACGAAAAGGCAGTGGCTGTTGTTTATGCAGAAAGTTAGAACTTAAGTAGCAGGGCCGTCGTCAAGCCCCGTTATCGGCGTTTTTGTTTTCTTAGCGTGCTCCAAAGAGCTGCGCTGCTCTTTTAGTACCAGGGGTACCGGTGTTGTGTCCATTGCTTCGTGTGAGGCACTGGACGCCCGCGTATGCAAGCTGCTGGTTTGTTTTTCCAACCTCACATGGCGAGGCGTTGTCGTATGACCAGATGACCCTGGAGTCAGTGGTATCAGTGGCTTGGTAGGTGGAGCAGACTTAACTGCTGCCACCACGGGGGCAGCTGTTACGACCTTGCGTGGGCCGGGACAGTGGTGGTGGCCAATGCTACGCTGGCCACTGACGCGCCGCATCAGCATAGGTTGGACCGCGAAAGGCCGAACACCTTCTTCGTGCTTCATCAAATGAAATGTTTTCTCGAACCTTCAATGATACGATTCCCCTTTCCTACTTCCAGTTTGGACAAGCAACATGAATTCGCAGCATGGTCTTCGTCGCAATTCACACAGTGTGGCGCTTCATTACAGATGTCTGAGACATGAACTTGGACACCACATTTTGCACAGGTAGGTCGACCAAGACAGCTCTGAGAGCCAATGCCAAATCTTTGACATTAGAAACATCTGCGAGGGTTCGTGATATATGGCCTGATAGGTGTCTTGGTGTAGCCAGCTTCTGTACGTTGTGGTAGGTCTCTTGTGGTGAAGATCAGTATCAAGTGTTTGGTGGAGATTTCCTGATTGTTTCTCCTGATGACAATTTGCTTCACATTTGTCACGCTCTGACCCTTCCAACCTTCGAGGAGTTCAATCTCAGTAAGGCCAAGGAGATCTGTGTCTGATATGACTTCACGTGCGGAGCTCATGGATCTATGAGGCATTACAGTAATGGAAACGTTGCCGAAAGTTGGGAAGTTTCTTAGTTTCTCAAATTGACAGCTTGTCATGGAGTTCAAGAAGGAGGTCTCCACTAGCAATTTTAGTCACTTTATAGCCAGCACCTAAGGTGTCTGTTAGTGATCTGGCAAGTACAAATGGGGACAGGGTCCTAGCTGGTTTGTCATTCTTCTCACAATGTACCACGTGATAGTGGGTGAATGCTCCTTTTGGTCGGCTCAGGTAAGTCAGCTCCTCGGCGCGTACGCACTTTGAAGTGGCACAATCACTTATTCAAGGAAATGCTTTATGCATGATAGTGGAATTCGATTCAGCAGCGATCGCAGGCACCCGCCACGGAGCCCAACATGGGGATGCTACAAGATTCATGGTATCGAGAACGTGCCGATGCCAGCCGTAAACCGCTACTATAACCCAATGTGCATAGGCCAAGGTTGGCTATTTACACAAGGTTAACCAATGTCACCAGGAAAAAGTGAAGTAAATGGAAGAGAGGAGAGGACAGGAAAGATCAAAAGTAATAGAGAAAGACAAAGCTGTAGGGAGGGAAGGAGCTAGGAAAAGGCCACTGCCAATTTCCCCTGGATGGGTCAGCCCAGGGGTGTTGTCTATGTGAAGCCGCAACCAAAGGGCTGTGTTGCCTTTGACAAGGGGCCTTAAAGAGCCAGTAAACAGCCTCCGAATTTTTTTTACACCCCCCAAACAAGCTCGCCAATTCGTACAGTAGACCGCGGCGATCACATTTTCCGAATATTACAGCGCTGTGTGCCGCGCAAATCCTCCATTTCGAAAAACAATTCCCACGCCTCTTTCCTTCGCCTGACCAATCCCACTCGTACGCGCAGTGACGCAAACTTGCCTATGAGCAACTTGACGTACCACTGAGCTTGTCAATTGGTCTAAACCAGGTCTCAACAAATTGACGTAAGTTTGTGTTCCCACCCACTACGCTATGAAACTGCGCCTTGTTTCTTGGCCCTGCGGTGATGTGGTTTCGGCCACGCAGTTGTCATGCGTATGTTCCTCGCACTGCATGGCACCTGCACGCACTTGGCCTTCGACATGAGCAACACGTGGAGGGGAGGAAGCATTGTTCAGTTGTCGGCTGCAAATCGAGCGGAGAGGGGGGGAATAGCTCGGATGGGTCGGGGTTCTCCAAGCTTTTCTCTCGCGCCTTTTCGTCATCTTGGAAAGCAAGCACGCATTCCTGAGCACTGCATTGTGAACTGTCACAAAGGTTTAAAAATACCGAAGTGCAGAAAACTGCCCGTCAAGTTACGAAGCATGTGCGACAATGTAAACAATTAACGACCAGGACCGCAGCAAGCGGGAGCGCATTGCGACGTCGTGTCACGTTGCGGAAGTGGGCGGAGTCACGACCACGGGCTACCCTTTCCCCTCCCTGGAGCGGAGAAGGGTGGCAAGGCCACGCGATAATTTGAATCCGGCTGAAACGGATGTTCTAACCCCTGTAACTTCTTTATTATAGCACGTACTCGTAAAATTCTTGTGGCAGCATGTTCACATAGCAAAAGTGCGCATATTTATCTTCATAACAATTTTTGGACCTCAGGCTTGTTTACTGGCCCTTTAAATGTCCAAGCACCCGGCGTCCGCTCAACACCCAGGATCCCCTTTTCCCCGGGCATGGCTAAGCCACGCACAGCGAGGCATGGGAGGGAGTTGAAACACCCCCCGTTGACTCGGGTCCATGGCGATGCCGCTCACCAAACACCTGCTTGCGCAGACGCCCCTGCAGGAAACTTGAAAACAGGTCTTGTAGGAATAATATTGTTGTCTATGGACTACCTGAACCCCATTCTGAGTCCTCCGAGCAACTGCTTGATTCGCTCATGGGCCTAATCCCTAATAAACTTGGTCTTCAATGTACCGACATCGAACGATGGCGGAGGCTTGGTGCACATTGAGGTGGCAAGACGCGCCCTGCTATTATTTAATTTTTGGACTACAGATCTAAACTTGCCATATTCAAGAACGCCTGAAAGCTAAAAGGAACACAAATATATGTAAATTAGGACTTCTCAGAGCGTGTTCGAAAGGTACACAGTGCCTTTTGAAAACTTTCAGCTAATGAAAGGAAAAATGCAACCACGTCGCGTTTGCAATATGATTCCCTGCTGATAGACAACGTATGCTATGTGTTTAGTGAAGCGGGCGGCACGGTCATTCAGGCTGAGAAGCAGACTTCTCAGCCTCGTGGAACTTGACTCCGTTCTGGTGCAAATTTTCGCTAGCAAATGTTAACGACAGCAGTATTCGTAACAAAATTCCAGACTTTTATCACTTCGTTGCATGCGATCATTCTTCTGTAATATGCGTAACAGAAACCTGGCTTAATGAGCATATCTTAGATTCTGAAATTTTACCACCAGGTTACAGCATTCTCAGGAAAGACAAATGTGGCCGTCATGTTAGCAGAGTCATGCTCTTTGTGAAACAAGATATTGAATTTACTGTACTTCCTGATGTCACCAACTGTGAATCTATGTGGTGTAAAATTAGGATTTGTGGTCTCACTTTGGCTACTGGAGCTGTTTATCGTCCCTTTGATGTGGGTTTCAGTGTCTTCTCTGATCTTATGGATTATATAACCAAACAAAAATTAAGCTGTTGCAAAATATTAATCACTGGTGACTTCAATACCCATGCGATAAGACTGGCAGACGGTATCAGCACATGGCCATAACAAGGTCACCTGCGATTACTTGATTGATATAGCTACTATTTTTTTTTATCAGACGTGAATTGTCTCTTCTGTAACCTGCAAAAATGCAATTCTAGATCTTGTTTTTGTTAATGAGCAGCTTAGACGATATGGTTATCATTGTGATATTGCCGAAGGCCTATCAGACCACAACGGTTTCATAGTTAATTTTAATTTAGCGACTGTACATAAGCTTCCTTTACCTCAGACTGTTTTGAACTTTGAGTATGCTGATGATAACTCCATAATCAATATGCTTGAATCCACCTTTGATGAGGTTAAGCAGTGCCAGCCATTACTGTTGATGTATTAGTGAACCATTTTTATACAATTGTTAAAACAATGTATTACTGATTGCATTCCAACTAGGTGTATAAAGTGCAATCCCAAGCATCCTTGGCACACCAGTGAGATTAAAAACTTGATTCAGTGTATCAAGCGTCTCCGCAAACAACCCGATGCTGCCAATCCAATGAAATCTTCCATGTTAACTGCACTCAAAAGTAGTTTAAAATCTGCTATGTCGAGTGCGAAAAGTTTCTATTTTGATATTACTTTGTCGTCGTTTATAAAAGACCAGGCATCAAAGTTCTGGAATGCCGCCAAGTAAGAGCTATCGTTCATCATTTATTATTTCTGATAAACCATGCTCTGATAATCTTAGCATTACTGAAGCATTTAATGACTACTTTAACTCGGTGTTCACTTGTGATGATGGGCACACCCCCACATTGTGCACTAACTCGTCGCCACCATCTTTTACTAGCATGCTAATCACTACTGCTGGCGTATGTAACCTTATACTCAAAATTGATACATTGAAAAGTTAGGGCCAGATGCCATACCCAATACATTCTTGAGACATTATTCTGAATGGACCTCTTGGTATTAATCCATCATTTTTTCAAAGTCTGTTGAATCATCTCTTGTTCCATTACTCTGGAAATGTGCCAAGGTTGTTCCCTTACATAAGGATGGCAATACACAGCTAGGGTGTACCTATAAGTCTATTTCGTTATTATCAACATCTTGTATATTACTGGAGCACATCATCCATAAATATATCATCAAGTACTTGTCTGAATGTAATATTCTCTGGCATACTGAACATGGCTTCCGTTCTGGCTTTCGACGGTAAGACAATTACTAGAGTTCTCCCATGATGTTGCATCTACACTTATTAAGAGGACAGCTTGATGCCATTTTCATTCACTACAGTAAAGCTTTTGACAGAGCATGTCATAATAAACTCCTCATTAAACTCAGGGCAATAATTCACGACCTTAAACTTATAGGCTGGATACAGGACTACCTAAGCTCAAGAACCCAATTTGTTACATTTAACCATGTTCACTCATCTCAGGCCAGTGTTACATATGGTGTACCACTAGGGTTGCCACCTGTCCAGGGTTTCTTTTGTCGTAATATCCCAATGTTTCTTTTCTGGGGCGTTTTATAAGTGTCAGTTGAACAACTACAACGATAAATATTTATGGTCAATCATCGAAACTCTTACACTATTAGTCAGCCCTTTTTAAAGATCCCTTCAAATAGAATGATAATTGGAAAAGGATAATTGGATAATTGCATGTGCATACGTGTATATATATATATATATATATATATATATATATATATATATATATATATGAATATTCAACATTTTTGTTGCATATTCACTGTATACATTTTAACATTCGTTTGTGCCTGCAATGCCACTAACCTGGTGGATGTCTGGCGGACTCAGAAGCAAGGAAGAGCTTCTTATGGATGAATTACTGTGGTTCCTTTTCAGTGCAGTGCATTCAGAGCAATAAACGAAGCATCATTCTAATAAGGGGTATTTTTATGCCAGCAATTAGACTAGTTGGTTAGCTCAGTGGCTGTTTTTGTTTGTACATTAGGTTTATTTCGCTCAAGGAAAGCAATGGTACATCAAATGGCACTGCATGCGGAAGACTTGACATGGCATCCATTATTCAGCATTAATTTAATCTCCTGTTAACCCCCCCCCCAAGTCGAAGGGCCATTTTTTGTTGTTTTTTTTTGTGAAAAGGTGGCAACCCTATGTACCACAGGGATCTGTACGGGGTCCATTACTCTTTGTCATCTGCATAAATGCATGGTTGACGTAACTGCTGGGACTTCTATTAAAATATGACTGTGTCCTGTATTCTATTGAGGCTGATGCTGAAGATCAGTGAAAGTTAAATGAAGTTTTTGTCCGTTTTTGTGAATGCAGTAAAACGTGGCAGATGTCACTGAACTTCAAGAAAACAGCCTTGATTACTTTCTCAAGTAAAAGGCAACCATTAAAAATTTACATATTTTAGTCAAGACCACAAGCTCGCAAGTGTAGACACATTCAAACATCTTGGTGTTACTTTCTCCCCTGATCTGAAACGGCATGCTCACATTAAGCATATAACCAATAAGGCACTAAGAAAGCTGGGTTACATTAAGAGAATTATCTGAGACGCAACCAAGGAAAGTAAACTAATGGCAGACTGATCACTAATAAGGCCTCTACTTGAGTACGCGTCCGTCGTGCGATCACCACATCGTGCCAAAGATATAAATATGCATGAGTCTATTCAGAAAAAACCCATTAGATTCATATGTAATCGTTAAGATAGCCATTTTTCGTCGACATTACATGCTAACAAGCTACAGCTAAAACATTTGCCCCACAGACATACTTGTGACTGTCTTATCCTGCTAATAAAATTCCTCATGGGGAAACATTTTGTCACTGCACCTGTTGCTTTTACTAATCCTTCGTCTCGACTCACCAGAAGGAGTCACCACCTTAACATAATTCCTTCGAAATCATTCACTGAGTGCTTTAAGTTTTCCTGTTTTCCTCATACACTCACAAAAAAGAAGAGGGCGTCTTTTTGTCCCACAACAATAATCGTCATCTGGTTTGCTTGCGTTTCCTTTCTTGAAAACTCGGCGCTGGCCACTTTCCTGCCAAGAATGCTATGTCACGCTGATAGCGCGCATGTCGTTCGTGACCGGAAAGTGCCGGGCGCGCGGCGATAATGCAAGGAAAGGAAGGCAAAATAAATTACGATTATTGTTGTGGGACAAAAAGACGCCCTTTTTACTCGACCTTCTCTGTGAGTGGGGCTCCCTATAGGCCTCCCAAGCTCGGCCAGGGGGCGCTGCGTCGAACGCGTTTCGCCGCCTTTCTAGCAAAAACCGGTCGCTCCCCTCTCCGCGCCTGCCTTTTTGACTGCGCTGTCTCAGCACGTTCCCGCACCCTGCACGCGCTGTTCTCTGCTCGCTGTGCACGTGCAGCTTCACGTGTCGCTTCCTCTGAAGGTTTAGAAAGATCCCAGAGATGGAAAAAACGTTTTGACGGTGGGAATCTCACCAGAGGAGGACGGTTGATCGACCACCTTTTCGGGACCGAGCAGGTCGTCAAGGGCGATGCTGTTTGTACGAGCGTTGCGTGCGTGCCGATGCTGAACGGGCACATTTCTTTGACATGTTCTGTAATTATGTTACCGGTAAAAAGCACATTCGTTGCGGCAGTCGTGTCTACTCGGAGCTGTCAGCAAACATCTAGCACGCTTTCGCGTGCGTTTTCTATTGATAACTTTTCGATCGCAGGGATGCCAAGTTTGTCGTGCGGCTTTAAATTTATTATGAGCTCAGTGTGAAGAGCATAAATTTACATCTGTCCTGTTGAGTCACTGGCTGCATCACAATGCGCAGTGTTCAGTTTCGTGGGAGTTTCACTTTTGCCGAGGTTTGCATCGAATGATAACAACGTCGGATCGCAAGTTTAATGTCACCTTGGATTTTTTGAGAGCTCCCTTTGACAGCATAATGATACGCGCAAAAAAAAAAAAAATCACGCCCACTTCGACGATGCATGTTTCTTGCAGAGGCGTGTTTCATTTCGAATAATATCGACGCCTGATCACGCACCGTGTTCGCTTATTCGAATGTCGCTTTGGTTGTTTCGACAGCTCGCTTGGTCAGCATCATACTATACGGGGGCGTAGCCAAGGGGGAGGGGGGGGTTCAAACCCTCCCCGAAAGTTTTCAATTTTGCTTGGGTATATGTACACGCACACATACAAACGCACGCACGAACATAAAGTATGGTTGGACCCCCTCCCCCCCGAAAAAAATTTCTCGCTACGCTCCTGATACTATACAATACCCACTGGGATTACGCATGTTTATGATTATGCCGAGATTTGTGCCCAATGATAACCGCATCTGAATTCGCGAAGCCATCGAAAATTTAACTGCCGCCTTGGTGGGGGACTTCGGATTAATTTCGGCCACCTGGGGTTATTAAACGTGCACGTAAATCTAAGTACGCCGTTGTTACTGCATTTCGCTCCCATCGAAATGCAGCTGCCGTATGCGTGAATCGAACCCATGACCACGATCTTAGCAGCGCAATACTTCAGCCTGCTAAGCAATCACGGCGTGTCGCATGCAAGTCCAATATAAACGCTCAGTGCAAACATGCAGCTTAATTCTGTTTACAGGGAGGGCGACGGGAAATGTACCGCAATCACCTGAACACTCCCGGTACGTTATTTAAACTGTGGTGTAATAAGCCCACATGCTCCGCTGCTGTCACAGTACAAATGGTTGACTCGGAAAGCCAGCGCGCAATCTCGAAACGTACAGCGGCTGTCTATTTGTTGTAGCTTCGGTTCACAAACGCACTTCCCTTTCAAATGAGCACGATCATCGCGTTTCTCCCCGTTAATAGTTCGTAATACTGTGTACGACAAAAATTGCTTCAAGGTGACAAGACCGCGAAAGCATCGCGGCGAAGTGCCATAATCCACTCTTGACACCTCTGCTCCTCGCACTGCTTGCATTGGAAACGGTAGAACTTGACGGGCAGTTTTCGGCCCTTCGTCATTTTTAAACGTTTGTGACAGTTCACAATACAGCAGGACTGCGTGCCTGCTTTCGAGTACGACGAAGGAACGGCACCCATGGCGTGAAAAATGCGAGCTAAGAGCCCCGAGGAACACGTTCTCCGCGCGCGCAATGGGAAAACCAAGCAAGAGCGACCCGTCCGAGCTACCGGAGATTTCCCCTCTCTCCGCTGGGGCGGTGGACGGCGCTGCGCAAACTTGAGCGTTGGAGGCCTATGCGAGTTGTCCAATGATGAATTTGTTGACCAATCGCCAAACTACGTTCACTTATGAGCTGTGTATTCTTTCTTGATGTAGTTCTCTTTTTACAATGTGTATACTGTTTTT
Source organism: Rhipicephalus sanguineus (assembly GCF_013339695.2). Taxonomy (NCBI): domain Eukaryota; kingdom Metazoa; phylum Arthropoda; class Arachnida; order Ixodida; family Ixodidae; genus Rhipicephalus; species Rhipicephalus sanguineus. The sequence continues at coordinate 45,959,938 of NC_051178.1, read as the reverse complement.
CATATCGTATTTTTTGTGTATGTATATACTCACTCCTGCAATATCTTGCTATGCATGACGGCAGTATACGTAAATAAACATAAAAAACAAACAGTTGTAAGCTCTCGCACAAGTGTGCCAAGTCTTTCCGTTTTGTCCTGGTGTAATGATATAGCGCAACAAAAGATTGATTCCGACTACGCGTACCTGGCATGACAACGCTTCATGGATAACGAATTAAGTTGGCGTTCACGAGCGGTGACATTTTGGCTCGTGAAATACCTCGTGTAGACCATCGTGTAAACTTTTTTGCTGCATATGTTGAGACATCCGCTTGCAACCCGCGTAGGCTAGTAGTTAGGCCAGAGGTAAATACTAAGAAGGCAACAGAATGCATGCGCCATGAGTAGCGACAAGGTACGAAGAACAGTCCAGCGAACAAATACTGCACCTGTGCGCACTGTCAAAAGTGCGAGGAGAAAGACGTAGGAACATCACAACCTGCGATATGGTACTGCGATGAGCGAACCACACCAAACGCAATGCGCGCCATTAAGCACGATCACGTGGAAAACACAAACCACTAGATAAACGACATACCACAGCAAATACCTAAACATGTGGATAGATGGACGCCATGAGCGTCCCCTGGTGTCGCATCTTTAGCGGGGCTGCGGCGTTATGCCTTATGCCTGGTGGCCTCCATGATTAGCAGCGACAGCGCGCATCAGCTTTCCGTGCTAGTTCACGCCCCGGAGGACCTAAATAAAGTTATTCCATTCCATTAAAGCATTCGTGTTCTCGCGCAAATGTTAGAATTACCAAATAAGCGGTTCGTAGTAAAAGATCATGTAGGGTCACACTTCTGCTACATTCTGATCAAAGTTGATGCCTTTATTTGCAATTTTATCACAGCTGGACTTTTTCAAATGCGTTTCAAATGTCTCTGCGCAGAGTATCTGATCTTGCTATTTTCATACGAATACCAGTTTCTATTCATTGCGGAGTGGTGGTAGACAGGGGCGTAGCCAGAAATTTTTTTCGGGGGGGGGGGGGGCTTCAACCACACTTTATTTATGTTCGTGCGTGCGTTTGTATGTGCGCGTGCCTATATACGCAAGCAAAACTGAAAAATTTCGGGGGGGTTTGAACCCCCCCAACCCCCCCCCCCCTAGGCTACGCCCCTGGTGGTAGAGTTGGTAGAGTGAGTAGGTCATGGCCTCCGAAAGTGTTTGGAGTCCTACTAATTCGTACTCAGCGCACGCAAACTTGCACGTCATGTGAAAGACACCGAAGCTGTTTCTTTTCGTACGCCAAGTGACTAGGACGGCATGCTGCGCACTGTCTTCTCTACTTAGAGTAATGTGTTGTATTCATTAGAGGCTATTTTTCGGCCTTCCCATGTAACAAGCGATTCAAGCTGATCAGTTTTAATTTCGTTTATACGGCGTTCAACAACCAGGAAAAGATTGTGAATTAACTTCTGTGTGAAACATTGTTCGCCTGAATAAAAAGCTTACATGGCTACACTGATCGCTAGATCACTATATTAGATGCTAGATGGTAAATTATGTCCTAGAACTTTCAATTCATGAGCAGGCTCATTTCAAAGAGGATAACTTCGAGCAAAACAGAGCAGACGGATGGAAAAAAGTAAAGCCAAATGCTGTGCCGACAGTGTTTCCCTTCAGACGTAAGCTCTTATATAATATCTCAGCATTCCCGGAAACAATGTTTACTATTGCGCCGGGCTGTATCCTTCCGTCATTACGGTGTTGACGCATATACGCATCCATGGTGCTTTTATTTCTTGATTATATGGCGACTCAATTATTGTATTTGTACGTCTTTTACATGCTCGTTGGTGAGCTGCACATAGAAATAAAGGCAGGTGTGCCAGTCCTGAAAAAAGAATGTCAGTCAAATTTTTCTTTTTGCTTCGCAGCATAGTGGCAGAGAAGGATCAAACTACACAAATATCCTTCCAGTGCCAGTGTAACGGAAGAAATCTGCACGTGCTGTAATTCCGAGTGTATAGAAATGTTCATGAGCATTTATAAAACAGAGTAACGAGATGGCAGTAATTACGCAGTAATATTTGAACAGCTAAATATCGCAAACTTCAGGGACGAAAAACAGGAGAATGCGACACACACAAGCGCTAAACTTCCAACTGAATTTTATTAAAGAAAACACAAATATAAAGGGTAACCCCGCGCCTGCGCCGCTTCACATCCACGGAACCACAAACACCCCTAAGTGATAAGATTTATCTCTGTAAATGCACAACACCAGTTCTGTAGAAGAAATAAAAGTTAATAAATCACATACCATCTTGCGATACACCCAAAAACAGTTCTTACAGAGCACGCTGATTACAATGCCTACTGTGCATCCTTTGCCATCTCTGCTGCTTCTACTATTTCTCGCGTTTTTTGGTCGTCATGGGCGAACAGCCCTGCACATTTTCCAAATTCCTGCGTACAACCACAGCTTCGGCAATGCATCGCCACGTGACCTTGCAGACATCCCCGGACATTGTACTCGTGCTCCCTGAGACGGTCATTTAAGCAGCGCCCGGTTTGTCCCACATATCGGCTGCAACATGTTAAAGGAAAGGAGTAAACCACTACTTCTTTACATTCTGCAAAGCGTACACTCTGCTTCGTACAACACGTGTGCTTTTCTTTGGCCGTTGGGCGTGTCATTCTGCAAAGGCTTGACAATTTCTTGGGTGCCGATATGACAATCTTGACATCTGCGTGTTGCCCCACCTTCTTTAGATTATGGGAGACACGGTGGATATACGGAATTACGGCAAACCTTTATTTTGACTTTGCACAGTTTACGCGGTGGTCTGTCTTGGCTATCGCCCGGCACCACTTCTTACACTCTTTATCTTGCGATGCAAGACTTCTGCCACCGCTGTAATTACTTCTTGTGGGTATCTAGCGGCATCAAGCCTCTTAATTTGCATGCGGAAACTTTCTTCGATCAGACGCGGGCAGGAAATTTTTTCAACGCACTTCCAAGACATGATTCAACGATAGCTCCTGTGTGAGCGGCTGGTAGGGTAGGAGCGGCTTCAAACCTCTACAGCGGTGGCAGAAGTCTACTTTACAGCGGTGGCATGTATCGTGTGTGCTTTGCAGCGAGTGTCACTAAGCGTTCTCGTGTGACAGCGTCACTAGCGGCGAAGGGCACTCCCTCAAAGTGCACTTAACATAAGTTGCCCCGTGTGTTCCCCGCGCCCGTGGTACAGAGTGGAGCCGGAGGAGCAGGCTGAAGGACAAGAAAGTTGACATGCTTGTGTTCTTCACCTGAGTGCTTTGCTGACACATGATCATAAAGTCAAACTGTCCAGCTGTAGCGGAAAGGAAGGCGTTACTTGTGGTGGAATAGCGCGGCTTCAAATTTATACTGCATAAGATTTCAACATTATATATATATATATATATATATATATATATATATATATATATATATATATATATATATATATATATATATATATATATATATATTGGTTGCTTTTGGATGTGAATTTATTGATGTACACATTCCGCCATTTTCACTGCGGAAATAATTTATTTCTTTCACCAAAAATTGCTCATAAACTAAGCGAAGCTGATAGCTGATTAGGCTGTCGCAAATATTTTGGCAATATCGCCGGCCAGCAACAACATCATGATTCACACCACTATCGATAGTATTGTCACGTGGTTCTGACGGTGAAGAATGCTGCAGCAAGACTGCGAAATACGGAGTTCTTTATCTGGGCGAACTTGTGCCCAGAAAATGAAAACTCAAAATGGAAGCGATGCACGGTGCGCACTGACAGCGGCGTCGTCTTCTATACATCAGTCATTGAACCTTCCAGCGTTATCGCTGGTGCTCGCGTAAGCTCTCGAATAAACTTGACTATTCGCGTCCGGCGCGTAATCTTAACAGAATGATCTCAAACAGTCGTGAAGCTTGTCAAACATTACGGCGTGGTCTGCGTCAAGCGTTGCTGACAGTCGTTACCAGTTGAAAATGATTTCCATTCCCAGCTGGGTTATGAAACAGGAATTTTTTCCAGCTGGGAATATTCCCATTCCCAGCTGGAAATGGAAAATTTCCAGCTGGAAATAATTTCCAGGTTTCATAACCCAGCTGGGAATGGAAATCATTTCCAACTCAAAATGCTTTGCTAGTTGCACTAAGAAAATTCCCAGCTACCACTTCACAAAACTGGAATAACGTATCGCAGCTAGTACGTCGAGCTGGAAGTAAAGCACGCGAGGTTTCTTTGCTCAAGTAAAAAACGGCCTAAGCTCTACAGCTGTGAAAATACGTTCAGGGAAATTAATAAACAGACTATTAGCACAAAAATGCATACAAAGATTACATCTACCTTACCTGTACGTTCGTTTAGCACCATCATCGACATTTTTGGTCAGCTCCGGTATGCAGCAAGAGAAGTCACGCATGAAAACAGAACCCTTTTATTTGACTGTCAGCCCTGGACTGGCGGTTGCCGGCCCTGAATCCCCATACTACTTTTCAAAACGCAGTTTGTTCTTCACATCCTGGATTTTCACACTTAGAGTGCGAAGCACCTTTTTGGATTTCAGCAGCCGCGTCCACCTCGTTGAGTTGGCCCCAGTGGGAAAGGCATGCTAGAAAAAAAAAATCTGTAAGCACAGACCAAGCGCACAAGCCTGTCGTGGGATATACATACGATATACCATGCCCAATTTCTCAGGAGAAAGCTGCTTGCAAGGCAGCGCACCTTCCCCTTGCTCCGCGGGGCCACCTTTCAATTTATGGAGCGTTGGGCGGGAATTTCGATGCCCAAAAGGAGCTGCGCCGCTTCACGCACCAAAATAGTGGGTTTCTTATTTGCAAAAAGCTTTGCAGCTTGTAGGGATGTCGTATACACCTCGTTGCAGAGGTGGAAGTGAAAAAGATAATATTTCAAAATATACGCATAGATGTATGCAAACAGCAGTCTAAGGCACACTACATTTTCAGCATACTCTTTGAAGACTACTTACACGCCCATCAGAAGTTTCCGAAAATGGCGGTGGGGCAGCAGACTTCACGCTTTCAGAATCTATTAATAAAAAAAAGTCGCAGTTTCACCGCAGGGGGAAGCAATGAATGCGATAGCAACAAATTGTAGTGTTATACGAAGTGAGGCTGGCAGCTAACTGTTTTGTATCCGATCTTGCGTGACTACAAAACGCTGGTGTAAGAGAATACGGCCGCTCCAGGGGGAGATACTCTCCGCATAGTCACTTCGCGTTGACAGCTCAGCACTAGAGGGGTATACGTGCCGCCCGCTGTAATGGCTGTCGAGATAGCGCGCGCTCCAGCGATCGCGACCACACCCGTAAGGGGGATTGAGACGGGGGACAAATGCTCGAGGGATAAAGGCGGAGCCTAGTGACGTCAGCTCGCGAGGAGAAGTCTGCACAAATGTCCCCCACTCACACGGACGAGGCGAACGGAGGGGGAGACCAGTGTTACTAGTCTACTCTGGTGGCTTGTACCACCCGTTTGACGAGCTGCAGACGACGATGCAGCTGCAGGCTGGACACCCACTGCCGCTCTCTGCAGGAGCAAGCGCAACAATGTGGCCAAACAAGAGCCCGAAATTCCGCCATATACCCCACCGCCGTGGGCAGGGGCGTAGCCAAGGTGGGGGGTTGGGGGGGTTCAAACCCCCCCCGAAATTTTTCAATTTTGCTTGCGTATATATACACGCACACATACAAACGCACGCACGGACATGCATAAAGTATGGTTGAACCCCCCCCCCCCCCCCGAAAAAAAATTTCTGGCTACGCCCCTGGCCGTGGGATCGTTTGTCCTGTCGGGGAAAAGGTCCCCGTCTCCTCCGAGGAGTCGTGGGGGAGTCGCGCCTACTCACTAATACGTGACGACGTGGTCACATGATCCGCAATCCCCCCCGTGTCTCCCGCCGATTTCTCCCTCGTGTGAATACCCCTTTAGATTCAAAGTTCAAAGTTGCTGCTCGCGGGACACTCCCCCCCCCCTCGCGTCTTTGCGTTTCTTAAGGCTCGTTAAAGACGGGCGGGCGTTTCCTGTCTGCTTCGACGGCAGGCCTCCCGAGCGGGGTGATTAAGTTATCGCATGCACCCTCCGAGCGACGGAAATGGGCCGGCTCGTTTGATATCTGCTTCGGCCGCCTTCGTCGCCCCCGTTCGCGCGCTTTTACCCGCGATAGAACATGCGATGCGCGGAGGGATCTTATCAATTTGGACTTCATAGGGGAGGGACATGACGGCAACGGCGATGGCAAAAACCCGTCGAGACTGTCTGTAGGACCGCCGTCAAAACCGGACGCACGGTTGTTGCTGTTTTTTTTTTGTTTACTTTGTGCGGCGAACTTGGTAGGCCACGCCGGTCGGGGTGCTGCGTTCATCCCGGCACGCGGCGCGACTTGGGCGGCTTTTGGTCAAAGCAGATGCGACCAGATGGACCCTGACCGCAGGCATCGAAGTGGCTGCGCGTCGCCCCGCGAAGTACTTAGGCGCCGAAGATGGGGGAGCCCATCTGTGGTGGTATTTTGTATCCCTCATGGTCCCTCGTGAGCCCTCATGGTTCACGAGGGGCCGCTCTGCGGTCTGTTAATTAAGAACCTGCTTGCAACTCGATCTGTGCACGCACTGATCAAGTCAGCACGAGATCCGTGTCGTTAGAACTCAACGCCACACACAAGTTTTGTAAGGTTTGAGGCCAGTTATGACGTACAAGACTAATCGAAACAAGCGATCGAGGCACAAGAAACTGCGATACCGAAAAGGTCCTGCGGCCAAATTTAAGTTACACTCGAACGTGCGCGGGCGCACCGAGTTCAGCAGACGAGAGTTGGCTTCTACCGAAAGTAAGTCATCTTTTCGAAAACTCACAACGAAGTTTTAGATGCGAAGTATCTTAAGGCGGAGCTCAATCCGGTGGTGGTGGTGGTGGTGGTGTGCGGCGTGACCACCCTTACTGCGCATGCGCATACTTTCTCCACACACCTCCTCTCCACTTTCCTTCACCATTCCCCATGTCTTCTACCCCTCTCCCCATCCCCTCTCCCATACCCCTATCCACTCCCCCTCTCCCACACCCCTCTCCACTCACCCACTCCCCTTCCCCTCTCTCATCCCCCTCTCCACTTCCCCTCTCCCCTCCCCCTTTCCACTCTTCCTCTGAAACACGGGCTAGACATGCCGAAATACTCTCCTGCGCAACGCCGCGATGAGCTCGAGCGCATGCGCGTTTCCTCCCCTTCTCTCTCCTCTCCTACGCAGCCCCCCTCTCGCCCGCCTGTCGACCGCGTTCCCCGCTCGCCCTGTGAGAATTAACGGCCAGGCTAGATGGAAGATACGACGCGCGTAGCGTCCCTCTTCGCGTTCCACGACGCGAGGTCGGTAGCATGCCCAACGAACGCCAACGGAAGGCGATCGTGCAAGTGCTGCGGCTTCGCATCGCCTCATGGTCCCCTTTAGCGGGAGATGGTGTAATTTTTTTCCATATTTCAGCCTGTTTATTTAACAACAACAATTATACACAGTGTCAACGGGAACAGGCGCATCTGATCCAAACACCGCTCTTGGTTTATGTCGGCTATTGGCCAATAAGCATGCTATGTCTCTTGCGACGTAAACAGGCAGATCCGCGACGTCAACGTGCAGACGCCCCGCCCACCGACGAGAGTGAGAACCGGCCTCTGTTTGAAAAGAGGGCGCCTGAGGTAACGGCAACTTCGCGCTCCGCTTGTGGCCGTCACGCGGCGCGCACGACTGTAATATTTGGCAGAGCAGTTCGTAGCCGTGTCAGCTTTCCGCAGGATGTGTTTTACAGCGAAAGCTGTTATGAGATCATTTCACCGGCCGTTTTTGGTGCCTTAGTTGTCCGCCGCCGCCGCCGGTGTCCGTAACCAGTATCGCTCGAAATAAGAAAAAAAACTAAAAAGAAAAAAATTCCAGGATGGAACGAGGTTCGAACCTGCAGGCCCTCTGCGTGGGAACCCAGTATTCAACCTCTGAGCCATGCCGGTGCTTGAAACTGCTTTGTAAAAAGGTCCTATACAGGCTTCATGTCGGGAAGGAACCACATTAGCATATGCAATATAGCGTGGTAAAAGAGTAGAATAATCACCAAGCGTCGCACAACGCGAATTCTGTAACCAGGCGTCACACAATGCGAATTGCGCAACGAGTAGGTTGTTGAATGCTTCCAACCCATTACAAAGAGCTCTTCCATAATTCTTCATCGTCATCACGCACAGCATCAACAAAGTGCGCATAATGCCTTACATGCGTTTAGCAGGTACCACGGCTGTCTGTAGAATGACGAAAAATGGCACAGTGCCTACTGCCCTACTTCTCAAAAATTACAATGATTTATAGCGTAGCGGGTTCCTCGCAAGTGCACTTCTGTTGGTTGCCAAGGAAGCCCATAAGGCTCCCATGATCCATTTCCTCGGGGTCTCAATAAAGTCAATCCTCTCTCTCTCTCTCGTTCTACGTTTCTCCGGTTAGAGTGTGTTATAAAGCGTGGTGGGACAGTTAAATAACGACCGGGCGTCACACAATATGCATTACGTAACTAGTGGGTCGTTTAAAGCTTCCAACCCATTACAAAGGGCGCAACCATAATTATTCATCGTCATCAACCGCCGCATCAACAAACTACACATAATCGCTTACATATGGTACCTCGCTTCTCCGCAGAACAACGAATAATGTCGTGCTGGGTGCTTCCCAACTTCTCAAAAATTACGCTTTGTTGCGTGGGTACGTTGCTAATGTACCTGTATTAGTAGCCACAGGAGAATTTATAACAGGCTCTAGAAATGCCGCTCTTCCAGCTTTCGCTGTGACTGTGCTGCGCTTTCCGCGCAGGCCTGGCGTTTTTTTTTTAACAAGCCCAAGGGTGGCTTGCGTGTTCTTTGCTGTAAGCGTTTCCTATAGCTCCAGGAAGAATGATGCACGCACCAAGATTCATGTATTCTCGCTAAATAATTTAATATCGCCTTTTGATGTGGACAACTTTCGGTTTCGGTTTCTAGGCGCCGAGGTTGGGCAGTGACGTAGAAGTGTAGTAGGCGTGGTCACGTGACCACACAAGGCTGTGACGCACTTAGCCAGAGAACGATCGAAACTCGGCGAGTGATGTAGCAACCGATGCTTTGCCGGTACTATAGTGAACTAGAATATATTCTAGTTCACTACAGCCGGTACGTACGTTGCGGAGGTGGCGGAGGTCCGCAGGTCACTCACGTCACTACAGCAGATCTGGTGTGACGTCACTACAACTTTCGTTGTCCATCCTACAGATCTACGTCAGTGTTGGCGCGCTAGCGATGGGTTTTGATCGGGAGAATGGGCATTTAGGTACACTTTGGAAGTGAATTAAAATATATTCTAAACGTTTGCTGTGTCCGACCCTTCGTGTGGAGTGTCCTTGCATACAGAGGAAACCCACAACAGGCTTGTTATAGCCTCGAAATTTGATGGCACCACCCCTTTAAGCCCTGCGGCGAGCATGCGGTTAAAGCGTTCGGTGAGGCCATTCGTCTGCGGGTGGTAAGCAGTAGTTTTGCGGTGAACAGCATGGCACTCTCTGAGAATGGCTTCGACGACTTCCGACGAGAAGACACGGCCCGGATCGCTGAGCAGCTCCTGGGGTGGACCATGACGCAGTACGAACCAGTGGAGCAAGAAGGACGCAACATCACGCGCTGTTGCCGTTGGAAGGGCGGTGGTTTCGGCGTATCGCGTGAGATGGTCAACAGCGACGATGGCCCAGCGGTTACCAGCCGACGTCATAGAAATTGGTCCATATAAATCGATGCCCACGCGCCGAAACGCACGGTTATAGCAAGGTATAGTTTGTAGACCTGCTGGCGACAGGTGAGTTGAAGGTTTTCGGCGTTGACAATCGTTGCAGGAGCTAACGAACTTCCGCACGCAGCGGTACATTCCTCGCCAGAAGTATCGTTGTCGAATGCGGTGGTAAGTTTTTGATACCCCAGAGTGCGCGCACTGCGAATCAGAGTGGAATGAATCGCATATTTCAGATCGCTGACTGATGATGGTGCCGTTCACGACAGTTCTGTCACATCGTCGAAATTGATGGCGACTGCACTGCACAGCTTCAACTCCAGGATCGTTTGGACAAAACCAATTTGATTGTCAAGCTGCAAATTGAATATGCCTATTTTAGCAGAACAGACTGTTGGGCTAGTTGGTTATCCATGAACCAACTAGCCCAAGTAGTTTTTTGTATTATACTTGATTTTCTTGTGCTCTATGTTCCAATGCGAAGATGCGCACGCGCGACACCAAGATTATATGTATTTAGTCTCGGTGGGCGTGACGATAATAAGCAGTTGTTAGTAGCGCCAGTCCTCTGTTCTCCTTTTTGTGCTCGTCAATTTTAGCGCTTAATCTTTCAGTGTTCATGAATATGTCTAGTCACAGATTTTGACTATTGCGACATACTGGACAACGAACCTTGGGCTAGAGCACTGCCCGGGCCCGCTTTATGAAGCCCGAGCCCAGCCCGGGCCCGTGGTTTCAAGCGCGGGCCCGGCCCGGGCCCGGGCGTACATGACCGAACCCAGCCCGAGCCCGGCCCGGGCACGTCGTTCCACGCCCGGGCCCGGCCTGGGCCCGGGCCTTCATTACTAAACTAATCCAGGGCGCGCTTGTTCATGACCAGGTCCAACCCGGGCCCGCTAGGGGATATTAGTTGTTAATGATGATTATTAATGATGCCGTGCGCTTTGTAGCGGGCGCTCGAATGGGAAATTCGGTGTGTAACATGCATCGAAATGTTGCTTTGCCCGCGGTGGTAGCTCAGCGGTTAAGCTGTTTCGCTGTTAAGTCACCGGTGCGATTCCCGCGGCGACGGCGGCCGCAATTTGATGGGGGCGAAATGCAAGAACACCCGTGTATATACTTATCTTTATGTGCACTTTAGAGAACTCGAGGTGGTCGAAATTGATCCGGTGCCACTACGGCGTGCCTCGTAATCATATCATGGTTTTGGCACGTAATACAAGGAATATAAACGAAATGTACCGTATGTGTCAACCTCGAATAAAAGACCGAAATCTTTATTCCTCTCATGGGAACAACCGTGATCTGGCCCATTGTTATGCTGTTCATATATATATATATATATATATATATATATATACGTGATCTGGCGTGTTTATAAGGAAACCCACCACGATGTACTTGTTACTTTGACAAAGCCTGGTCTCGCAGACGAAACGTTAGTGAAGATATACAGTGCCAATCTATATCTATATTGGTGGAAAAAAATAGCACTTCAACTGTTTCTCTATTTTTATTGCTAAGCTTTACTAAGAGCCAGCTCTTTGCACGTGTCACTTAAGCTTGGCGCAGTATACCTTAGACCATGCAATGCATAACGTTCGCGTGTGCTCGAAGGCCCGACTTACGCCTTTTAATGAGCGGGTCCGAGTCCGGCCCGGCCCGCAGCCTCAAGCCCGGGCCCGGCCCAGACCCGCAGCTTCAGGCCCGGGCCCGGCCCGGGCCCGCACTTTCAAGCCCGAGCCCAGCCCGGGCCCGCCGAAAAACGCTTCGGACGGCCCGGCCCGGCCCGCGGGACGGGCCGGGCCCGGGCTTTCGGGCCGGCCCGGGCCTGTGCATGCAGTGCTCTACCTTGGGCATTTGGCGCACATCACTTCGAGCAACAAAAGCCGTGGAACACCAGTCGCTCTCTAGGGCGTGCAACCGGCTCTGCGATGGCGGTGCCGTTCGCGACGGTTCTGTTTATTTATTCTGCAGGTTAGTTTTCAGAAAAGTTAATGTTTTTGCGGCACTGTTGCATTGCCGGTTCTACCCCCAGTACTTTTACAGGGAAAGCTGTTATGAGATCATTTCAGCGGCCGTTTTTGGCGCCGTAGTTGTCCGCCGCCGCCGCCGGTGTCCGTAACCAGTATCGCTCGAAATTTAGAAAAAAACGAATTAAGAAAAAAATTCCAGGATGGAACGAGGTTTGAACCTGGGCCCTCTGCCTGGGAGCCCAGTATTCAACCTCTGAGCCATGCCGGTGCTTGACACTGCTTTGCAAAAAGGTCCTATACAGGCTTCATGTCGGGAAGGAACCACATTAACATATGCAATATAGCGTGGTAGAACAGTAAAATAAAAACCAAGCGTCGCACAACGCGAATTCTGTAACCAGGCGTCACACAATGCGAATTCCGCAACGAGTAGGTTGTTGAATGCTTCCAACCCATTACAAAGGGTTCTGCCATAATTATTCGTCGTCATCAGGCACAGCATCAACAAAGTGCGCATAATGCCTTACATGCGTTTAGCAGGTACCACGGTTCTCCGTAGAATGACGAAAAATGGCACAGTGCCTGCTGCCCTACTTCTCAAAAATTACAATGATTTATAGCGTAGTGGGTTCCTCGCAAGTGCACTTGTATTGGTTGCCAAGGAAGCCCATAAGAGCATGATCCATTTCCTCGGGGTCTCAGTAAAATTACAATGATTTATAGCGTACTGGGTTCCTCGCATGTGCACTTGTATTGGTTGCCAAGGATGCCCATAAACGCATGATCCATTTCCTCGGGGTCTCAGTAAAATTACAATGATTTATAGCGTAGTGGGTTCCTCGCGAGTGTACTTGTATTGGTTGCCAAGGAAGCCCATGAGCGCATGATCCCTTTCCTCGGGGTCTCAGTAAAGTTCCCCCTCCCCCCCCCCCCGTCTCTCTCCCATGTCAACGTATGTTATACAGCATGACGGGAGAGGGAAATAGCGACCGGGCGTCACCCAATGCGAATTACATAACTGATGGACCGTTTAAAGTTTCCAACCCATTAAAAAGGGCTGAGCCATAATCCTTCATCGTCATGAGTCGTCGCGTCAACAAAATGCACATAATGCCTTACAGACGTGTAGCTGGTGCCTGGCAATATTCTCCGCAGAATGACAAATATTGGCTTAGTAGGTGCTTCCCAACTTCACAAAAATTGTGATTTATGGCGTAGTGGGTACCTTGCTAGTGTACTTGTATTAGTAGCCCCAAGAGAGCTTACAACGGGCTCTAGAAACGCCGCTCTTCCAGCTTTCGCTGTGACTGTGCTGTGGTTTCAGCGCAGGCCTGGTGTTTTTTGTAACGTGTAAGCTAAATTGCCGCTAATGCATGCTGCTAATGCATAGACAACTTGGGACCTGGGCCTCAACAATGACAAATGTAAACTTTTACGCAGTTCAAGCTCCCCAGAAATTTTTCGGTTTTGCTTGCGTATATAGGCACGCACACATACAAACGCACGCACGAACATACATAAAGTACGGTTGAACCCCCCGCCCCGAAAAAAAATTGTGGCTACGCCCCTGAAATTCATGCGGATTTCTAAAAAAACGAAGTTTCTCAGCTGAATACAATACGTAGGCTACCCTACCCTTGACTTGAGTGTCTTGTATACTGGCACTTGCCCGTCGGCGTTCGTGTGCCTTGGCCTATTTCTTAAGCTATGTAAATGAACCCAAGAGACAAGTAAGCCAAGGAAAGTGCAGGAGACTCTATCTGTATTATGATATAAAATGAAAGGAATTAAAGTGGACGAAAAATCACTCTTTCCATTGGTGGGATCCAAACCGATAACCTTCGAATTACGCGTCCGATACGCTCTATCAATTGAGATACTATGGAATGCGCTTCCCCGTCCACTTTGTTGGGTGTTGTAGTGCGTGCAATGTCTGGGTGTGTTACCCATCGCCACCCATAGTGAAGGCGGCTAGTGTGGAAAACTCTTTTCGCCAGAGGGCGTCATTAACTTCGCGTTTTGCGTGCTGCCATATCGGATCTCAGAGGCCACGTAGACAAAGCGCGTGGTTGAGATTTCCTCAGCCTGCTGCCGCAACGATGTAAGCCGCTCACAATCTTTCAATGAATTCAGTCAATTTTCATTATCATGACAATTATTTGGCCGTCTTTTTAAATAAAGTAATATTCCTATATTAGATGCATCCAATATGGCTCTTAAATGGGCCCTGCAACATATTTCCAAGTAGCCATGGAATGGCTTCATTGAAACAGCTTATTTCCTCACAAATCGACCACCGCAAAAAATTTTTAGAATCCGTCCAGTACGAGCGGAGTTACAAAGATTTGTCGCACGCTGTAATTGTTTTCTCTCTTCTCTCGTCCTGACGAAAGCGCTGGAAGCTAAGCAGGGAGGGTTGGCGCGGGGCGCGCCATGTTCAAATCACCCAATGGCGTGGAACTTGCACCAATGACGCCGTAAGCGTCATTTTTCTCGAGAGAAGAGGAAGCGCTTTTTAGCTGACTTTGAGAATTTATTGTAAATGTCAGGCCGCGTGCTGCGCTATAATGTTTGGCTCGCGTGTTGTCGGGAGCCTCTAGTAACGATCGGCAGCGTTTTCTAACCATGCTGAAAAAGTGTTACAGGGCCGCTTGAACCAGAACCATCTATTTCTATTTTATAAGACTCTTTATGAGTGTTCGGAAAACCGAAATTAGGTGCTCGACCGGAAGTGCTTGGAAGACAAACAAGCGTGTCATTCGGTGCTCTTGATTGATTGATTCATTGATTGATTGATTGATTGATTGATTGATTGATTGATTGATTGATTGATTGATTGATTGATCGATTGATTGATTGAAATAACTTTAATGTGGTCTTGCGGGACGCTCCCCAGCGCGCACTAGGTGACTCCCAACGTTCGAGTTGCCCAGTGCAGCTTCGGGATGTCCGACAGGCCGCGTCGTGGGCCTGCTGGACAGCGCAAAGCTGGTCGGCCAGGAGCGGGCTGCGGTTGGCCGCCTCAAACGTGGCCAAGGAGAAATGGTGCTCTTGCCACTAAATAATTATCCTTGATCGGTGTTCGAACCGGGACCAATACCTACCCGGTGCGGCTGCTCTACCGTTTCTGTTAATCGGGAAGCTAGCGAACTGCAGCATGATGAACTTCGCTGTATGCATTATCCAATAATGCGAGTTGGATATACTGCGTTTCCCCCCGTTTTACAGGGAAAGCTGTTATTGGATCATTTTAGCGGCCGTTTTTGGCGCCGTAGTTGTCCGCCGCCGCCGGTGTCCGTAACCACTATCGCTCGAAATAAGAAAGGAAAACGAAATAAGATTCCAGGATGGAACGAGGTTCGAACCTGGGCCCTCTGCGTGGGAGCCCAGTATTCAACCTCTGAGCCATGCCGGTGCTTGAAACTGCTTTGCAAAAAGGTCCTATACAGGCTTCATGTCGGGAAGGAACCGCGTTAACATATGCAATATAGCGTGGTAGAAGGGCAAAATAAGCACCAAGCGTCGCATAAAGCGAATTCTGTAACCAGGCGTCACACAATGCGAAATACGCAATGAGTAGGTTGTTGAATGCTTCCAATTCCATTACAAAGTGCTCCGCCATAATTCTTCATCGCCATCAGGCACAGCATCAACAAAGTGCGCATAATGCCTCACATATATCCGTTTAGCAGGTACCATGGCTCTCCTTAGAATGACGAAAAATGACATAGTGCCTGCTTCCCTACTTCTCAAAAATTACAATGATTTATAGCGTAGTGGGTTCCTCGCAATTACACTTGTATTGGTTGCCAAGGAAGCCATAGGCGATGCGCAAAGCGCCGAAGACGCCATCTGCCGCCCCGGCTCGGAAGCGCTAACGGGTCCCGGCAAGCAGTGTTCCCGCGAGTTTCTACGCGAGTGCCTGGATGGATGTCTTTTCGTCGTGATTTAACGACTATGTCGGGCCTCAGCGATGTCGAAAAATAACTGCCGCGTTGTCGGCTGCTCAAACACACACAAAAAATCGCAGGAACGCACTTCTACAGGTTTCCGGTGCTATTTCATGAGCGAGAGCGACGGCGGCGGTGGATTGCGGCTGTACGACGTAGAAAGTAAGCAATCGCGCTTTGTTTACGGCAGTGTTAGAACGATTACCGTGTTTTTAATTCTCCATTTATGTTGCTACGTACTCAGCGAACGCTACTACGTTTACACTTGGTCGCCTCGCCTGCATTGTAGACGCTACAATGCACATGAGGTTGTTATTAGTGTGTGTCATGAGTAAGGAGAGGACGTATGGACGACGAAGACGACGAAGTAGGAGGAGAAGCACGCGGAACAGGCACGAGCGCGTGCAGGGTAGCACACGGCGCGATGCGCGTGACACGAGCCGTAAACGAAGGCAGCAGTTCGATGAGCTGGCATTGTTTGCGTGGCTACTGAAGAAGAAGGTCGCATTGGCAGCCGCGTTCTGCCAACGGGAAGGCAGCGGACGTTGGATTCCGGAGGCCGTGACGCTGGCACTCCGTGGCGTGGCCATTGACCTCGACGACGCTCGGGCGAGGCTCCTCGGAGGTGCTGCAGCACCTTGCGGCAATTCCGGACGCACCAGCAGCAGTCCCCCTTCAAGCTTCAGCCAGCAACAATCCCCGGGACGCCACGTCATCGTGTACAGCAGGGGCCGAGCTCGTACTTAGGCCTAAGCGGCAGCGACGCCTGGCCACGTCAGCGACCGGGAAGCGGCTTACGGCAGCGTGGCCAACCGACACGTATCGGAGCGACGATGGAAGAGGATCGTCGGATACATCGACTGCGGATCAAACCCCACGGAGGCGGGACTCATGGAGTTTGACGGAAACAAGTAAGCGTGTTCCATCCAGACTACGACTCGACGGCGAGGCCTACGTGGCCAGACACTCCTGTAGCGACGCTAGTCGTAGGTCTCAAAGTACTGAGAAGTGTGTTTGTTAACTTTCGCATATTTCTTTTGTGGTTATAAGATTTTCTCTGTTAGTTGTTTTGAGTGTTTTTCTTATAGTTTTTCTTGTGTCTAATTAAATTATGTTTGCTGTGCCTACCTGCGCCTTCTCCATCTATCTCCAACCCACACGCCTGCGAGATCGGTGACAAAACAATTGGCGAGCCTGCCAGGATAGAAGATTCCAGGATTCAATCCGGCCCAGTCACCGATTCTCAGTTGGTAATAAGTTGGTGCGGAGATGGATTGGGAGCGCTTGACGGCGGTAGCTAAAGATCTAGGTATGACTAAAGAGGAGACTTTGAAGTTTTTCGAAAATGCCCAAATAGAACAGGATAAGCAGATAGCACTGAAGGAGAGGGAACGCGAGTATGAACGAGAGAAACAGGAGCGCGAATTTGAACGCGAAAAAGAGCTTCTCGAATTAAAGTTGAGACTAGCGCAACTTAATGGTGTTCCGCAAGACGACCAGAGTGTCACATCAGCATCCTCTGGCTCGCAGTCACCCAAAACTACCCGCATATGTCCGAGAAAGTTAATGGCTCCGTTCGATGAAAGACGTGATGACTTGGATGCCTATTTACACAGATTTGAACGGATTGCCAGGGGTCAAGGTTGGGACAGAAGGGAGTGGGCAACAGCACTCAGCCTTTGTCTGGTAGGAGAAGCCTTAAGTGTTTTTGGCCGAATGCCCGCTGATGACTCCATGGATTATGATAAAGTCAAGAAAACACTGTTGCAAAGATTTAGGTTGACGGCGGAAGGCTTCCGGGAGCGGTTTCGTGGGTGCAAGCCAGAGAATGCAGAGACAGCGAAGCAGTTTGTGTGCCGCTTGTCAAATTATTTTGAAAGATGGATGGAGATGGCGAATGTAGAAAAAACATATGAAGGCGTACGTGATTGCATGGTCGTGGAGCAATTCTTGAATTGTTGCAGTAACAAGTTAAGTGTTTTCCTGAAAGAACGAAAGGTAGCCTCACTTGATGATGTAGCAGAGCATGCGGATCAGTATTTGGAGGCCCAGGGATTTAGAAACCTAGGGAAGGCAAATGAAGGCTGTGACAAAGCAAGAACAGATGAGACAAAGGGTAGACCTCAGGGGGTACCGAACACGTCACAGCGACCACTCAGGTGTTTCCTGTGTAACCGCATTGGGCACCGAGCTATGAATTGTCGAACTGGAGATGGTCGTTCACAAGTAGTGGTGTGTCAGTTGTGCAATAGAAGGGGACACCGAGCGAACGAGTGTAGGTCAGGGACTACAGACAAAGTAGCCTGTATAGTGGACTCCCAGGATAGTAGCACAAGAGAAGTTGGGACTAAAGACAAAGTAGCTTGTATAGTGGACTCACAGAGGGATAGCGTGGAAGAAGGGCAACAGGCACAGAAAGAAGAGTCGGGTAAGAACGAAAGTAAGCTGTACTCTCAAGGAGAAGGGTTACCGGTCGTAGACGGAGAGGTGCATGGACAAAGGGTGAAAGTTTTGAGAGATA
The DNA here is from genome assembly GCF_013339695.2 of Rhipicephalus sanguineus. NCBI lineage: Eukaryota > Metazoa > Arthropoda > Arachnida > Ixodida > Ixodidae > Rhipicephalus > Rhipicephalus sanguineus. Next base: position 45,941,664 of record NC_051178.1, on the reverse strand, counting down.
CAGGCACAAATATTGTTTTGGTGAAAAGGAGCTTAGTAGACGAGTCGAATCTAACAGGAGAGTACGCAACAGTCATTTTTGTGGATAGTTCGGTGAGAAGGCTTCCAGAAGCTCGGATAAAAGTTGCAAGTCCATATTACACAGGTTGGGTGACAGCAAAGTGCTTGGAGAAGCCCATGTATGACCTGATTTTGGGTAATGTGCCGGGAGTCAGGAAAGTAGATGAGCCTGATACGAACTGGGAAAACAACAGGGACGTGGTAGATGAACAGAATGCAACCAGTGGTAGAGTAGCGGAACCAAAGGAGAGTGGTAAAGAGGAATCATGCCACGACAGAGTAAGAGAAGTGCAGACGCCAATAGCAGAATTGACATTGGCAGCAATTACGAGAGCGGCGGCAAAGAGAGAAGCAGAGGCCACAAGATTGAAGGTGGCGACCATGCAGAGTATAGATATAACCCCTATGGAGTTCCGAGAAGAGCAGAAAAGGGATGAATCGTTGAAGGGTTGTTTTCAGAAGGTAGGGGAACCATTCAAGAAACAGCGAAGCAGGAATGTATTTGAGTTCCAAATACACCATGGACTATTGTATAGGAGATGCCAATTTAGTTCAGGAAGGGAAGTACTACAGCTGATGGTACCCAAAGCTTACAGGAAAGCGATACTTACCTTAGGACGTGACAGTGACATGGCAGGGCATCAGGGAGTTAAGAACACGCTGACTAGAATTACAGAAGAATTCTTTTGGCCTGGGATTCAGTCAGAAGTTATAAGGTATGTGAAGTCATGTGATGTGTGTCAGCACACAGTACCAAAAGGGAGAGTAGGCAGAAAGAAATTATTCGACCGTGGAAAAGAAGGGCTTGGCGTTAGTATGGGCTGTCAAAAGGTTCCACATCCATTTGTTCGGAAAGAAATTCGAAGTGCAGACGGATCATCAACCGTTAGAGTTCATAAACAAGGCGAAGTTGACAAATGGAAGAGTAATGAGATGGAGTCTTGCACTGCAAGAAGACTCATTTAGTGTAGAGTATATTAAAGGGAGAGAAAACGTGGGGGCCGATTTTTTGAGTAGAAGTTGTTGAGCGGCCAAAATAGGTGTAGAGGGTAAAACAGGGAATAGCAAAGCTTGATAGCACTAGGAGGATGAAATTGTGCAACATATATGGCGATGTATTGATGTGTGTGGTGCATATATAGTGCGATAGGGACGATTGACTTATATAGCAGTGTTGTGAAGCGACCAGCGAAGTGTGTGTGTGACAAGTATGTGGTGAAGTGTCAAGCGGAAAGGCCTGTGAGTTGACAAGAAGACAGGCATTACGACAAAAGAAAGAAGAGTAAAGTTTTTTTTTAGAAAAAAAAAACTTTCGGAAAAAAAAGGGGATGTCATGAGTAAGGAGAGGACGTATGGACGACGAAGACGACGAAGTAGGAGGAGAAGCACGCGGAACAGGCACGAGCGCGTACAGGGTAGCACACGGCGCGATGCGCGTGACACGAGCCGTAAACGAAGGCAGCAGTTCGATGAGCTGGCATTGTTTGCGTGGCTACTGAAGAAGAAGGTCGCATTGGCAGCCGCGTTCTGCCAACGGGAAGGCAGCGGACGTTGGATTCCGGAGGCCGTGACGCTGGCACTCCGTGGCGTGGCCGTTGACCTCGACGACGCTCGGGCGAGGCTCCTCGGAGGTGCTGCAGCACCTTGCGGCAATTCCGGACGCACCAGCAGCAGTCCCCCTTCAAGCTTCAGCCAGCAACAATCCCCGGGACGCCACGTCATCATGTACAGCAGGGGCCGAGCTCGTACTTAGGCCTAAGCGGCAGCGACGCCTGGCCACGTCAGCGACCGGGAAGCGGCTTACGGCAGCGTGGCCAACCGACACGTATCGGAGCGACGATGGAAGAGGATCGTCGGATACATCGACTGCGGATCAAACCCCACGGAGGCGGGACTCATGGAGTTTGACGGAAACAAGTAAGCGTGTTCCATCCAGACTACGACTCGACGGCGAGGCCTACGTGGCCAGACACTCCTGTAGCGACGCTAGTCGTAGGTCTCAAAGTACTGAGAAGTGTGTTTGTTAACTTTCGCATATTTCTTTTGTGGTTATAAGATTTTCTCTGTTAGTTGTTTTGAATGTTTTTCTTATAGTTTTTCTTGTGTCTAATTAAATTATGTTAGCTGTGCCTACCTGCGCCTTCTCCATCTATCTCCAACCCACACGCCTCCGAGATCGGTGACAGTGTGAAGACGCGATGCCTAGGCTCTCTTGAAAAACGAATGGCGCGAAGCGCAATGCCAGAGAATGTGGGGAAGGTGACGGCTCCTTTACAAAAGCGCCGTGGAATCACACGTGTGCTGGACGAAATCGGCTGCATTCTACCTATTGATGGCACTGGAATGTGACCATCGGTGCAGAATGTTCGCTGTGCGCTTCTGCACCGATGATAAGTGTATCGTTTATTTTTTCACAAGTTTATCGTGCCGGTTTCAAAGTTTACCAACGCTGACCCTTCGCGTGGCCGCACCTGTGAAATCTATACGCCGGTGCGACAGCGCTCCCTCAAAATCTACTATATAAACACATGGCACGTAAACGAAGCTACTGTGTCGAGAAAAAACGTTGGTTCACGCGTCAACGCATGCAGGAATTATTGATCGCGACGTTATAACGAAGGCGGTGTACTTACGATGAGCTCCACTTCGTAGGGAAGGTTGTTGACGCTTGTCTGTGGCAAATACTTGGCGCGTATGGTGACGTACATTGTCGTCCCACACAGCTTTGACATCGGACACATGTCCACTATTATAAAGTGCGGCTCCTTTGCGCACACTATCGCCGCAAAAGTAATTATCTGGGACGCGCACAGGCGGCAAATCGCACGCGCGCAAATGAAGCGTCTGATACGCGACCCACCAGCGGTCCCAACGGCCGCCGCTACGCGGCTTTCAGTGGCGCCCCTATAGGGAACCAACGCTGAAGTTTCTGTGCCGCCCTGGCGGTCAAAGCGCGCACTTCTCAGCCGCTCCCGCGGACGATAGACGTCAGACTCTGGAATGGATGGATGGATGGATGCTATGAGCGTCCCCTTTAAAACGGGGCGGTGACATGTCTGCCACCAGGCTCGAAGAAAAAAAAAAAAGCTTCCTTGTTTCATGTTGGCCTAATACCTTATCTACATTGATTAAATCTATGTTATTATACCAAAAAAATATAAATTCACGGTCCATCTCTCTGTCTCTTAAGGCAGAATGACCTTATTTTTCCCCCATTATTTATTTTTGTTCTTTATCTCTACTTTTCTGCCACCAATACCCTAACCGTCTCTTACTTATTTCTATCGCGGACGTGTGCAGCTTTCCATTGTTGTCCCTAAAACCCAAGGCTTCATGTAGACTCGTGCCCACACGTATACCTGGGTGAATATCGCCACATTCAATCAGTACATGTTCGATCGTTTCCTTAGTTCCCCCGCAGCATGTACATTGTTCTTCTTCGTTACTGAATCTCGCTTTATAACTACGCGTTCTAAGGCAGCCCGACCTTGCTTCAAACAGTAAAGCGCTTCCCCTTGAATTATCATAAAACCTTTCCTCCTTATTTCGTTTTTTCCCTTTCGGTAGTTACTCAGAGCCGGCTTCTTTTCCATCGCTGCCATCCAATAAGTCCTCTCCGCCTCTCTGACCTTCCGCTTAATGCTCCTTGTTGCCATATCGCCCGCACTGTTAGCCGTATATTTACTGGTGAGCCTCCTAGTTCTTTTTCTCCACTGCGTGTCAACGCTTTTTCTATACAAATACCTGAAAACCTTTTCTGCCCATCTACTGTTCTTCATTTTCCTCAGCCTCTCTTCGAATCTCATTTTGCTCTGAGCTTCCCTCACTTCAAAGCCTGTCCATCCCATATCACCCTTTACAGCCTCATTTGTCGTCCTCCCGTGAGCGCCCAACGCGAGGCGGCCCACCGTCCTTTGATTTACATCCATTCCTGATTGTACCTCTGACTTCATGCACACTACTGAGTTCCCAAATGTAAGCCCCTGGACCATCACACCCTTCCACAGCCCTCGAAGCACCTCGTACCTATTGTATCCCCATAAAGCTCTGTGCTTCATAATTGCAGCATTCCTCTTTCCCTTTGCTACCGATGCTTTCTCTTGTACCTCCATATATCTATCCCCCTCATTTACCCATACTCCGAGGTACTTGTACTCGCTTACCCTCGGAATTTTTTGGCCCTGTATAAAGACCGCATGGTCTTCGTGATCATTGAATACCATCAATCCACATTTTGTTGCACTAAATCCTAGTCCTAGAGCCTCACATTCCCTTCCGCATATATCTGCCAGTCGCTGTATATCATCTTGACTGTCCGCAAATAAGACAATATCATCAGCATAAAATAGACCTGGAAGCTTCTGCTCAACCATCGTGCCGACCTGCTTGTGTGACAAATTAAATCCAATGTTGCTACTTTCTAGCGCTTTTTCCATCCTCACCATGTACAGCATGAATAACAGCGGGGACAAAGGACATCCCTGTCTCAGCCCCTTGCTAATTTCAACGCTGTCCTTGTTACTTATTCCTTCCCATTCTATACAAACTGTATTTTCTCGGTATATTTCCCTCAAAAGCTGTATACAGTCGTCACCTATGCCGACTTCTTTCGGTATATCCCACAAAATTTCCTGATTAACGTTGTCATACGCCCCGGTAATATCTAGATAAGCTACGTATAAGGGCCTGTTTTCTATTTTCGATATTTCTATACACTGGGTAAGAACAAACAGATTATCGTCTAACCGCCTGTCAATTCGAAATCCATTCTGAAGTTCTCCCAAAATATCATTTTGTTCTACCCACGCTTCTATTTTTAATTTTACTGCCTGCATCGCCAACCTGTATAGCACCGATGTAATGGTTAGCGGTCTATACGAGCGAATGTAATCCTTTTCTCCCTTGCCTTTATAGATTAAGTTCATTCTACTTTTTCGCCAACTGTCTGGTATTTCCCTCTCCTGTAAGCACTTTTCTACGGCTTTCAGCAGTGCTTCTTTAGTTTTATGTCCGAGTTCGTTAATGAGGCTGACGGGAACCCCATCTAAGCCCGGAGTAGTGCCCTTAGGAATTTTTCCTTCGGCCTTCTTCCAATTGAAATTCTCTAGTACTACATCTTCGTCGGTTGCACTCCTTTGCGTACTTTTACTCACTGGGGGAATCCCCTGGGCGACCTTTTTAAACGAATCTGTTATCTTCAGGATGTAACCTAGCGCTTCATACCCTTCCAATTGATTTCCTCTTTCATCTACCATATGTTGTTGCATTGTGACAGACTTCCTACCCAGCGCTTTTAGGTGGCTCCAAAATATCCTAGGCGCGGCCGACTTCTTTTCGCGAATCTCTGTCGATGGATGGATGGATGCTATGAGCGTCCCCTTTATAACGGGGCGGTGACATGTCTGCCACCAGGCTCGAAGGAGAAAAAAAAAAAAGAACTTCCTTGTTTCATGTTGTCCTAATGCCTTATCTACAATGAGAAAATCTATGTTATTATACCAAAAAATATAAATTCACGGTCCATCTCTCTGCCTCTTAAGGCAGAATTACCTTTTTCTCCCCCCAATTATTTATTTTTGTACTTTATCTCTACTTTTCTGCCACCAATACTCTAACCGTCTCTTACTTATTTCTATCGCGGGCGTGTTCAGCTTTCCATTGTTGTCCCTAAAACCCAAGGCTTCATGTAGACTCGTGCCCACACGTATACCTGGGTGAATATCGCCACATTCAATCAGTACATGTTCCATCGTTTCCCTAGTTCCCCCGCAGTATGTACATTGTTCTTCTTCGTTACTGAATCTCGCTTTATAACTACGCGTTCTAAGGCAGCCCGACCTTGCTTCAAACAGTAAAGCGCTTCCCCTTGAATTATCATAAAACCTTTCCCTCCTTATTTCGTTTTTTCCTTTTCGGTAGTTACTCAGAGCCGGCTTCTTTTCCATCGCTGTCATCCAATAAGTCCTCTCCGCCTCTCTGACCTTCCGCTTAATGCTCCTTGTTGCCATATCGCCCGCACTGCCAGCCGTATATTTACTGGTGAGCCTCCTAGTTCTTTTTCTCCACTGCGTGTCAACGCTTGACTATGTGTCAACGCGTCAACGTGTCAACGTGTCAACGTGTCAACGTGTCAACGCTTGACTATGAAGCTCAGCAGAGGCTCTGACCGCGGTGCTTGTCGTGAACACGAAGTGAGCAGCTAGAGGAAGTCTGAAGACGCGTGATACGCACACCGCATCATCCACACGCCACACGTCATCCAAGACGTGTGGCGCCACCTGTCGGAGAAGTATTGAGTAGTGCATAGACCGACTCCCTCGCACAGTTTGCTATGGGACCAGGTGCAACTAGCGAGTGCGAAACAGCGATTGAGCTTAATATCCCGTTTGTTTGCGCATTTAACACACAGAACGAAAGCTGTGAATTGCTCTCCGCTAGTCGGACGCGCCACCGTACCGTCGTGAAGTGCTTGCTGGATCACTCGCCAGAACGACGGCGAAAACAGCAGCAGACGAGACCCCTCCGCACGCTACGAAGAAACGCCGCAAAAGACGCACTGTTGCGTTGTGAATTGCCACGGACGTAAAAGACTGAATAACAACGTTCAGTTTTACCGATTTTCATAGTTGTCGTACGAAGAAGAAAGGCGAGAGCACTGGATATGGGATGTTGCGAGCGTGTTCGGTAAGCGAAGTACCCGCGTTCTCCACAGCCGGTCGCATGAGAAAGTGTGATAATGACTTGCTCTGCTGTTGTTTTGCGTAGCTCTGATGGAGAACCGTGGTAACCTTGACTATGAAGCTCAGCAGAGGCTCTGACCGCGGTGCTTGTCGTGAACACGAAGTGAGCAGCTAGAGGAAGTCTGAAGACGCGTGATACGCACACCGCAACGAGTTGGTCGTCACAACACATCATCGCGGACGTACGTTTTGAAGGCTCAGAGTTCTGGTTCTAACTATAGCTAACACGTGCGCCATACAAGTAAATCGCTGAATGTTGGTCGTGACCACCCTTCAGGTTTGTTTCACCCGTGTCCTCCGCGGTTGCCGTAGCTATCTCGGAGGCCACGGTTTTGCCTTTGGTTGTACCCCGCGAAAGTGGACACGCACGTATCCCCATTTGCAGTACATACAAACGGAAGACGACCATCAAGAGACCATTTGAGGATGCGTAATAAAACAGTCCAATGCACAGGAAGCGAGGAGAATGCAACTGCAAAGGCGAAAATCGCCGGGCCCATTCGTCCCTGATGAACGGAGTTTTGTACCACTGATCGTAAGATTCATAGCTAAGTAAATTGATCGTGTATGTACTTTATCGCTGTGGCATTACGTATATAACCGATTTTAACGCATTTAGGCGCTAGAGAACGGATATCGGAGGGCTTGCCTCGAATTCGGTGTCGTGTGATGCTCGCTCGTACTTGCGAGTTGCAGCGCGAGGGAATTACTAAAACTTATTTTGCATTGTACTCGCAGTTCGCTTTGATCAGTTTCCTTTGTTTCTGAAGCGTGGATTGGCGGAAGAAGCTTTCCAGGTCCTTGATTTTCAGGAAACGGCGCCTGGACACCAACGAAAGAGGAGGGATATATTGTGGCCCAGGGGCGTAGCCAAGGGGGGGGGGTTAGGGGGGTTCAACCCCCCCCCCCCCGAAATTTTTCAATTTTGCTTGCCTATATATACACGCACACATACAAACGCACGCACGAACATACATGAAGTTTGGTTGAACCCCCCCGAAAAAAATTTCTGGCTACGCCCCTGTAGTGGCCTATGCACATTCGCTTGCGGGCGGCTCTCTTTGCACTACCCAGTTAGTGCCGGGGCTGCGATGAGGGCGCTGGTGGCGGTGTTTTTCGCAGCGCCGCCTGGGCAGAGTCTGACGTCTACACGCACAAGGATGGCTACTAGCGAAGGCGGTGCGGGCACTGAACGCCGAACAAAAAAAAAGAAAGGAGGCCGACGGTTACTGCAGCGTATATAAGTGTCATAACTACGTAGGAATGAGAGGTGATATATCTTTCTACGTCTTTCCTGCGAAACCATACAAGCATGAACGGAGGCAACGTTAGATAAAAGCTGTCAGGCGAGGTAAGTTCGGTCCTCTCTGGCGGCGTCGAGCTGGGGTCTAAAGCGAATTTCGCGTGTTTCATTGTTTTATACAACAGTGAAGACGGCCAGCTATGGGAGCACTTGAGGCACGTCAGTTGACGTTGCATCGGCTAAGTTATTGAGCTCGAGTGCTACCGCTGCGACGTGCTTGCAGGCGCCGTCGCTGCCGGCCTTGCAGGAACAGGTGGCCCCACTTATCAGGCGCTGAGACGAGAGGCGAACACATAAAAACTGCATTAAGTAAACGTGCACAAGTTTTCGTTCGAAATGAAAACATGTGGTGCCAGCGTAGCGATCACGCACGGAAGTCAACTCGCTGTACGATTAAACCAACTGTGCGATTTACTGCGTACAGCTACGCGCTTATTTTACACAACTACACGCGCCGTAAAGAAACAGGACAGGAACACGCGGTAATAACCGAGCTAGCATCAAATGCTCGCTTACATGAAGTGTGACATCGTAGCTGGCTTGGTGTACTTGCGAGTGGCATTTTGCTGCAACTTGAGAATCGCTGTCACGGCACGACACCGTCTCTTCCACATCGTACACGTATTTCGCCTTGCATAGCTTCGCCCCGTTTTCAAGTGCCTTTCTGCAGAAGTGGTCCTCAGGCCATGTTATTTTACTAAAACCATAGCGGGGCACAACTGGCGCCATAGCTGTCGACAACTTAAACAAGCACGGGACCGCGAACCCGGGAACCGCGCTAGCGGGTTTACGCAGGCTAGTGTGCCTCGATGTGTGCGTAACGCGCGTCAAGCTTGCACCCTAACGCAGGCGCGCTCGCCGCGGCACACTGCGAAAAATATATAAAGCTTTGCAAATTTTCTTCAGTATTCTTTCGCTTGATGGCGCTAGCTGAATGAGCATTCGCAGAACCTTGTTAATGTTTTATTTTCTCTCTCTCAGAAGCTTGAACCGAAGCGAAACGACGCGCACAGCCGAAACATATGCGAGCTGCAACCAATGTCGTCGGATCGAGCGGCGGACTTATGCGGCGACTTCCCGCCAGGTGCATTTTTTCGGCGCGCCACCTATCCAGCGCTGGTCTCCCATAGGCGCTGCGCATCGCGGATGCCATTTCCTCGGGGTCTCAATAAAGTTCTTCGCCCCCCCCCCCACCCCTCTCTCTCCCACGTCAACGTATGTTGTACGGCATGACGGGAGAGGGAAATAGCGACCGGGCGTCACCCAATGCGAATTACATAACTGGTGGACCGTTTAAAGCTTCCAACCCATTACAAAGTGCTGAACCATAATTCTTGATCGTCATGAGTCGTCGCGTCAACAAAATGCACGCCTTACAGACGTGTAGCTGGTGCCTGGCAATATTCTCCGCAGAATGACAAATATTGGCTTAGTAGGTGCTTCCCAACTTCACAAAAATTGTGATTTATGGCGTAGTGGGTACCTTGCTAGTGTACTTGTATTAGTAGCCCCAAGAAAGCTTAGAACGGGCTCTAGAAACGCCGCTCTTCCAGCTTTCGCTGTGACTGTGCTGCGGTTTCAGCGCAGGCCTGGCGTTTTTTGTAACGTGTAAGCTAAATTGCCGCTAATGCATGCTGCTAATGCATAGACAACTTGGGACCTGGGCCTCAACAATAACAAATGTAAACTTTTACGCATTTCACGTACTACCGGACCTCCTGCTAACTACACCTTAAATAACGCTACTCTAGATTGTGTTACTTCGTATAAATACTTGAAGATTCACATATCTGACTTGAGCTGGAAACATCACAACAACTACGTTATTAACAATAGCAACCGCACGCTAGGATACCTACGACGCAACTTTAGTCGCGCCCCTCAAGCCATGAAACTAACAATGTGTAAACATTAGTCCGTCCAAAACTCCTATCTACATGCTCCATTTCGGACCCTTTTTAACTGAACTTAACTCACTCGCTTGAAATGGTACAGAATAACGCAGCACGCTTCATATTATCTAACTACCACCGCACTAGCAGTGTCACGTCAATGAAACGCACCTTTTCCTTGCAGTCACTTGAATCACGTCGCAAAGCATCTCGTCTCATACTTTTTCATAAGATTTTCAATCACCAAATTATGAAAGCTCAGTTCATTACAACCCCATCTTATCGCTCAGCTCGTTTAGATCATCATCATAATGTACACGTCATTAGCTGCCTCACTAACACTTTCCATCATTCATTTGTCCCACGCACGTCCAACGACGGGAACCACCTTCCCTCCGACATCGTTTCCATTTCAAATCATGACTTGTTTTCTTCCACCGTACACAACTACTTACTTGATGACGCGTGAAGTGCATATTGTATACATATATTTTCTACTTTATTTGTTCTTTATTTATTATCATACCTACATATTGATTAATTTGTATCAACCTAACATCGTATCTTCATATGTATTGCAATTTTATTATTTTGATGTCATTTTGTTTGCTTTTGTTTAAAATTTGTTATTTTATCTACCCCACTCCCTTCTAATGCTTTGTGCCATTGAGGGTAAAATAAATGAATCAAAAAGAAAATAGCTGTAGGCACGAGAGACTAATGCTACGCAAACACATGTAGTATTAGTTTTATTGTGAGCTCGTTATAAGTTAGTATTTGACGCAAAAGATAGTCACACCTCTTATTAGGCGCCATCAGGAGGCCACTCCTGTTGTAATGTCGGTACAAAAAATAGTCACGCCTTTCAAGGTGCTACGCTCCCAAACTTCCTGGTTTAGAGCGAGTCTACGATGGCTCATGCGAGTGGACAGACGCCCGCTTGCGCCATGCGGGACGTGGGCTCGCAGTCGAAGAGCCGGAAAAAGACTGGCGCGTTCAGAACCGCCGCGTGGCACACGGTCCGGTGGGCGTCAAGGCGCCAGCCGTCGCTGTCCTCACTCCGGACCAGTGGACGTCGCTCGGGATCCCGCGAAGACGACGCGCTGCATATGCTACCGCACGCTGCTTGGAACACGAGCCGTATGCGGTTGCGCTGTCGCTCAGTCGCCAACCGGTTGTTAGTCAGTTGCAGCGCCGAGTCCTGCGAAAGGCCAGGTGAAATTGAGTCGCCTTTACATGAGCAAGAGGCCAGTCTGATTCAAGTGAATCACTTGGTACATCAGATGTTGTGTTAGCTGACAAGCAGTTGGTAGTAGCGCTCGTCTTCGTCTGCCGACCGTTTCTTCTGCTTATCCGTGTTTCATCTTTGCGCGTTAAATTTGTTTCTTACACTACTTGACTAGGTAGCGCAACGGACTGTCCTTCTGAAGTGCGGCACTCGCGCCCTCTGAACCACGCCGCTCGTTTAAAAGGTGTAGGAATAAGGTGCAGGGCTGCACAGTTCATCATTTCCCCGCACCCTCCTTGATGACGGTGCCGGCTTAGCGCAGATGTGCGGGTGCAAACCAGAAGCGCAGCACACGACGCAGCCGCCACTTGAAACCTATTTCTGAGCCTCTGCTGTGGTTACGTAGGGTGTGCTTACACCTCAGCAACTGACATATGCGAGGTCTGCATCCTCTCACACGTGTAGGTGGACGCAGTATGATTTAAGACGAAACAACGTGTTCTGCACCTATAAACGTTGGCCTGCACAGCGTCGGCACCGCACCACTCGTTTTTAGCTTTAGGGCGGCGTTGTGTCGCTGCACCGCTGAACTGCTATAGCTCGGAGTATCCCGTGCACCGTCACGCACCGTTTTAGAGTGGCACAGGCGAATCGAAAGTATGTCGTGTCACCAATGTGTTTTGGAGCTCCGTTCCTTCATAGAATACAAAAGAGCGGGGCTTGTACGGAACGGACTGCGGAGACCTGCGAACGACAGAGGGGCGCATGTCCTGTCATCACCGTATTTCTATTCTGACAGCTAGCAATATCAACATGGCCTCCGAGATTGCGCGCTGGCGCAATCTCGGAGGCCATGCTTTCTCTATCGTTCTCTATCGGCGCTAGTAAGTGTCATGCCGCATTACTTCCCTTCCCCGCTCACAGACGGCGGCACCACCTCAATCCGCCTAACCCCGCCAACAGAGAGCACCTTGCGAGAGAGAATGTGTTAAAGGGACCCTGAAACGGTTTTTTGAAGTTTTGTCAGCGTTTAGGCAAGATCATCCCTAAATCATTCGCACCAGAAATTAAGCGACGCACCGTGTACCAAGGCCACTACGGACAATTATATCTATACCCTCCTCCTCATCATGCCTTGCACCCTCAACTCACAAACACGCTGGCATCGCCGGCGATCACAGCGCTCTCATGAGCGCAGTCAACGGCTTGAGCTTTGCCCAGTCATGGCCTCCGATATTGCGCGCCGACAGGTTGTGCGCAATCTTGGAGGCCCAGTGTGCCCGGCAGCACGCCGTCTGGCAACAAAGACGAAGCTCGTGGAGTGGTTATGTACGTCTGCTCCGATAGGTGCCGTCACACTACCAGCCGATCTTATTTTATTCTCCTGTACGGCGAGAACCTGCAAAATTATGCCGACAAACAAAAAGAATTCGAGAACGATCACCGATAAGCGTAAACTCGGGCAATGTGATTGTGTCTTCAGAGGTGAAGTTACAGCCGCAGACACGTGGATCGTGGCGTTGAACGGATAGCGAGAGCGCGACGCTCATTGCAGCGACGAGCTGAAGGGATTCCGCTAGCTAGATGCCTCACAAACATTGCACGATGTCGCAGCTACAAGTCACCAATTGTTAGATACGTGGTACACAACACGGATAGGGCAACTCATTTTGCCCAAGAAAAGAAACCTCGAGATAAACACTGTCGCTCGGCTCACGCCAGACTCCACCTAGTCTGTAGGAACCTCTAAAGAGGTCCCACGCCTCTCCTTGTAAATAAATGCTTTTCACCACCACCACCACCAACACGGAGCACGTTGTAACACACGCAGACGACGATCTCGCTGCCCACAGGAGGTTCAGTGACGTGGACTGGACATATCCAATCAGATCAGCCGCCTGCGTGATGTCGCCCTTCCAATACGACGTGCACTGGAAGTGGGCGGGATCACAGCTGAGCCGCTGTGATCGGTGGCGATTCGCAGCTTTAACGCCTTGTAATAAATTACACAGTTTACGCACATAGCTTAAATCGGTCTGTAAATGATCCTTAGGACTTGCTGTACCGGCCCAATGTGTTCGTACAAAATCGTCAAAACCGTTTCAGGGTCCCTTTAAAGATGTAAGGGGCGTTTGTGGAGTGACGTGCATGTGCCTCGGTAGCTTTGTCGGTCGAGCGCCGAGCGCTGGTTGTCGTGGCTAAGAATTCGTAGCCTCAATTCCCGGCGGGGAACTTTTTTTTCTCATCATCCGTTAGTGTCATTTTATCAACGTCATATCTGTGGCGGAAATACGTCACTAAAGTCTTTGCGGACCGCGGCATAAAACACTTTCGTGTAAAAAGAATAAGGAACTGCTATAGAGAGTCCCGGTAAAACCGAAATGGGGCTCGAAAAACATTGGCAGACGCGCAGCTGTAGTAAAATTGGCGTAATAAACCACGGATGGGTTACTGTCGATCGGATGTATGGCTACATGGAGTTCTATATAGCCTGCATGTAACGTATTCTATGACGATTCGTATGATGCATGTTCCGAGGCGACGAAAAGAAATGCGAACAGCGCGGCGACTGCAGTCTCCGCTTTTCGCATTTGTTTTCATCTGGCTCTCACTTACGTGAACATAAATAAAATAATTACATTACAGAAGGCGCTTCTCCGGCACATTGCCAATATGGAACACCGATCAACAACAGAAACATTGTCACAAAAATACCATATCATATGGGTAGATCGATACTACGAATACCATGTTTTAGAAGTATTTTATTTTGCAAAAAAAGAATATAGCGATTTTCTTACATCCGTAGCGAGCTTGCAACACCATGAGATACTTGTGCACCTCAGAAACCCTGAACCTTGGTATGTACCACGCTTTCGCACCGGTATAAGTTGTAAATCCATTAAACATATATTTGCACAAGAATATCTCTTGTTGAATGTTAAACATCCTGTCGTAAAGCATGTATCCGAGTGTAAAATTTGCGTTTTAGTTTTGTACCGAAACGTAATTTACTTTTATCGCGCTGTCACGTACAGCGCCTCCTGGGTCAAGTCAAGCTGCTGACGGCAGCTTTTAGCTCCGGAGGGCGTTTCTAGTCTGTAACTAGAAGAATAAAAAAAAGCTGAAGTTAGAATAACATTTTATTGCATCATACGCGACTCTGGTGTGTTTTTAGTAGCAGATAGGTTACAAACGCTTAAAAATAAATGCCGACAGCGGAGCGCGTAAGTGTCGCGTAATTCGCATTTCTTTCATCGCGTTAGCGTATGCACGTGCATGCGTAGCCATGTGAAAACTGCAGCAATTTGTTGCCTAACCAGTTAGAGAACAACGGTATGCTTCCTTTGGGGCTGCAAAAGCGCACGCAACTCGAAAAACACGTGTTATTCGAAGTAAAATCAACACCGCGCCGCAGCTTCAGCCGCTCTTCAACAAATACGGCGGTGGGCCGGACGGTCGTGGTATTTTTCCCGTTCCAGCGATCTTAAATGGGGCGCTTTAGAGGGCGTCGCCCGTCCAGCGTTTCGCCGGAGCTGGGCTCGGCGCCTCCGGCCCTGTACACTGACCTACGTAGCATGGTGGCCCGTGCTCGCGGGCTTACTCTTGAGGGGGTTCAACAGATGGCTCATAGCTTTGTACGTGGTGTGCTTTTATCGCACAATTTGCGTTGAAGTCATAGACAGCAGGAAGGGAACTTCGCTCGCTGCAGAGGCCGTGTTTGCTGAAGGAGTGAGCTGCTAGCCTTTCTACGACATCCCTAGGTGTTGCTACCGCATTCATTGCTACGCCTTTGCGCCAAAACTGTGACTTTTTTGCAAGGTATTTCCCTGTAAAGAGCACAACTGCTAGGGCGGATGCCGAAAACATAAGAAAACGAACCCCTCAGGGCCGCGTTCTCATGGTCGCTCGTGTCATATACCTGCGACGCTCGCTTTCATCCAGACATCTACGACGGGCGTGAGCCCATACAATGATGGCTTCGTAAGTGCAGGAAACGCTCACCAGAGACACCTTGAAGGCGAGCGCCGCGGCGAAGAGGGCATCCTTCTCGCGCACCGACAGGCCGACCCCGGCCTGCGCCGACAGGCACGTCGCGAGGCCCCAACCTGGGGCCACATCTCGCTGTGCACTGATGATGGCCCGTGCTGCCCAGAAGCCCAGCGTCGCGGCCAGCACGTCCTGCGTGGAGGCCACGGTGACGTATAAAAACAAGCAAGCGCTGTCAAGCCGACAGTTAAGAACAACTTTCGACGTGGAGAAATATTGAGAACAAATAATTCAGCAGAAATTCGGCTGAAGTTGTCCAAGTGAGCGTAAACATTGTGCCGCTCGCTCATCTACGTCGTCCTTGATTCCGTCGTGTTTTGTAGTTGCTGTCTTCGATTTGCTTGTTAAAAATCTGATCTCACTTGCTTTCTCTTCTCCTCCTCCAGCATTGAGGTTTGAAGGGAGTGAGCAAAGCGCACACATACGCTCTGCTAATGAAGGCAGTTGCACGCCTTGACGAAGTTAAGCCCACTTGTCGATACGGTGGCGTCGGCACCCCTTTCCCTGTTCAACGATTTCTCGCCACTTGTTAAAATTAACGAGTCCCGCGTATGCCTGGAGATGAGCAAATGGCAAATAGTGTACCCCTCTGTGCCTCTTCTCGTACCTGTTTCCGCCAAAGTCGATACTTCCGCTGCCGAGCTTTCATATAGGCCGCCTCTCTTCAGCCGCGAGAGGCTCTCGCGCGGGAGGCATGATAGCACTGCAAGCACGCGTCAGCTTTCTACAGCACTGTTCCTCATCGTCATTTGAGCAGACGCGCTTGTCACACGGGCACCGTCCTCGCCATTGGAAGCGGTTGTCATATGTTCACCTTTAAGTGTGGGTGTGTAGCCCCGTGACCCTGGGCATCTGCGCGCGATGTTGTAAGTTCGAAACTTACCACCTCCAATGTTTTTATAGCGAAGCCGTATACCTCTGCCCCGCAACGGTTTCGTATCCGTGAACTAAAAAGAAAACGCCAGGCCCCTAAACCACCGACAGACGCTCACGTGCTCCTCTGCTAGCAGATGCGCGCGTTCCTTGCGTTTTCACCTCGGACGCTGAGGAAGGGCATTCGGAGAGGTGGACAGACGCGCCGACGAATGCGCTCGCTGTAGACTCGTGCACAACTGCAATGCCACAACTAAATTTCGACCTCTGAGTGGTTTAGGAACCCAGGTTAACAATCCGCCTCTTTTATTTTCATGTGCTGCCCTCTGCCGTTATGGTAGAGGTTTGGTTGGGGCCCGGACAACCGGTATTGCCAGAAGCAAAGCCTCCGAGATGAAGAGACGTTTCGCGACTTTTCCGCTAGGGGAGAGCGCATGCGTGGGGGCGCCGTGAAAAAGGCGGATTGCAGGCAAACGGCATATATTTCTTTGCAATCAGGCACACAACATAGAGCTCAGTATTCGTTTCAATAAAAAAAACACAAAACAAGCATCAAAACCGCATGCTAGATGATAAGGCGCCTGTGAACATTGGGAACACCCTCCCACGCGTTTCCGGTAAATATTAGGTTGCAGCTGCTTTGCACTTCACACGAGGGCTTCGAATGACGTCAAACGGCCCTTCCTTCTCCGCGCGTGTTTTGCCCGCTTTCCCATATAAGAGGAAGATCCGTCTAGCAACTCATTCACTTCATTGTAAGAGTGCCATGGGTGGACCACGGAAATTAAAGACACCAGAAGAACAGCGTGAACACAATGGTCGACGAAATGAAGGAATTATTCTTGCTGAAAATGGTCGCTGAACCAATCACGGTCTACCACAGCGACCACAAAGCGATTATCACTACTATTACTATAAATTAATAATAGAACATACGCCCCCATCAGCA
Organism: Rhipicephalus sanguineus; assembly: GCF_013339695.2. Classification (NCBI taxonomy): domain Eukaryota; kingdom Metazoa; phylum Arthropoda; class Arachnida; order Ixodida; family Ixodidae; genus Rhipicephalus; species Rhipicephalus sanguineus. Next base: position 45,924,570 of record NC_051178.1, on the reverse strand, counting down.
TGTGTGGTGTTTGATACAGCTTCTCTGCAAAACCACAATCGCAGGACGGGATGGCGGCCAGTTTTTTTTTTACAGCGAAAGCTGTTATGAGATCATTTCAACGGCCGTTTTTGGTGGCGTAGTTGTCCGCCGCCGCCGCCGCCGCCGGTGTCCGTAACCACTATCGCTCGAAATAAGAAAAAAAAACGAAATAAGAAAAAAATTCCAGGATGGAACGGGGTTTGAACCTGGGCCCTCTGCGTGGGAGCCCAGTGTTGCACCTCAGAGCCATGCCGGTGCTTGGAACTGCCTTGCAAAACGACGCTATATAGGCTTCATGTCCAGAAGGAACCACATTAACATATGTAATTTAGTGTGGTAGAAGAGTGAAATAACAACCACGCATCACACAACACGAATTCTGTAACCAGGCGTCACACAATGCGAATTGCGCAACGAGTGGGCTTTTGGATGCTTCCAACCCATTACAAGGGGCTCTGCAATAATTCTTCATCGTCATCAGGCACAACACCAACAAAGTGCGCATAATGCCTTACATGTTTTTAGCGGGTACCACGGCTCTCCGTTGAATGACGAAACATGACATAGTGGCTGCTTCCCTGCTTCACAGAAATTATGATGATTTATAGCGTAGTGGGTTCCTCGCAAGGGCACTTGCATTGGTTTCCAAGGAAGCCCATGAGCCCATCATCCATTTCCTCAGGGTCTCAATTAAGTTCTTCACCCCCCTCTCTGTCTCTCTTTCTCACGTCAATGTATGTTATATTGCATGGTGGGAGAGTTAAATAGCGACCGGGCGTCACACAATGCGAATTACGTAACTGGTGAGCCGTTGAAAGCTTCCAACCCATTACAAAGGCCTGAGCCACAATTCTTCATCGTCATCAGTCGTCACGTAAACAAAGTGCACATAATGCCTTACAGACGTGTAGCTGGTGCCTCGCTTCTGCGCACAATGACGAATAATGGCGTTGTAGGTGCTTCCCAATTTCACAAATATTGTGATTTATGGCGTAGTGGGTACCTTGCTACTGTACTTGTATTAGTAGCCCCAGAGAGCTTACAACGGGCTCTAGAAATGGCGTTCTTCCAGCTTTCGCTGTGACTGTGCTGCACTTTCCGCGCAGGCCTGGCATTTTTAATGCGGTAGCGTTAGAGAGCTCGTGTCGCAGAAATTCCGCTGTCGGCGTCGGCACCGTTGGTTGTGAGCGAAAAATCGAGAAAGGGAGGATCGAACCCAGGCCGTTCGCGTGGCAAGCAGGTGTCTTACCACAAAGCCACGATGTTGCTTGCAGCTGCTTCGGACAAATACACTACATAAATGCCATGTAGTAGAAGGAGTCTCCTTAACGCATTTTGTTCGGCAGGTGTCACGACGAAAACGAGCCCATACGGTAGGCGCATTCGCGAGGCCATCAAACTACGCCGAAAAACGCCGGGATAGTGCAGCCATCGCCGCTAAATACACACCCGAACTTTCAAACAGCTCTAAAAATGGACAACTATGTCCATCTAGAGGAAAACATATCAAGCCAACGCAGCAAACGCTAGATAATGTGCTGCCATCTGTGAGGCATTGTGAGAAATATGTCTCGACTTTTGATGGCATCCGAGAGGGCCGGCGCGCGGCGTATATCTTGGAGGCCATGCGACTCTTGCTTTAGATCGAAAGCCTGTAAAATTCGCGCGCGTGCGTGCGTGTGTGAGTGTAGCAATACACATTAATAAGTATGCACTTAGTGGTTGAAGTGCGCACTAGGGGCCGGATTTCGCTATCGCGTTCAACTCTTAAAGGCGAAGCTTAAGGGTCCCCCAATTGTTCTGTATTTCCATAATTTCTTTATTAAGTGCATCCTGTTAGGCGTTAAGAACAGACAGACAGACAAACAGACAGACAAATTTCCTGGGTGAGTCGCCTAAGAATGCTTAGGCATTATGAAAACAATGTGTCTGGTTGGTATGACGGCTTAGAGACGACATTCGTTTACTCTTGCACCGGCGTTTTCAGCAAGCGTATGTAATATTCACACGAGTTATTGGTTGTCTGCGCGGCCAACACAGGGAATGGTTATGAATACGTAACAGCCGATAGAGAGTGAGCACTGGTTGCAAGCATGCGAGATGGAATGACCGGGCGCTCTTTTGGTGGCTTCTTCCAACTGACCTGCTGCCCCTTTCAGGCGATGACAATCCTAGTCTACGCATGCTATTGAAAAACATTCTAGAATAATAACTTGTGTTCGCATAGATTTGGGATCTCTGCAAAGATCATGGTGTCGTGTAGTAAAAATTTTTCACGCAAAGAACATGACGTGCATTCAACATTGCCATTTCCCTGCACTCGCGCATAATAGTAAGGGCATGGTCTTTTCTCGAGTGTGCGTTACAAAGACCGATTACTACACTGATAGACTGTTAAGGTAAACGCATTGTGTATAATATACGGCAGTAGGTCATGTCTTTGGCTCTAGAGGCCAGTTTACAGCAAAACTTCAATTACATTCACTTCTCGCCAGAAGCAAAACCTGGTTGATCTGTACCCCATCCGGCATCACATGTATACGAGTTACCGGGAAGCTCAACTTTTTAAGTTAGCTCAACACCGTTTGCCCCCATTCTGACAGTGGGGCCGCTTGGGTTCCCATACCTTGGAGTATCTCTCGTCGAAGGACGGAGGAACGAGTGCGCCCAGAGACAGGTACAGGCGATTCTCGGTGTAGTTGAAGGCCAGCTGAGGCAGCGCCGCGTCGGCTCCGTCGGTGCGCGAAGCCGCCTTGCGCATGGCCAGCTCGTCGAGCATCGCGTAGTACGGCCACTTCCGGTCAGCGCTCTCGTTCCGCTCTAGGTCCGGCTGCTACGATGGAACCACGGGAGTGCTCTGTAGAACTGCATGTCTCGCCTTTTTGCAGGCCGTTGCTTGCCGCTTACACGGGTCTATCAGGCATTTTGTCAGTTGAAATTCAAAGCGGCACTAAAGAGAAAAAAGTTGGGCTCGTATACACCCACGAAATGTGGCTGTCCGGCGACGCCGTGGCATCAAGAGATTTCGTAAACCATTATCGCCTGATTCAATGTGGCGTAGCCTTAGCTGAGCTGCATAAAACGAACAGCAGCAAAAGAATCACTCCGAAGAGCTCTTCGAGATACATTCATCGTAACAGCGCGAAGACCGACGGGACGGAGGAAATTACTGAACGAGCACTGTCTCGTTTTCCTCTGGCGCAGTTATTGTGAACGCATGGACGTTGTGATCTAGCCCGTATACCAACACTTCTGCTGTTTGAGAGTGCCAACATTGCGTGGCCTTCAAATAGCGTTATCATGACACAAATCAGATCATTTCCTAGGCGACTTCCTCTTTTACATATAGAAGTCTAGTGAAGTCACTCAATGCTTTGCATTCTACAGCTGCGTAGCGCTTCACAGCAAATGAAGCCTATAAAACCATATTCTTTACCGGGAAACACATGCGCCAAACGACACGTGCTTCGCAATATTTGGCATGTAAGAAGGCGCGTTACAAAAGGCAGCTTCAGAATACCGAACGCAAAGCTTTGCGTTCGCGTTTCTCAGGGGCGTAGCCACAAACTTTTTTCGGGGGGGGGGGGGGGGGGGGAGGGTTCAACCTACTTTATGTATGTTCGTGCGTGCGTTTGTATGTGTGCGTGTATATATGTGCAAGCAAAACTGAAAAATTTCGGGGGGTTGAACCCCCTCAACCCCCCCTTGGCTACGCCCCTGGCGTTTGTGGCAACTGCGCATGCGCCCTAAGCTATCCTCTTGCGGGCCCCCGTTAAGTGATGGAATTAGCTGGTTACAGTAACGAACGCTAGCTTTGCGTACGCTATTCTAAACTCCCTATTATGGAGTTTCAGAATAGCGTACGCAAAGATAACGGTTGTTGCGGTCGCCCGCTATTTCCGTCACTTAACGGGAGACCGCAAGAGGATATCGAATGACGCATGCGCAGTGGCGGCAAACGCTAACGCAAAGCTTCGCGTTCGGTATTCTGAAACTACCTTTTGTAACGCGCCTTCTTACCTGTCATAACGTTTTGACTCTCGTTTTATGCTCTTCTTTACTGAAAGAAATGCTGGTGTGCGTCTTTCATGCGAAATTCCAATGTAGTGAGCTATTTTATGCTTCAGTTCGTCAAATGGTTTTCTGTGGACTGTTCAAGACGAAGAAATCCCGGGTTCCAAGTCATATGCAGCCTCGCTGCAAGATCCAACACCCCTTGTTCGAATCAACTTACAGCAATGCTCCTTGGCATCTTGCCTTCCATCCGATGCGTACAACGATAACGTTTACGATATGCAGGATATCGTAAACGTTATTCTTTATTCTTCACCCATTCTTGGGTAGCGCACAATGGGTAGAATTGATGGATAGCTTCGAACTCGCCCGCCTCTAGGTTTTACCACACTTTATTCCTTATTCATACATTTCCGGGCTTAGCCTGAAAGCGTTACTGCAGAAGGGGGGCGGGGGTGTTGCAAGCGGGAAAAGTATACGTCTTCATCAACACTACACACCTGCTCACATTCCACTGAGCGATGGTTCACACAAACACACACACACACACACACGCACACACACAAGCGCGCGCGCGCGGACATGGCGTATAGCTTCGTGCGTGTAGATATATAGCGTATCAGTGCGTGTAGATAGATAGTTCGGAGGTTTTAAGTACCTTCCGCTATCATTTCCAGGTTTGTCTTTAAATATATCACAGAGAAGCTTTAGCCGCAATCTTTTTTTTTGGCGAGACGACACTGGTTCAGCTATTTTTCCATTGCTCGGTAGCGGTACTGTATTCCATACCTAAACGAGACGAACCTGGCGGTTCTGTTTTTTTTTTTTTAGTTTTTTTAGTTTATTAACCAGGCATACTTGATAGGTATCCCAAAAACTACAGGCATATTCCAAAATAGGTCTTGCAGAAGTAAGGTACGCCGTGCTTCTAAGGGTAGAATTTGCACATTTTAAATTTCGTTAAATATAATTCAAGGCAACTGGGGCTTTGGCGGCCGCATAGTCCACATGCGCTATCCAAAAGCAGTCGCCGGACAGCATCACTCCATATTCACGATATCGTGGATATCGTGACTGTGAAATGATGGTTGTCATATCCACGATATCGTTCTGTGATCGAACTTGTCTTGGACGCGCTGCCAGGAACTGGACGACTTGAAACGAAAAAAGACACACAAAGGTGCGAAAAAGCCATGTATTCGCACCAACTAGCCCCCAAGGCAGCTTTACTTGTTTTGGAGGCCTCCCTGGGCTCAATTATAACCACAAGTGTGGACCGGTATTGAAATGGAAGACTGGACGTAGAAAGCGGAAGTGCGCACCGGGAAGCCACTTGTGTTTGACAGCAGCCACCAGGCCGACAACGTTCAACTGAACCCGGAGAGGAGCGTACTTGAAAGGCTCTCGTATTTGTGTACTACATTTTTCACAATACCAAAAGCGCCACTCCTGCCCCGAGAAGACGCTTGGTGCGCCACAAAACGCGCCAGAAGAAAGTACAGGTGATGACGCTGCTCCCTTGATGTAGAATGGTCGACAGGAAGGGTAGCTGGTACGGTTCCATTTTAGAGTGAGGCAGCTGAAACAACACAGACGAAGTCATACCGATACAGCAAGCGCAAACAACGAACTGTTGTTTGCGCTGCTTCTTGCCCTGATGTTCCTGTCAAAGAGTACGAGGTCATAAATATTGACGGCGTCTGTTAGGACCTTCTCCATTTTTTATCGTTAAAATAAATTACATTGGCTTGTACGCGAGCCTTAGACTTCACACGGCGAGTTTCAAGAAATCTTACGGTTTCGTTAGGGTTGACATACGTAAAAAACTAATTTATCACGTTGCACTGATTTTCCGCTGATGAGATGTCTGCGTGAGATAGAAAAATCACACCATCTCCCGCTAAAGGGGACCATGAGGCGATGCGAAGCAGTGTTTCGGCATGTGGAGCCCGCGTTTCAGGGCAGTGGTGAGGGGGGAAAGGGGAGAGGGGGAGTTGAGAGGGAGGGAGAAAGGGAGGGGGTTAGGGGAAATGGAGAAGGGGAGGGGAAGAGGGAGGGGAGGGGGAGGAAGAGGGGAAGTAGAGAGGGGAGGGGGAGAGGGGAAGTGGAGAGGGTTTGCACATGCGTAGTAAGGGTGGTCACGCCGCACACCACCACCGGATTTAACTCCGCTATAAGATGCTTCACATCTATAATGAAACTTCGACGATAATTTTTCTTTTAGTAATGTATCTACACTCACAGAAAAGATCGAGTAAAAAGGTCGTCTTTTTGTCCCACAAAAAATAATCGTCATCGGGCTTGCTTGCGTTTCCTTTCTTGAAAACTCGGCGCTGGCCACTTTCGATCCTGCCAAGAATGCTATGTCACGCTGAGAGCGCAGATGCCGTTCGGGACTAGAAAGTGCCGGGCGCGCGGCGATAGCGCAAGGAAAGGAAGGCAAAATAAATGACGATTATTGTTGTGGGACATAAAGACGCTCTTTTTACTCGATCTATTCTGTGAGTGTATGACGGCAGTGCTAACAATATAGTTCTGCAAACTAATTTATCAATATAATCGGATTTAGTGCTTCACATGGGTGTCTGTTTAAAAATATATTATTCGACCACCTTTCAATCGCATAATTTATGAGTTACAACATGTGTTAAATTAAAGAAGTTGCGTACTCAAGATGTAGAGAAGGTGTCTAACAACATGTTTCTTATACGCATCCAGTGAAATAAAATGAGGAGTTGATTGTTGACCTTTCTTTCCCTCGTGCGACAGGTATACCTTGGACTGCTGCTGGTCCAGGGCCACGGCCGAGTCGTCCGGTTCCCGCGACCTGGCGTAGGCGAGCGACAAATTCCTCAGGGCGTCAGTGACGTTCAACTTGAGCTCGAACGGCGCGCTGCTCTGGCTGACGAAGAGCAGAAGCTGCTCTCGCACCGAGTACACCTGCTCGCGAACCTGCACAGCGTGGGATCTCGTGTTCTCATAGGACCCATGAGTAGCGCAAAAGGGCATTGATTGCACATTCTGCACAATAAGCCAGCTAACTGAATTACACGATCAATGTATAGCATGCCAGTGTAACACTTTACGGAATCGAGCAACTTCGACTCACCGCTCCACAGTATTCACGGGCGGATGTAGAGCAATACAGCCAGTATGTAATAACAATGGCTGTCTTGCTTCGCATGCTCCGGCATCCAACGGCCCAGCCAGCGTGTCCCCCTTGAATTGAGCCCGCAGTTCCTTCACTCGCGGGGCTGCCCATAACCGTTCAAAAGGACATAGCAAAAAAGAAGAAATGGTGCATGTCGAAAAATAAACTGTGTAACTTCCGGTTTTTGCGGTCTGCACGACCTTCGAGGTGTGCTTTTGTGAACAGACGAAGTCATTTCCGGGAGTGTCTGTTCATTTCGTTCCGACTTAACTGCCACACTGCTTTACGGTTCAATTGCGACATCAAAAATAATTCAAACGCTAGTTTTCACAGCACCGAGTGCGCAGAATATTTGCAACCTTTTCTTGAGAAGCGTAGGGATGAACGTACGATGCATAACAGTGCTTCGAAACTTTTGTGTCATGTCCATTCTGAGTCGCTAATAATAGATTTTTGGTTAAAGAGGAAGGTTTACAATGACACCTTCTGTTAAGTTGTAAGGGTGCAGACGAGGCGTTCGTTCGGGTTCTAGGGTATCGATTTGTATACTGGGTTTGTTGAAAATAAAAGCAAAGTTCAACCGCCCCTTAATTGTGCGTACAAATTGATCATGATTGATACCGTCGATGTGTTCTTCTCCCATCTTATTCAACATTGAACTTTTTTTGAAAACTTCATAATGCAGTTTACAAGTCTGAAACCCAGAAATAGCTCACAATTTGTAAGCTAGCATACGTAAGGCACACAATGTTAATGCACCATATACAGCTCGAAAATTTGTGAACGGGGCCTTTGTAGATATTCATAAGCGCTGTAAATGATTTCACGCAGGTGGTATATCCATACAACGTTAGTCCGTTGTGAATGTTTTTCACGTGCAGTTTGCTTATTAAAATATCTGCTTTCGGCGCAGAGTTCTGGATTGGTGGCGTTCATCCTACAGTCATTTTGTACCACCTACTAATTTTTAGCAACCTTTGTAAAACATCCGAAGCCCGATGTGAAAATTCGATCTGCCGCATTTCATGAAAAAAGTATATACATATTTCGCATCTTTTTCTTAAACATTTCATTCAAACTTGTTCAGCTGCTGATAACGCGAGCATTTCTACACTTCACATGCGTTCGTATAAATGTAAATGGGAGCTGAGCCAAAGCATAGAGCTTCCCTTTGAAGCGCTGGCCCCCGACTCATTGGGTCAAGTCACGTGGACAAACTCATCAAACCATCGCCACTTTAAACGTGCCGCTCTAGCATTACAAGTGTGCTGTGCATTAATAACGGAATGATAAACCGCAAAGCATGCAGAAACTAGACGCAATGGGCGCCTGTCCGCCATCATGCAACACCCGAAACACCGCCGTGACCCAGGATTTGTTATCAGTGGCAGGGAGGGTAGGAGGAGCAGGCATTTTGCATAATGTGCCGCTTCCTTGCTTCGGCTGGAGGAATCCAACAGGAAATGAAATCCTAAAAAAATATAACATCAATGCTGATTATGACGTTTATTACTTGAGCATTTTAACGAAACGCTTTGAAATAGCTTGGCAGGGCCAAAACAGTGCACGTAGAAAATGAACAGCAAATTGAATGAGCCAACGCGGAATGTAGTTTCCAGCGTCTCAGAAGGGCTCCGTTGCCGTAATGCAAGGAAAGAAGGGGGGTGAAACGCCGAAATGGCAACGTTTTCTTTTTCTTAAACCTGCCTAATTTCAATTGAACGCAAAGCCACCGGGCATGCAGTTTGCGCTCCTGCAGTTTAAGAGCATATCAGTGAACACAGTACATTTCTGGTGTAATTAAAGAAAATTCGACCTCAAGCCACCTTGTGAATTGCACTGAGAACGTCGACGGAACCCTTCAAAGTATACGTTGGACTCTTGGTGAAAAGGACACTGGGCAGTGAGGGGAGGATAGGTATAAGTAAACCCAACCCTCCCCACCCTTCGCAGCAAGCCCAGTTCCCAAGTGTGCGTATTCGGCTAGCCGCGTCCCGTCCGTAGCTAAAGCAATGCCGACGTAAGCTTCACAGAACGGACAACAATTTATTGAACGCTCACACGGCAGCACGACGACCCAAGGCGTGCAAGACAGGGCAGGCCGAAATCGAGAAGCAGACGAGAAGCAGGCAGCGTGTGGTCCTTGTTGGACTCAAACGACCTTCTCCCCTGGCCGCGCGCAGGCAGCCGATTTTCGCGCAGGCAGCCGACCTTCTCCCCTGGCCTGCGCAGGCAGCGCAGGCAGCCGATGGACACGCGATTCCCCAGTGCGCACCACGTGGCGCTATCAAGCCAGCCCGTGATGGCGTGGCTGTCACAGGGCGTACAGAGTTCTGCGAGCGAGCACCGTCGAGCACTTCGAGCTTTATCATGCAAGGCGAACGTCGCCCTGCACGTATGCAACCGGCCGCTCAACGGCTGCAGCGCTGCTCTGCGTAGCACATGGTTGTGGTTTAGATTCCGGCCGTGGCCGCGGTCTGATATGCCAGCACGCACAAGACATGCTCGCATGCCCTCCGTGGGTGCACCGGCTGATCATAATTATTAGGGAGTCTCCTATTATTGTATGGCTCACAGTGAGTTCATGGCCGCCCGCCGTGGTACCTAAGCATGGCTGCAGGTGTAGCGCTGCTAAGCTCATGGTCGCGGGTTTGGTTCCCTTCAACGGCGGCGGCATGTAGATGGAGGCGAAATGCAATAACGCCCGTGTGTTTAGATTTGAGTGCATGTTAAAGAAACTCCATGGTTAAAATTAATCCGGAGTACACCACAACGACGCGCTTCGTGATCATTTTCTGGTCTTGGCACGTAAAACCTCAGAAATTACCGAGTTTGCTGCTTCCACACGCAAGCCTCGGATTCTTCTTATACTCTGACCACACAGTGAGAGCGCTTGAAAGCATCCCGTCGAAGGCATACGATGACAGCGTCGATTGCGTCGTACACACCTTCAGGTCCTTGTTCCAGGGTTGCACGACGAGCCACAGCAGCCGGTTCCATGTTTGCACGCGGTGCATGCGGCGCAGGTCGTCAATGCACGCACCAGCTGCCCAGAATCCAGCATCGAACTTGCGCAGCTCGCTGCGCAGCAGGTCTGCCGTGCAGCAGAGTAGCAGGTACATTCGCAGTGAATGCAGCGGGGCCGCCTCCAGGAGATGCAGCTCTGCCGACACCGTGTCTGGCTCCGCCACCTGCTTGCATGCATCAAGAATCCAATAACGGTGAATGAATAAATCAATCAAACAATCAATCAATCAATCCAAGCTTATTTTCAACATAATAGTGGGGTTCACCCGGGGCGAAAAGCGTCCAAAGGCCGCTTGAAGGTGCCTGGGGGCTTATACACTGATGCATTTATAGCCAGCATAAGCATACATAGTGAACAAAAAATGCTCTTCAGTGTAGAGCGATATACCTCACTTAAACATGGGGGTGACACCACCTCTGTTATCGCAAGCGAGCTCACCCGGCAAATAAAATTCGCTGCCTCGATGAAAGGAAGGCTGGCGTTGAGGGCGGCCACCCACAGTGGGCTGTCCGAGAGAAGACGGCGCACGTCCATCAGTTCTGCGGTAGCAGCCGCATCGCGCTCGAACTCCGACCCGTCGTCAGAGCTGCGGTTTCCTCGGAGAGCGGCGGCTTGCTCCACTTCGTTCGTGCTGATGGTCAACTGGAGTGCCTGCATGCAATTTCAGCCCATTAGGGCGTCTGCGTACGTGTTAAGACGCGGGAAGATGGACAGACAGAACCAGGTATGACAAACAAATGAAAACTTTTGAAAGCCATGAAATACAGATTGGGTTCTTTAATCTCTGCTTATTAATAATGTCGCGGTGACGAAACCAACAAGAGAAGCAAGAGCGAAGAGGGGTCATCGTTGATTATGATGATAGCAGTTTTTCGTATTTTCCGAAATTCTCGCAGAACTAACTGGTATCAATGCTTGCAGGTTTCTGTTTTGCCTACGTAAAAAGCAATAACACCTAAATAAATATGGAAATAACGAAGAAATATCGAAATATATTTCAAAGAAATATGGAAGCAAAAAAACACAGAAGTAAATAATTGCATGCAGCGGATATTGCAGACGTGAAAATCACGAAAGAAACAACTTGTGCACGAATATTTTAATGACGATTTTTCAACGAACAATCTGTTCTCAGTTTTCGCACGCATTGGACGGCCAAGGACAAATCTCAACACTGTTGTCTTTTATGCCAATGCATTGCGTAGAAGCAGCTTTCTACCAGTCGCGTACTCAGAATAATTGGACCAAAATTCACAGGAATACATCCAAATATAGGCTTGTGGAGGGATACAATTGAAACGCTAAGAAGTGAGAATAATGTCAATTGATAAAAGCCACGAAAGGGCAACAGGCAACAAAGTAAAGTTCAAACTCTATCTAATGAAGTGATGAGGACGCCCGAATAATTTCGTTAAATAGGGAAGTTCGTAAATTCGAGAAAGAGGTTTCTCGGCTCTTCCAAATCTAATATTGTAACGTAGCGACAACCAAAAGCTACCAGGCTATTGTTCTTGCCACCAATCTACTCCTGCGCATATGAAAGTCCGCGAAGGCAGCTTTGACACGAGGCTTCCTATGTCGCCCGGACATAGGGGCCACCATGTCAGGGCGATGCAGGCCACAAAGAGGGATACGTGAAGCAATCACGGCCGAATGATATGCGGAGACGCGGAGAACGAAATTAGCGAGTGTGCGAGCAGGCTGAGCCAGAGGGTTGGAAGGAGACGATTAGTGCCATGAAATCACAAAACTAACCACCGCCGCCCGTAGCACCATCCGGTACGCAAGAGCGCTACCGTCTGCCGAGTCCATGGTCCATGCACGGGCGCGGCGTTCAGCCTTGGCAATCTAAAGCTAGGGTCGTGAGTAGGGCGCATACAAACTTCGATGCGATAACATTACAGTGCACGCTCGAAGAAAAACCCGTATCCGCGAAATTGGAACGAAATCACCGCGTTTTTATCAGGTATTTCCGAAAAAAGCTTCGTTAAATCGGGTTTGGCGGCCAAGCTTGTCCGGTAATTGATGCTCTCACGATCGTGGGCTTTTCGGCGATTAGCCTTTACTGATATGGCAATGTAATATTTTATCGAGGTTACTTCTCATTTCGCGTTGCCTCGCTTCATTCTTGTCGGATATGAACGCATGACCGCAGTGGTTTCCAGCTGTAACAACCGAAGTAGGAAAGTCAAAGTCATTGGTTAGTGGCGACCGGTACCATGTTTTAAAGGTGTCACCTTTTGGGCTAGTAGCGCTACTTCGATCTGTGTAGCAGTTTTGAGGTTATTTCAGGCTCACCAGAATACTATTTCTGCAATTCGCAGAATGGGCAGATAAGCTGCTCTGCAATTTGCGGATGTGTAGCTTTTTTTCAAGAGGGACTTTGGTGAAGCAATTGAAGTTTCTGTTGCCTGGCAGTCCAGACTTTTCTTCTTTTTGTAGACAGTTGCCGTACGCACTGTTGTTTTTCATTGGGCACAAACGTATTTAAACGCGAAAACACCCGCAGGTAGTAGATGAATTGAAAAAGAGTTGTTGGTAGGTCATGTGATGAAATCATTTGTGCAAATCTTACCTAAGAGGTAGCATTTATGCTCTTCGAAAGAAAGTGCGTTACGAAAACAAGAAATAAATCCTTATTCGAACATCGCTTCCTTGTTTTCTTTACTGCAGATTATCTAAGAAAGGAAGGGCGGGCACTCTTCGGAAGAGAGAGTGCGAGCGTATGTGTGCATGTCAGTTATTTCGTATCTGAATTCGGACTGGGTGAACGGCTTTTTTTTATTTCACTTATGTTTCCGGGATCAACAACGGCTAATTGCACGCATGTATACAAACGCCACATCCTGAGTCAATACAAACGGAAGCGAAGGGAAGCAGAGTGAAATTATTTGTAGTAATCTTAGTTTCGAAATTAGATGAAGCTATCGAAAAAATTGGGGAGGGGCGAAGCATGTAAGGAAGGGTCTTTCAGCTCCACTAATGAAACTTGTGGAGGAGCGAAGCAACCAGTGGGCGCCGGTGTTTCCCACAGCAAAACCACTGCTAATGGACATTGAGAGACCGAAGAAAGATTAGACACAGAGACCCGCAGTCCGCTTTTAGTTAACGTGCTCGCTGCGAACCTTTATCGTTCAACTACGCACAAGAGAAATCTCCCCCCGGCACTACATTGCGGGTCACCAGTGCGTATATAAACGGGGTGGCCGACGAACGCTTGTGCAGCGCGAAGTGATGCGAACCCTAGTGATTTATCCCTAGATCTAGGGATTTACTACCTCTTTCAGGGATTTGGCGTCTCTTTATTGAACATAGGGATTTTTCAACGGCTCTAGACATGTTACATTAAACAGCCTAATGTCAGGCGTTACTGGGTAATTACGCTTCTTCAACTAGAAAGGCCATAAAAAACGATAATTTTCGCTATATGCCGGTTTTCATTTAAAGAGCTTTGGTGTTCTGATGGGCAGAGTGAAGTCGAGATTATTAAATGCTGAATACTGTGGAAATGAAACTTTGGCGTCGTAAGTGTTTGGCATTCACCCGCATATCGTCATCAGCGTATTGTGCGATCGCTGCGTTGTGAAACAAAGAGAAATTCTGTCTTGTAATGCACATTAAAACATGATAAGTTCACGCTCGCCGTATGCCTCACCGTGCAGTCTCCATCTGTAATAAATTCTGGACCTGCAGAATTTGAGGGAAAGAGAGCGAAAGTAGCACTGCCACTTGGACGAGTTCGTACAGATTCATTGCTAGGAAAGCGGCGTGACGGAAAAGACGAAAAGACTGTTCATCTGTTTTCAGTCTTTCCGTTTTCATAAGAGCCAAAATAGTGAAAAAACTATTGGGCAAAGTCTGAAGCTGATCTAATGTACACAGGCTGGCTATTAGCCAGTAGAATAGGGCCCCTGTACACCAACTGCCAATCATGCAATGCTGATTGCAAATTTGGAAACTTAGAAATTGACCGCCACCACCTCGAAGGATCCAAGCACAAGAACCGCTACAGACTAACGATCACATCTATGCCTTCAATGAGTGGGCAAAGTGAACTTGACAAATCTGTCTGTCTCTATAGCACTGGCGCCATCTGCAAGCGCTTTACGTGCAATTACTTCCAAGAAAACGTAGAAAGAAAAGACGTTCAGTGGCGGTTAATATGTTTCTTTTTACTTCCAATAAGATTCAGAGGAAATGAGCCAGAGAGCGAGCTATCTTTATACTTTGTTAAAAGTGAATTAGCCTAAACACAAAAATTACCAAGTCAATCAAGGGATTTTTATGGCAATGTAGGGTATTTTCGGGGGTCAATCTAGGGTTAAAAGGATGACCTAGGTTGGCATCACTGGTAGCCCGAGCAGTCGGTTTTTTAAATGCGAAGCATTTCTTAGCGAACTTCTGCGACTTTAAGCGTATCTATCTATCTATCTATCTATCTATCTATCTATCTATCTATCTATCTATCTATCTATCTATCTATCTATCTATCTATCTATCTATCTATCTATCTATCTATCTATCTATCTATCTATCTATCTATCTATCTATCTATCTATCTATCTATCTATCTATCTATCTATCTATCTATCTAGCCGCCTACGAGTTTGTGCTCTCCTGGCCGTTTCGTTGAACGGGTGTATACCAAAATTGGTATGGCATAACATTACCGTATTACGAACATAAATGACAAGTTATATCATGAAAATCATGACCCGCATGTCATGAACAGCATGATTTACATTCCACGGCCTTGGGCCTCTTGCAGCCGTTCCGTCAATTTCATATATACCGAAATCGGTATGGCGTGACAAGAGTTCATGAAGAACATAATGACAGGTCCTAACATGCAAATCATGACACGCATGTCATGTCCAGCATGATTTACGTGACATGGTGTCGAGGCGCTAGCTGCCGTTTAAATGAATGGATACATACTAAAACTGGTATTACGAGACATTTCTGTATGACGAACATAACTGACACGTGGTAACTTGAAAATCATGACATTCATGTCACGTACATTATTTACACGCTACACTCATGGCGCACTCGCGGCCGTTTCGCTAGATTTATATACACCAAAATTGGCATCGCGCGATGTGACTGTATGAAGAACATTAATAACAGGTGGTAACACGAAAACCATGACATGCATGTCATGTATGTCATAATTTACATGCCACGCTCAAAGTGCATTCGCGGCCGTTTCGCTAGCTTCATATAAACCAAAGTGGTATTGCGCGACGCGACTGTATGACGAACGTAAATGAGAGTGGTAACATGAAAACCATGATATGCAAGTCATGTAAGACATGATTTACAAGCCACGCTCATGGTGCGCTCGCGGCCGTTTCGCTAGCTTGATATACACGAAAATTGGTATTGCGCGATGTGACTGTATGAAGAGCATGAATAACAGGTGGTAACATGAAAACCATGACATGCATGTCATGTATGTCATGATTTACATGCCACTCTCATGGTGCATTCGCGGCCGTTTCGCTCGCGTAATATACACCAAAATTGGTGTTGCGTGACGTCACTGTATGACGAATATAAATGACAGGTGGTAACTTGAAAATCATGATATGCATATCATTTACGGCATGATTTACATGCCATGCTCACGGTGCGCTCGCGGCCGTTTCGCTAGATTGATATACACCAAAATTGGTATTGCGCGATGTGGCTGTATGATATGAATAACAGGTGGTAACATGAAAGCCATGACATGCATGTCATGATGTACATACCACGCTCATGGGACATTCGCGGCCGTTTCGCTAGCTTGATATACACGGAAACTGGTATTCCGCGACGCGACTGTACGACGAACGTCAATGAGAGGTGGTAACATGAAAATCATGACATGTATGACATCATTTACATGCCACGCTCATGGCGCACTCGTGGCCGTTTCGCTAGATTGATATATACCAAAACTGGTCTTGCGCGCTTTGACTGCGTGAAGAACATGAATTACAGGTGGTAACATGAAAACCATGACATGCATGTCATGATTTACATGCCTCGCTCATGGTGCACTCGCGGCCGTTTCGCTAGCTTGATATACGCCAAAAATTGGTATTGCGGGACCCGACTCTATGGCGAACATAGGTTACAGCTGGTAACATGAAAACCATGCCATGCATGTCATGCATGGCATGATTTACATGCCACACTCATGGTGCATCGTGGCCATTTCGCTGGTTTGATACACACCAAAATTGGTATTGCTCGATGTGACTGTATGACGAACATAAGTGACCGGTCCTAACATGCGAATCATGTTATATGCATGTCATGTACGGTATGATTTACATCACACTGTCATGATGCGCTTCCGGCCGTTTTGTTAACTGGATATATACAAAAGAAGTGTATGGCATGACACGAGTGCTTGATGAACACAAATGACAGGCCATGCATTGTATATACCAGAAGATACGTTTCATAAGCATGGTATATACCAGATTGTGCATGCATACGTGCACGGCAAACATGCCATATATGGTGAACTACATGCCATGGCATGAATTATTTCATTTGGCTCAAAGACAAACAAGGCGATGTATGCAGCTCTTTGCTGGCTGCTTCGCATTACATCGATTCCCACAGTGCATGGGATCTGCCGGATTTTTTTCAATAAAGAAACTGGCTAGCAGACGCTGCCTGCGCCGGCGTTGTCTCTCGCGGGCGAGGGCGCATTGTCGTTCCTTGCGAGCTGGTAGTTCAGCGTCCACCGCAGAAAGAGCGTTTTCATAGTCAACGCGCGGCGTACGCTCTCTCTCGCCACACGGCGAGCGCTGAGACGGTGGCGCCCTCTCTTGCGTTCAAGTAAATGGACCGCCCCGACAGCAGACGACGATGCACGATGCACGCCGAGACACTAAGGTGCTTCGCCCTTAAAACTGAAATACTCGGAAAAAATATGCCTCCAGTGGGTGTCAAACCCGCAACGTTAGTATTAAGCGTGTGTTACACTACCGTTAGTGCTACATGCGGTGCGGCCGTTTTCATTCCGAACTGTGGAATATTTATGAAGCATGCGTACACGATCTCGCCCTGGGAGTGTCAGCCAGGACCATTCGTGCTTGTGACGGCGCCGCCACTGGTACAAGTGGCACATCTTTCAATGTATAGTGCTGTGTACTAACAGAGCTTGTTGCTCAGTTTGCTGGTCCATTACTCGACAACACTCGAGAAACAGGTATGGCGCGAAAGGGATGGGGACAAAGTGAAGACATGAATTCACAAATAATGCCAGAAACCATGCTGATTGACGCATACTGCCGAACATGTAATCTCATTACAGATACAGTAACATGAATAAACTAACAAATCATCATGAGCCACTGATATAACAGAGTCTAACGACATACACCGGAAACTGCATTGACCCGAGCTCTAAAATCATGCCAGCACACAAGAACATGCGTCCATTAGAGGATCAATCTGAGTGATAGGCAAAAGAGGCAACGTATACAAGCTAAACCGATACGTCTAAAGGCAGTATTTCAAGAACACCACTTTTTAACACGAGTGTTTTATGCCGGGGTTCACCAAGACTTTCATGACGTATTTGCGTCACGGAAATGCGCCAGCAAAATGAACGGCATCAGATGGCAAGGAAAAAATATAACTAAGAAAAAGTTCTGTTGACCGGAGTCGAACCCACGATCTCTCGGCCCGCGACGATGGCTGGCAGGTGTCTAGCCCACAGAGCTACCGCCAAACGCATTGCAGCGGCGACATGGACGCGCCTTTTATATTTCACACTATCCTCTCACGGTTCCCTTGGATGGATGGATGGATGGATGGATGGATGGATGGATGGATGGATGGATGGATGGATGGATGGATGGATGGATGGATGGATGGATGGATGGATGGATGGATGCCATGAGCGTCCCCTTTATAACTGGTCGGTGACATGCGTGCCACCAGGCTGGAAAAAACAAACTTCTTTGCCTCCGCAATTACCTCCGGCAACGCACCGTTGCTACGACCATCCCAATAGAAGTGTAATTTCTTCAATGCTTTAACACACCGCGAGGTGACGGCTTTAGCACAAGCCTCGCTCATAGCATCCATGTATATCGAGAAATAGCTCTTAGACGCCCACCTGGCCGTCTCGCCGCGTTCCCCGCTCGCCATGTGAGAATTAACGGCCAGGCTAGAGGGAAGACACGACGCTCGTCGCGCTTCTCTTCGCGTTTATCGACGCTTTGAAGGAGTGCATATCGAGTATCAGTGTTTGCTATGTGATTGTTGATTGCATCTTTGCGCGGGATTCACCATATGCGGTATCCACGTATATCTTGACAACTTCAGCTACCGCAATGGCTCAACCATGATCATGGGCGTTAGTTGTCGGTATGGAGATGCGCCATCAGGCGTCAACCCGGGTGCGTCCACATCAAGCGGTGCTATATCTGCCAAATAACAATAGACATTGTACAAGCTCCCATATACCAATGCACTACAAACAATCAACTACTTCTGTGACGACGCGTTTCACTTTCGTGTTATACACCGATTCCTATGACGGAGGGATCAGCCATAATTTCTTTGTCACTCAAATCTAGTGATGGCACGCTAACGCACTGACTGCCTGCCCTTTTTATAAGGAACGCCTCAATTGTCTCCTTTTCATTGCGGCTGTTTGCTCTCCTTATAAATGCTGTGTGCTTAATTTATCTGGCATCACAACTAACCACTGAGAACAAAGTGCCACGTTTAGGTACACTGTAATTATTCACCTCTGCCTTACCTTGGAGAGCAATGCTGCCACCTGACCCGACAGGATGGCTGCGTCGAGGGACGCCAACCGCGACGGAGAGCCCGGCTCCAGCCAGCACTCGTCCCCACTGCTCTTGCTCGTATTACTGCGTTATGAAAAAGGTTTACCCTTACGAAACTGGGGCAAGTGAACTCTCACGATGGTCTCCTTGATATCAGTGAAATGCTAGCTTCTTCGTCGGTATATTATTTCCAAGAAAGGTTCTTCGGGTTGAGAGCGTCTGAAACTCTTCATGGCAGAATAACAGTTATGATAGACAGGAAGACGGCATATATTTCTGGAAATTAGCGAACAGCTTATTCGAACGCATTAGACATTACGTTCCAAAAAGGGAGCCATTTATGTGAATATAAGCTGCAGCAAAAGTAATAATATGCATTCCGCTAAACTCGGTAAGGAGCCACTGTGCTCAGATGTATAAATCCAGGGCGTACAGAATATACCAACCCCGCGTCACATCAGCCGACTGCATCCTGTGCGTAAGGATATGATAGGGACAACTGAAGCGATCGCACTGCAATGGCTTAGGAGTGCACTCCTATAGCTGCCGTGTACACAAATATGTACATTTACGTACGCGGCGGCTGTGCGCTGAGAAAGCGAATCGCGTCGAGGCGGCACAAGAGTGCAGTAGAGAAACAAGCCGTCTTGCGCGATGACGTACTGCGGCACAACACTGCGGCTTATCGCAGTGAGAGAAAAGCAGCAGCCCCCCTCCAAAGACAGCAGCCCCCCTCCAAGTAAACTCTTCTCCGCTCAAGGTTGAATGCAAATATCCGCAGACAGGTTGCAGTCTGGTCAGGAAGAAGGACACGGTGCCACATGTAAAAGCTATCGAGCACTGATTGCCGTGATGTGCTAAAATATGGTACGTACTACTTTAGCGCATTCATGCAAATGCGCTACTGAGAGTTTCCATAGCACTAAATTCTACGTCAGCTTTAATGGTACGAGACTTGCTTTGGCACCGATGCTCTCAAGATCTCTGTTCCGCCAGTCGTTGTAATGACGGCGCAACGAAACATCAAAGCGAAGCAGTCTAAGTGCTCGAAGTACATAGGACGGTTACAACTATTATAGCATTGTCCGTGTCACATCTGCGTCGAATCTATGGCTTACCTTCCTAAATGATATTTGAGGCTGTTCCAATAAAGGCTAGTTGACAGCCAGCTTTGCTTCAGTCGATCTGCTGCGTCAGTCTTGCAACATTCACTCGAACAAACAAGCCCATCTTCGTTCACTCCAGCTTTAATGTCTCAAACCGGACATCATCTTGAAGGAACTGAATTATAAAGTATAGTCCACAAAGAGCGCTATAATTGATATTCAAACTTATAAGCTAATATAGGATTTTAATTGAAATTTGGACTTGCATATCTCGGTAATTGTAAAATTAGCATAGATTTAGCTATAGTGCCCCGACTCGGCGAACATAATAATCTGCTCAAGGATTGCAAGAGGGAAACAAATGCACGAAGAACATAACCAGCGATTTCGACGAATAATAAAGGGTCGTGCCTATAAAGATTACTGGTCATAGAGCTAGCTAATTAAAAAGGTCAAGGACCTGGGAGTTTTACTAAAGCATAGTTAGTTTGTCGAGCGGCTAACGTCGAACTGCACTGGGCCGCTGACGTAGACACCTTGCCATGGATGTTCACACACCTGGAGTGTGAAGTTGGAGCGCCGACGTGGCGGACCCTGAGCGCTGGCACGTAGTCGCCGTGCGCGGCCAGCCGGACCAGGTGCTCGATGACGACGTCGCGGGCAGCGGACTCAAATACCTCGACGCTGAGGTTGTAGTGGGCGAGCAGCGAGTGCATCTCGGCCGCATCCACGACTGGCCCCGTCATCACTACAAGGCACCTCTGCACGCGATCACAGAGTCACGATGCACCTGATACCTCACGGCCCACCTACCAGGCAGTTAGCGATGAAAAAATGTTGCGGAAAGTTGAGAACGTTATCATGCTTGGAAGAACGCACTGTTTTAATAATAATTGTTGGGTTTTGCGTCCCAAACCATGATATGATTATGAGGGACACGTAGTGGAGGGCCCCTGAAATTTCGACCACCTGGGGCTCTTTTAACTTGCACATAAATGTACGTACACAGGCCTCTAGCATTTTCGCCTCCACCGAGAATGCGGCCGCCATGGCCGGGATTCGATCCCGCAACCTTCGGGCAAGAAATCGAGCACCATAACCACCACCGTTGTGGATGAACATAACGTTTATGTTCATCGTATGTCACAAGTATATCATTCATTTGCAGTGTGGTATAACGTGTACTTACCACACTGCAATACAACATTTCCTCGTGTGATATAAATTCCGATAAGTT
The DNA here is from genome assembly GCF_013339695.2 of Rhipicephalus sanguineus. NCBI lineage: Eukaryota > Metazoa > Arthropoda > Arachnida > Ixodida > Ixodidae > Rhipicephalus > Rhipicephalus sanguineus. Next base: position 45,903,206 of record NC_051178.1, on the reverse strand, counting down.
GCTACTCTGAAAAGCTCGAGCAACCTCCGCAGCATAGGCGATGATGGCGAGACAGCGCAACATCATCTGTACTACAGCGGAACCTCGTTGATACGTTTTTCACGGGAACCGGAAAATAAAACATGTTATGCAAACATCGTATTACCCAAAGAGAATAAAAGAAGGAGGAATATATGTATACTTCGTCAGCAACTCACTTTTATTGAGCTAAAGTGAAGTAGCTGGTAAATTTGCGCAGGACTTTCTTCTTTTCGCCTCAAAGCCGATGATGCCGCGGCCTCAGCGGCTCTGCAACGTGCAGATCATGGCTTGTTAGAACGCGGTTTGAGCTAGCACACCGAAGAATAAACGTAGCATTTCTAGTATCGGCCAAGATTCACTTTCTCGGTCGTATTATCCAATCTTGGACAAAAATGTGATCGTTATAAACGCATGAAAATGCATTATTCTCGTTGGCCGGGAATAAGAACAAAAACGTATTGGGCCGAAAAATGTATTATGCAGAATCGTATCAACGAGATTCCACTGTATAGTGGTGAGTGAGAACAGCTTCCCGAGTAATCGCTCGTTTCAACTTCATTAGCAATATCTACAATCAAAGAACGGATAAACAAAATTTCCAGTTGGTCGATCGTTCGCTTTCGGAGTGCATTCGCCATTGACGTTCAAGAATCAGTGCCAGAACCAGTCTTTTTGAAGATCAGAGTTCTACATTGTCATTCGTAAAAAATCGGCAGATCCCACGTACCACGAGCCACAGTGGTCTAGGGGTCATGGTGCTCGACTGCTGACCCGAAGGTCGCGGGATCGAATCCAGGCCGCAGCGGCTCCATTTTCGATGGAGGCGAAAATTCTTAAGGCCCGTGTACATAGATTTAGGTGCACGTTAAAGAACACCAGATGGTCAAAATTTCCGGAGCCGTCCACTACGGCGTCTCTCATAATCAAATCGTGGTTTTGGGACGTTAAACCCCAACAATTATTATTATAGATCCCACGTACCGTGGGAGTCGATGTTATCTGAAGCATGCGGCGAGAAGGTGACTGTGGCGTAATTTTTTTTACTGAACGAAACGTCACGAAATGACGCTAAAGATTTGTGTAAATTTTATGCGCACACATATACGTTCAAGAGGCACATATGTGTTATAAACCAGTTGTTTACAGTTGGGTAACGCTGCCAACGGCGACTTGGGTATTACCAACACCAGAAGCGGTAAGCTGATATGTAGTGCTTATACTTGTCCCTTATGATGAAGAACGGACGCACGTTTCACGAACTTGCTGTGTTCATGTGTGGAAGATATTCTTGACAGTTCTCGAACAAGGTCATCATCACCATGATCAGTGAGCAGCAGCAGCTGGTCATGAGTTGCTATTGGATCCGGTTGTGATCGCGGTGACTAGGGGCACATGTGTAGTGAAGTATGAGGTATAGTACAGCTGTTGGAAATCGTGGACGCCTCGATCATTTCCTCGACAAATTGCCTGTCGATAGAGCCGGCGACATGTCGGAACCTGAAGTCACCCTTCGCGTTGGTGAGGTATATGCCGTTGAGGCTGGTATGCCTGGATAGTGCTACGTACACCAACATCAGTGGATGGCGTTTGTCGTATTCGTAGACTACCTAGGTCTATGTGACCTACGTAGCCTAGTCTACAAGTGGCTGTGAATTAATCTGTCATCATCCTCGGTCAGCATGAGGCCATCGTCCAGCCTCGTAAGAAATGAAGAGCACACTGCGTCGTTCTGGCGGACTAAGTGCACTTTACGGTGCGATAATGTGAATATCATACGTGACCTTCGTTAATGTATTCCTCCGGGGTCGAGCAATGCTTAAATATAGCTTGCTGAGTCATAAAAACGGCAGGAAGGAGAAGATGGAAGCTTGCGATGAAAAAATCCGTAAACAGGGGGTGGGTGCTCCCGCCGACGTTTCGACAAGTGGACTTGCCTTCTTCAAGGCTGGAGTTCCAGCCTTGAAGAAGTCGATGTCGGTTTTTCTTAACGCTCTCGCATTTAAATTACGAATGTCTGTTCTCGTCGTTCCTGGGTAGATATAAACTGTCAATCACCTGTGGCGCATACCCGTACACAGCGGCCCATGGTAAACGGGTGTGTGCCACACGTGACTCGAGGAAAGGGTTTGACGACGTACGCAACAGGATTTTCACATTATTCATTTCATGACCCGACAGTCATATTCGTCAAATCCTCTTACCCTTCCATGCCGATTTTGGTCTACATCAAGTTAAGGAAGCGATCATGAGAGCACCCAGACGTAGGCGGCTAAATAGATAGACAGATACGTAGATAGAAACGCTCAAAGTGCCTAAGGTTCGCTCAGAAATGCTTTGCATTTAATACGTAACAAAGCAGAAAACTGGGCGAGTTGGTATGTATTCGTCGTTACTGGAAAGCGCGCACTGACGACGGAGACAACTTCATAGAAGAAAACGACACAAGCGCTCACTTTCAACTAAAGTTTAATGAAGGAAAACGGAAGAAAACACAGAGAATACGACGCATGCGTCACTCCGCAGAATACAAAACTCAAGGTCACTCGTCACACACTGTCTTAAAATCGTCCTGACACTATGACGCGGTGTTAAAATATATCTGTCAAAACCGCAAACACCGTGTCGTAAATACGTGCCATCTGAGACAGGGATATGACAAAGCATGCAGAAACCAGTGTAGTGCACGATCTGAACAAGTTCATTGTTGAATAAATGAAGAAAACCTTGCCACACGCTTGCACAGCGGATGTCACAACACAGTTTAGAAGAACATTAAAGGTAGCGCCCACTGCTCCCTCACGATGAGGCGCTTTCCACGCGAGCACAGTGAAAGCCGGAATAATATGATCACACACCCATTCGGCACATCTGTCGCGTAATGATTGCTTCACTGCTTTGATGACACTACACTGGCTGATACCGTGGTGTAAAATCCTATTTTGACGGTGTCTTACTATTGGTCTACTATTGGGGAACAATCGGAAACAGCACGCAGAAAACTCACTATTCTGAGTAGTCTCCAAATGGCACATTAGGGCCAGTGAAGAAAACAACGCGACTTTTGCAAGACGAGCACTGAATTTTGTGGTCATGTGATTGACACCATGAGTATTTATACCGGCATGAAGTACAGGCAGTTTTCAAGACAGAGGTCGTTACCAAAGAAGCAACATTGCTTCTTTGACAAGCGTTGCTTCTAGGCCTGACCAAAATTTACAGACACCTTTATTACTCAAAGGAATAAAACGCTAGGAACTATGCCACGGCTTTTCAAGCCTAGCATAAATGATTCATTCGATTTGAAAAGGCTATATTTTCAATAGTGTTACACGTATACACACATCCAAAAAACGGCAGGAAGGGGATGATGGAAGCTTGCGATGAAAAAATCCGTACACAGGGGGTGGGTGCCCAAGCCGACGTTTCGACTAGTGGACTTGTCTTCTTCAAGGCTGGAACTGATTTTCTAAGCGCTCATGTGTATATTCGTGCCCTCTCCCCCACAAGGGAGAAGGGAAGGGCAACTGCGAAAAGGGGGGGAGAGGCCGCTGTGACGAACTAGATTACTCGGAAGGGCAGGGTTATTCCGTGGGATAAAAACAAGAAAAAAAGAAAGAAAACAAGAGGAAAAAAAGACAAGAAAAAAAAAAGTGGGTGGGTACACGTTCTGCTGAATAATGATTGTCAGAGGAAGCACGTGCCACTTGACAATGGTAGGTTAGAAATTCCTAAAAGGGCTTAACTCTCATTGGTTTTCGTTGCGTATGTACCACATCGAATGGATTCAAGAGCCCCCTTAATACCTGCTGGCTGGAGTGTATTGAACTTGTGAATAAGGTATGACTGTGTATTTCCTGCCGCTTGGGTACCGGAAGTTGGACTGAAGTATGTAAAGTTTGAGATTGTGGAAGTTGTGACCCGCTGCATTAAAATGCTGCGCCACTGCTTTGGGTAATTTCGTCGCAGTGTCCGCGCGATGCCCGTTTAATCTAACATTAACAGGCTGTCCCGTTTCGCCAATGTACCGTTTGTGACAATATGAACATTCGATCATGTAGATAACGTTTGAACTAGTGCAGGTAAAACTAGAGGTCTCTTCGATTTGGCTGCACCGGCGGAACCAGTTCAGCGGGTGCAGCACCGTCGTCCTCGTTTTGCTGGTGCCGCGCGCGCCCGCTGCACCGGTTCCCTCGTTTTGTCAAGGTGCAAGCGTAGTTCTGCACGAGTTCTCTGCCGGCCTGCACTCGCTCAAAAGGAGGTGCAAAGAAGTGCAGCATGGCGCCCTTCCTCCTCCCAAGCTTGGAGCAGACGACGCTGCGTGTTGTTGTTCAGGGCGTGCAAAAGCAAGTTAAACTGCTGACTCTGACGGGTGATTTTAGCCACGTCTTTTCGGCAGCTATTAAGGCGGACCTTTTACATGTCTCGTGAGCAGAAAAATTCACGGTACAAGACGGCAATATGAATGATACAAAAAAAAGTAATAAAGATGGGGCGCGATTCGCGATGCTGCTCTCTCAGTTCGCCTTTGCGAAATCGTGAAGCTGATGCGATAGGAAGTCTTCTAGAAATACTTTTGAGTTTTAAAATGTATTCATCAGGTGAGCGTGCGTATACATGTGTCTTAATGGTTTACAATAATTGTCACATTCGTTCCCTATAGTCTAGCGTGAAGTGGCGACGCCAGTAAAACCCTTTGAACACAAATTTGCGAGCATACACTTTCCAAGATAGCTGAACATTCGCGTCAAGTCGTCTTAGCGTCGGTCAAAGGACCTCAGATACTTTCGTTTTTTATTGTTGTATGGCCTCGCACACGCTTTCATAGAAGGCCGAAACCAGCGCAATTTTCCGCTGAACCAGTAAAACGCCCCTAGATAGTCTGAACAGTCTCTTGAAATTACACTCATGGTACCTGCCGACGACGTTCTCGTACCCGGGAACAGGAGTTACATCTTCACGTACCAACATGCAGGCGACAAAACACATAAACCGTCAAACTATGGTCCCTAGTCAAACTCCTCCTCGGAGTCGCTGTGAGGATCGCCATTGTCCGAATCGTCCTCGCTGCAGAGTCGAGCAGTCCATACGGCAGCTACGAAGAGTGCCACCGCGGCAGTGTTTTGGTAAACAACACCAGCGATACACGCCGCGTCGGCTGTTCGACCAACACGGCCTGCTCTTGCATCTTCGGTGGTAGCCGCCGCGTGGTAGTGTCGCCAGTGTCGCGGCTGCACCGGCTGCACCTGCACTTGCTGAACCGGCGCAGCACCGCTTCGCACCGCCACGGCACTTTCCAGAACTAGTGCAGGCAGTGCAAGCCAAATCGAAGAGACCCTAGATTTTATATGATGGATGTAATCACTTCCGGTGCTTTTAACTATAACGTCATCTTGAAGGTGTTTACATGTCTTGCATCTTGGACGAGAACAATGTGTTATGTGGGCTGTAGAATGGTGGTTTAATTTTGCATGCACTAACATGTCCTTAAAAATCCCAATTGCGGCGATACACGACCTTTGCTACTTCGGGAAACGCTTTTCTAAGGCACTCGTTGCTTGGCAGTACTGGATAATACTTACGGAGGATATTATTTATGTCTGGGAGCGCATTTAAGTATTTTGTTATTAATGCTGGCGGCTGGTTGGGCTGTGCTGCGGGGGCCCTTTCAGCTAGTGATGATTTCCTATTTAGTTGGCATGCTTCGTTGTAGACCTTGTTTAGAGCATATTGCCGGTAATTTCTTTCAACTAACGTTTTCTTGAGGTTGCTTAAGTGGTGAACGTAGTCACCGTCGTCGCTACAGATCCTTCTTATACACCTCGCCTACCGATTGCAGGCCCGTACGCCATGTCGATGCCGTCGACATTGCTTCCCCCTCCGCAGCCCTTGGATACATCTGGTGACGTATGGTTAGGATGGAAGACAGAACTGTTTCGCACCGCTACTCAGTTAACAAATCAGCCAAAAGAAGTGCAAGCAGTGACATTGCTCATAATGGTGGGGGAAGATGGCAGAATGGGACATTGGGGATTTGGAGCCGGCACGCTGGCCGACATACTCTTAATGCCTATGTCCGTATTGCAGGTTAGTGAACACTGCTGTTTTCATGTACGTAGATTACTTTGTGCATTGCCGGCTCCTCTCACGACGACATGCTCTGCTTGTAGTTGTAGCAAACGAGTGAAAGAACGTGCTCGCCATAGAAGGCTCCGCTTGTTCACTAATCGGGTACTGTATTTGATACTATTATTGTTGCTTTCCGGTGATGTAAAGATCAATCCTGGCCTCCACAGTGAAACTGAGCTAGACTTGCTCAAGAGTTTGCAGGCAGGTCAGAACAGCATCATGAAGAAGCTGGATACTATCCCGGAAAAACTGGCAAAACATGAAGCTATGCTCTCGGAAATAAACTATAAATTGGGTAAACCTGAAGGACAGATCGAAATTCTTAACGAGACAGTAGAACAACATGGAAATGCGGTTGAACAGCTCGAAAAGAAAGTTCAGGAACTGCAACCAGAAGACGCCGACCTTGAAAATAGAAGCCGAAGGGCCAACCTGGTCTTTTATAGCGTTAAAGATAACAAGGGAGAAACATGGCAGCAGTCTGAGGAACTGATTAAGGGCATCTGTCTAACTCGTCTTGCAATATAACTGACGTCAGCACAAAGAGCACGCTGTATCGGTCGATTCAACAAGAAGTTCAACCGGCCAATTGTTGGTAATTTTCCTCCGACAAAGAAAAAATGGATGTTCTTAAACACGCTAAGAAATTCAAAGGGTCCGATTAGAGGGTAGATCAGGACTACGCACCAGAAAGACGAGAAATCCGAAAGTGATTGTGGAACCATGCTAAAACCGAACTAGCAGACAGCAGTAGCAAGGTTAAACTAAGTTTTGACAAAGTAATTGTTGATTGTAAGGCCTTCACGTGGGACAAAGTAAAAGAAAGGATAGTTCCAGCTCTAAAGAAGTGACACCCTGCTCGTAAGACTGCCTCATCCTCGCGCAGCCTAACAGCTGTTGTTGTAAACTGTAGAAATATTGGGAATAAAATAGATGAATCCACAGGCTTAATTGAATCGACGAAGGCAGAAATAGTGTTTCGGACAGAATCGTGACTGATAACTTTAATCAATAATAAGGTGTTTCCTAGCCACTTTACCGGTTACCGAAATGATAGCGCAAGAACAGGCGGAGCGGTATTTTTGTTCGTTCACTCTTATTTTCGGTCATCTAAACTTGATATCGGGTACGATGACGTAGAATCGGTCTGGTGCACGGTGACCTTTGCTGATAATACGAAATATATTGCCGGAACGTTTTATCGACCGCCAAATTCTGACCCGGATACGTTGCAGCAACTGCACGACATAATTTCCAAAACATCGGTACAGTTTATTCTTGCCGGTGATCTCAACTTACAGGATTTGACGTGGTCTAATGGAACATGTGTCACCTTGACTGGTTGTCGCGAAAACATCAGCATGAAAAACATCGTTGATACGTTCGGTCTTACTCAATACGTGTCTGTGGCCACAAGAAATAACATTTTAGATTTGCATTTTTATACTTCGCCAAATATTCTAGACTCTGCCACATGTATTCCCGGTATTAGTGACCATCTCGCTGTTGTAGCAACTATTAAACAAGAGATCAAGCAACCCAAGCCCCGCCAATCAAGGAAGGTATATTTTTATGATAAGGGTGATTACCCTGCAATTTCTCAGGAATTATTTGTTCATTTGCCTGTTTTCGATTATCATTGCGAGAACGCTGATGTTTTACAACTGTGGTCTCTATTTAAAGCAAAAGTTATAGAACTAACGGAAAAGTATGTGTCAAGTACAAACGCGGTTGAACTCAAAAAGTGCAAGAAGCCATGGGTGACACCAGCGATTTTTAGATTAATAAGGAAAAGACGACGAGTGTACAAAGCATTTAACAGAACCCATAGTAGTTATCAGTACACCAGGCTAGTCAAGATAATTAATGAATATAAATGTAGAGTTCGCAGAGCAAAGGATCAATACTTGAATCGACTAAGCGAAAGCATAAAAACGAACCCAAAGCTTTTTTGGAGATACGTAAGAAGCTGTGGAGCTGATTCAACCGGAGTAAACGAAATTGTTCATGATGACCAGAACTTGTCCAGCGATCTTGATAAAGCGTAGTCTTAATGATCTCTTTCATTCCGTATTTTTACCTCAAACGAAATTTGAGAAATTATCCACGCTGGCGGAGCCACCTCTGGGAACTCAGCCATTATTGCCACCGGTTGAACTCTGTGCGAGTTGTATCGAATCCCTTTTAAAAAATGTAGACGAAACGAAGGCCCCTGGTCGAGATGGCATTTTCCGACGCGTGTTTAAGCGCTGTGCCTGGCCGATAGCATTATGTCTTTACCTAACATACAAGAAATCTCTCTCTACTGGAACCCTGCCTGGGGACTGGAAAATGGCCTTTGTGGTTCCCATTTACAAGGGTGGTTTAAAAAATAGGCCAACGGTTATAGGCCTATTTCATAACATCGATTCCCTGCAAAATACTAGAGCACATTTTATATAAAGACATAGTGAAACACTTGCGTCAACAGAAATTATTAGTTGATGTTCAACATGGTTTCCGCAGGGGCCTGTCTTGCACAACACAACTGATTGAGTTATACCATGATTTAGTCTCCGAGGTTGATAACGGCGTTTTTTTAGATTTCAGAAAGGCGTTCGACACCGTGTGCCATCACTTGCTTCATCGCAAACTTGAAAGGGCAAATATCGATAAGAAAGTACTAAATTGGATAGCCAGTTATCTATCACAGCGTCGACAATATGTCCTTCTTAATGGCACTACTTCTTCCATGGTGGAAGTAACATCAGGTGTCCCTCAGGGGTCCGTTTTAGGGCCGCTACTGTTTTCAGTTTTTCTTATTTCTTCTCGAGTACGTTTATTCGCTGATGACTCCGTCGTGTACAGAAAAATAAAAAAATGAAAAGGGTCGCACTGAAATGCAGGCTGACCTTACCCGAATTGTGCAATGGTGTGAGAAGTGGAAAATGCAACTTAATGTGAAAAAATGTGTGCATGTGTCTTTTACTAAAAAAATAAAAAGGATGAAAAGCGTTACTATTTGAATGGTGACGTCACTGATTATCAATCCATGTATAAATACTTAGGTGTAACCCTTACGAGCGACTGTTCATGGAATCCACATGTGCATGCCGTATTTGCAAAAGCCGCCAGAGCACTAAATTTCATTCAACGAAATCTGAGATCCTCACATGCTGCCCTAAAAAGTACTGTATATATTTCGTTTGTCGGCCCGGTTTTGTAATATGCATGTTGTGTGTGGGATCCGCGCCAAAAGTGCTTGATTGATCTGATCGAGAAAATACAGAACAGAGCGCAAGGTTCGTTCCCAGTCGGTATAAGCGAGGTGACAGCTGTACTGAAATGAAAAGCGAGCTGGGAAGGGAAGCGCTCTCCTCTGGCATAAGAAAATTTCGTTTGACATTGTTATTTCAGATATACCATAAAAATACTGGCATTAATAAAGATATTTACCTTAAACCACCGCACTTTCGGTCCAGAAGATCGGATCATGACCTTAAAATTCAAGAATACCGGACTGAAACGAACCTATATGCTAATTCTATTTTTTTCTCGTACAAGAGTAGAATCAATTGTCTTGTGACCAAGTGTGCTGTTATAACAAAGACTTGTTTTTTACAAGCTGTAAGACCCCCTCCCCCCGCTTACACGCCTTTGGGAAAAGCAGGGTGTTTCTGAATAAAAAGTAAATAAATAAATAAATAAATAAGGCATACGATACCTTCGAGCTTGCAGAGTATGGGCATAGGAACGACATCGATGTACTGCTGCTGAAGTTCGATGATTCCTACATTTATTATGTCTAAATTTCTAACGAATATTTGTTTCGTAAGCACAGCGTAGTTGTTGAAACTGATCACTGACCTTTAGTTTACATATTTTCCAGACCTCTGCATCAGAGTCCGCTACGGTCGCAACGCATGCGTCTGATATTGCAACGATACGCTATAAACGTGACATGCAAACCTGGAAAGGAGCTCATCCTTGTTGATGCTTTATTAAGATTTCCTAGCAAAGAACGCATGGAAGAAGAAACGAATCGTTTTCAAGTAAACGTGCTTGACTAAGTTTCAGATTCGGAGCAGCGTCTGAACGACCTCCTTGCCGCCACAAATGACGACAGTACCTTGACAAAGCTTCGTGAATATGCGCAGACGGCATGGCCCCTACGAAGCAAGAAGTTCCTGATCAAGTCCGTGTGTACTGGTCATACCAGGAGGAGATACATGCGCAGGACAGCTTGGTATTCCGCAGCAATAAGATAACCACAACTCTGTCTAAGAGAGTGGAAATGATTAACCTTCTTCACACGGCACTTGCGAGAGCACAAAAAATGAGAGCCAGAGCGCGAACGGTCATGTTATGGCTCAGTATATCGGGTGATAGCGAACAGGCTTGCAAAGTGTGCAAGGCGTGCAAGGCGAGAAATATCAGCCGAGGAACGTAAAGGTGCCATCAAGTTCCAACTCTGTCGTGGCAAATTGTGCGAATCGCCTTTTTCTACTGTGATGCACGCCAGTTTGGCCAAATCGTTGATTTTACTTTCTTTTTGAGGTACGAGAAATGCGCACGACAACTGCGCGCATGCTCACATCGTGGTGTTCCGAAGTTTTCTCGGTACATGGATTACCAGTCAAACTGTGCACAGATTACGGTCCACCATTCAGCAGCGGAGAATTCGAGGATTATCTGAGAAACATAGGAGTAGCGCACGTTACTTCAAGTCCTATCATTTACGTTCCAATGGACTGACTGAACGAGCGGTGCAGGACGCCAAGAAGCTTTTGAAGAAGTGTTCCTTTAACATGCACAACTTTCATACAGATCTGCTCGAGTGGGGCAACACACCCCGTGATGACGTGTTGAAGCCTCCTAAGCAGAGGCTGAGGGAACGCCAGACCCGGACCCTGCTGCCAGTACCAAGCAGCCACCTGGAACACCTGACAGTACCCAGCAGCATGGTCCACGGAAGACTTCGCGACATACGTCGGAAGCAGAGAGTCTACAACCGCGGCGCCAGGGATCTACCGCCTCTGTCACGTGGTCAGGAGGTCACTACCTACAACACCATCACGCGGTCCTGGTCCCCAGCAGTCTTCCTACGTCCAGCTGACAAACCGCGCTCCGCGGTTATGGAAACTGAAGATGGTAGGGAAATTTGTCGCACAAGAGAGCATGTCAGGATCATGCCACCTGAGGAGGCCACTGCCACCTTCCACCGCATCAAGAAGCCGCAGGACCTGCACAAGCCCTACGCCGCAGCACAAGGCAACGACGCGAACATTGCTGGTACCCCGCAAGCCGAGAGACTAAGGCTTGTTGTTGGTCCAGAAAGGGGAAGATGTAGCAGAGCTGCGCCAGCATGACGTCGCCAGGCTAAGCATCAAGCACGATGTATACGTGACCTCTGCGTCACGTCTCTGCTAATATATGGTCACCGTCGCCTCGGCAATAAACGCTTTTCACTGTTCGACTGCCGGCCTGCTTCCAATGAGCAAGACGGGATTATTGTTTGTTTCACAGTATCATTCTCAGCGGTAGCGGCCTAATTATACCAGTAGCAGAAAGAAATTTTCATGGCGTTTGCATTCGAATAAAGCTGGAATGACTGCAGTGAAATGGCATGCTAGATCCCTGACGCATACGCGTTGGTCGAAAATGGACAAGCAAGTCATACGTTCTGTGCTTCATTGCAATATACAGTAATGAAATCTGCAAAATGATATGAGGACGCCAGTTACCCGTGTCTCAGCAGCGAAAGAATGGAATGTTGGGGCTCGCAGTTTCTTTGTAGAACGTCGATGGCTGCCTGTCTAATTCATCGTTTTTCAAACAGAGCAGAAACGGGATCCCGATTATAAACCACACAACACAGGCGCTGACGCACGCAGCGCACGCAGCGCCTGTGTTATGTGGTCAGTTTTCGGTGTCCCGTTTCTCCGCTGTTCGAAAAACTATGTGTACATACCAACAAGGCCGCTTAACCATCATTTTGAAGCTGCCTAATTCATTGCAGTCAAGAGTTCGTAGTCTCCTACGTGATGAGGATGGCTAACGGCGAAGTGTATCATAGGCACTGTATTTCCGCAACCAGTTCAGACGCGCTTATCTAAAGGTCAGTCTTTAAGGCAATACCAACTCAGGCTTGACTCCTTGGTGCGAGTACTCTAAAATACAGAGTGTCGTCAAGCCAGTCTGCGTCTTGTGCTTCAGAAACCAGGGTGTACCAGGAACCGAGAAGATCCACCAGATACAGAATGCCAATCGAATGGGCTAGGTTGGAGCTATGTATACCACTGAGTTAAATTAACTTAATAGGAGCGTAATATTGCAGCAACAGATGCCTTTTTACCTGCGTTTATATCGCGTGACTAATGCCGTCAACATGCAGCGTGTATTCGCTAATGTGTAAGAAACATTTACCAGTTCTACTTTCGAAGACATGAGTCGCATTTTTTTAAAGACTGATTCCCATTCAATTTCGGCCACCGTGGCCAGGAATGGAAACCGCCACCTCGTGCTCAACTGCAGATCGCCACATAGCCACTGAACCACCGCAGCGGGCGTTTATGCACATTTAGCTAACGCTATCCCAATGCGAGTGTTCTTTGCAGTGTGCATGATTCATTTCCTTGGGCTATGCTTTGGGGAAGGCGGAACCGCGTAGCTTTAAACAGGCGTGTTTGACTTGGTTTTTCCGCCTTTACGAAATGGCACAAGCAATTCCAGCTTTTATAATTACAACTCATCATTTCATACGCTCAGGTTTCTGCGTACTGCTGTTTTCCATGAACCTTTCCTGCCGTTTATACACGGCGGATGACAGCGACACGGCTGTCTGCGCATGCGTCAACCTGCACAGACGGCTTCTTACCCTCATGAGAAGTCCCATTGACGAAGTTAGTAAATAAAGTAACCGTAAATGGACGGGTAAGCAGGCAAGTAAATCAGTTTTAAAGTGAGGAAAGTAAAGCTGCAGGAAAAGTAAGCCGTTAAGACACAGGGGAAGCGAAATAAACATGAAGGTTGATTGTTTCCTTTCCCTTGTCCCCGTATCTGCGTGCCCAACTTTTCCCGCTGTGAACCCTACCAACTATTAGCTTAACATTCTGCAGTTATGAGTAGCTAACACTGATGCAACCTTTGCAGGTTGATGATGCGTGGAAGGCGCAAGCGACCTTGTAGAAATAGATGAGCGGCCGCACGTCCCCGGGGTAGCCATCTGGGTCGGCGTTGCTCAGGGCTTTTCCCAGCAGCACGTACAGGGAATACTGCTGCAGCTCCCGGAACTCTCCGCCACGATGGATGCCTCCGCACACGTGACCGTAAAAGTCGTCGCACGCCTCCACTGACGCGTTCGACATCGTCGCTAGAACGCGCTCGAGCTCCTGCGAGGAACGTTTATTAGGGTGGCTTGTTGGGCAAGTTGGTACATAGTTCTTCGTAAGGAAATGCCAGCAGCACTAAAGAAAAGAGAAGAAACTGAGCCAGGAAAAAGAGACAGGAACAGGTAGGACGCTGGACTAACAACTGACTTTATTTCGATGAAGACGCGAACAACAACCGAAATGAGCATGCGCAGCAACAACCGTGAATCAAAAAACAGGCAACCTTTCACCTATCACTGTCGAGAAATCGGACCTCCTTGTCATTCGAAAACACAGATGGCGCACTCACACACTTATCAGGACCAAGTTTGTGAATCTGAAACGCTTCAATAATTTCACGTTCTTTCTGTGTTTTAGCTCTCCCAGTCACCGAAACGTTGCTGAATAGAGGGGCGCAACCGCACACTTTGCAGTGAATCGGTAGATTTCCACCCGTGCCCGCAGGAAGTAAATTTGCGTGCTCGCGCATTCTGTCATTCACACACCTACCCGATTGCCCAATATATTCTTTGCCACAGGTCAGGGGAATACTGTAGACAATGCTAGTGTCACACCTGCTGAATCTGTTGACATGCGCCGTATTACAACTGGACCTACTAATCCCATGCCGCGCAACTCGCTTACATATGCTGGACAAAATGCAGGGCGCAGAAAACACAAGCTTTACGCCGTTTCTCCCTGCCACCTTCTTAAGATTGTGCGATACGCCATGTAAGTATGGCATAACCACTACTTGCTTCTTCTCTTCACATGCCTTACGCTGTCTAGAAGGCTGTTTCTTTTTTATGTGCAGAGATTCCGCTACCGCCTCAATCATAACCTGAGAGTAGCCTGCATTCACCAGCCTCTCAACCTGCTGATGAAAACCGGTTTGCATTTGATGCGTACAACTTTTTTCCAATGCATTGGAAATGCAAAGGTTGGCAATTGCTCGCTTTACGAGCTTCGAATGGGCAGACTCAAACGGAAGGAGCATCTTTTTAGTCCTAGGACTGTACATCCAGCAGATATGATGATGGGAAAAAATTAGTGACAAATCTAAAAACCTAATAGAATTATCAATTGGTTCTTCATGAGTGAAACATAGATTAGTGGAGCAGGACTTAAACACCTGCAAGATGTCACTGATGGCACTAGTGAGGCAGTCACTTGGTCCAATATTTAAAAGAATAAGAAATTCATCTACATATCTGAATATATGGTAGACTCGTCCATCATTTAAAATTGTACACACAGAGTCGTCGAATTTTGCAAGGTATATGTTACATAGAATAGGCGCCACGCAGGAACCAATGCACACACCATTTTTCTGCAAGAATAGCTTGCCTTCGAAATTCACAAAAGTAGCCTGAAGATAAAACATTAAAAGTTCCATGAAGTTGCCCGTCGACAGGCCGCAACTACTTTGAAAGGCCGTCTCCCCATTACATTCGATAAGTTCCTGGACCGCCACAAACAGTTCTTGATGGGGAACGGAGTAATAAAGCTCCTCTATGTCCACCGAGAACGCCGAGTTTGCTGTCATATTTGCCGACTTCAAGACATCAATCACCTCCCTGAACTATCAATGCCAAAAGGATCATCAATGGTGAGCGACTTCAGGGAACGTTGCAGGAACCTTCCGGCTAATTTCTGCCAGGAACCTGTTTCTGTGACAATGGTTCGCATGGGATACTCCGGCTTGTGGGTTTTCACCGTAAAGAAGGCAGAAAGGCAGAAGTAGGCACTGGAAAGACTGGCTCAAGATAGTGTGCCTGCAAGATTACGGGGACCGTTTAGGTCCGTCTCTTTTCCGCCAACAGGTTCATCGTGCGGGACTTCTGACAGAAAGCCACTGGCGGGAAGTAGTGCGGCTTGTGCCGAAGAGACCCCAGCGACAGTGTAGCGCGGGGGGCGTGGTATTTTTGGACGGCGCCTCGGTTCCACCGAGCGTCAATGCGCTCTTGGATAAGGGACCGAAGTTCGCCTTAGAGCCACGTTTGCCTCGGCATCGGTTGCTAGCTACGGTTCGTGACTTGTCTGCGAAAGTCCCTGTGGAAGAGAAAGATAGGTGCCTTTCGGAAGGACTTGACCTTCTGAAGAAGCGGAGTTCAAGTCATGGTCCCACTGACAAAGTTCTGCGGCCAGTCGTCCGCTTCCTCGTGGACCACAGCCTTAGCGTTCTGCAATCCGACAAAGAAGGTGGGTTTGTTGTACTCCCAAATGCCTTATTCAATAGGAAGGCTAGCGAAGCTATAGCTAAGAATTTCAAGGTGGTGAACGAGAAGCCGTCAAGGGTGAGAATGAAGGCTGTGAAGCTTTTAAAACGGCTGAACCTCGAGTCGTTAGAAAAGGCCGTCATGAAGAGCAAGGGCGATGTGCTTTCTGCCTTCTTTACGGTGAAAACCCACAAGCCGGACTATCCCACGCGAACCATTGTCACAGAAACAGGTTCCTGGCAGAAATTAGCCGGAAGGTTCCCGCAACGTTCCCTGAAGTCGCTCACCATTGATGATCCTTTTGGCATTGACAGTTCCAGGGAGGTGATTGATGTCTTGAAGTCGGCAAATATGACAGCAAACTCGGCGTTCTCGGTGGACATAGAGGAGCTTTATTACTCCGTTCCCCATCAAGAAGTGTTTGTGGCGGTCCAGGAACTTATCGAATGTAATGGGGAGACGGCCTTTCAAAGTAGTTGCGGCCTGTCGACGGGCAACTTCATGGAACTTTTAATGTTTTATCTTCAGGCTACTTTTGTGAATTTCGAAGGCAAGCTATTCTTGCAGAAAAATGGTGTGTGCATTGGTTCCTGCGTGGCGCCTATTCTATGTAACATATACCTTGCAAAATTCGACGACTCTGTGTGTACAATTTTAAATGATGGACGAGTCTACCATATATTCAGATATGTAGATGACTTTCTTATTCTTTTAAATATTGGACCAAGTGACTGCCTCACTAGTGCCATCAGTGACATCTTGCAGGTGTTTAAGTCCTGCTCCACTAATCTATGTTTCACTCATGAAGAACCACTTGATAATTCTATTAGGTTTTTAGATTTGTCACTAATTTTTTCCCATCATCATATCTGCTGGATGTACAGTCCTAGGACTAAAAAGATGCTCCTTCCGTTTGAGTCTGCCCATTCGAAGCTCGTAAAGCGAGCAATTGCCAACCTTTGCATTTCCAATGCATTGGAAAAAAGTTGTACGCATCAAATGCAAACCGGTTTTCATCAGCAGGTTGAGAGGCTGGTGAATGCAGGCTACTCTCAGGTTATGATTGAGGCGGTAGCGGAATCTCTGCACATAAAAAAGAAACAGCCTTCTAGACAGCGTAAGGCATGTGAAGAGAAGAAGCAAGTAGTGGTTATGCCATACTTACATGGCGTATTGCACAATCTTAAGAAGGTGGCAGGGAGAAACGGCGTAAAGCTTGTGTTTTCTGCGCCCTGCATTTTGTCCAGCATATGTAAGCGAGTTGCGCGGCATGGGATTAGTAGGTCCAGTTGTAATACGGCGCATGTCAACAGATTCAGCAGGTGTGACACTAGCATTGTCTACAGTATTCCCCTGACCTGTGGCAAAGAATATATTGGGCAATCGGGTAGGTGTGTGAATGACAGAATGCGCGAGCACGCAAATTTACTTCCTGCGGGCACGGGTGGAAATCTACCGATTCACTGCAAAGTGTGCGGTTGCGCCCCTCTATTCAGCAACGTTTCGGTGACTGGGAGAGCTAAACACAGAAAGAACGTGAAATTATTGAAGCGTTTCAGATTCACAAACTTGGTCCTGATAAGTGTGTGAGTGCGCCATCTGTGTTTTTGAATGACAAGGAGGTCCGATTTCTCGACAGTGATAGGTGATAGGTTGCCTGTTTTTTGATTCACGGTTGTTGCTGCGCATGCTCATTTCGGTTGTTGTTCGCGTCTTCATCGAAATAAAGTCAGTTGTTAGTCCAGCGTCCTACCTGTTCCTGTCTCTTTTTCCTGGCTCAGTTTCTTCTCTTTTCTTTAGTGCTGCTGGCATTTCCTTACGAAGAGGAACGTTTCTCGGTGAGTCACTTATGGTCTCCAGAATGTACATAGAGAAGCCCAATCTCGCAGTACTGTTATTAAAAAGCTTTAATTGAAATGTATCCACCCTTACCGAGCAGCCCCATTGCTGCCCTTGCAGAGCAAGCACCAGCCCTGCGAATGTGCTAATTGTATACCCACATGAGAACAAGTACGCGCAGGTCCTCCGCGAGCTTAACCGATAGGGCACGTTCCTGAGCTAGTTGCTTCTTTACCTGAGCACAAAAGGGGCGGCGCTAAAGAATACCAAGCGCCCGTGTATGTCGGTTCGTGTCTTCACTTTGTTCCCGTCTTTTTAACACCACACCTTGTGCCCTCAAGTACATGAAGCGGCCTTGCGTTCGCATTACGACTATGAAGTCATCGAACTACATTGCACAATTTGAATATCGAGTCATCTAATTAACGAAAGAAAATACCCACATGTGTTTCAATGGTATGACACGCCAAGCTTTTAATAGAGGTGTTCTGAGTGTTGAAGACGTACAGGAGTAATCAAAAATTCTCTGGGAATTTACCATAAAACCTGTATTCTCAATTATGAGGTTGGCGACCAATAATTAATGGTATGATCTTCACGTTTTCAGTGCTACTGCGCAAACAGCGTAATAGGCCTATTACTGAATGAGAAACATTTATGCGCCTAATCAGATAAAGGTCGATCGCGAGGCTGTCAGAAGACACCAGTTTAATTATGGTCGACATGCATATCTATAAGCTACAACTCTACACAGATACAAATGTTGTTCACTAATTTCTCTGTGCAACTACACAGTAAAACGGCGAACCATATCTCAATATTCCCTGCGAAAATAAACACCCGTGTAGAGCACAATTCTCCTAATATGCATGCCTGCCTTGCTAACTTTATGGGTTTCTACGCCTGTTATACAGTTCAGCATGACGATATCGCTCCAGTCGTGTGTCCGTGATGCAGACAGCACCCATCTCATCTGCATCTGCACATCACATTAGCTGGTGAAAAAGTGGAAAAAAGGCAGGGAAGGCGCACGGCTCAGGGCTTAAGGCACGGCCTCACACATTTGTAAACGCAAAATCCTTCCTAAAACAGAGATGTTGCGTCGTTTAACTTGAAATGCATTTCATTGACTTGCGTGCGTACCATACAGCCGGGGTCGGAACAGGCATGCAAAAGGGGCTGTGACCTTCTCCAGGGCTGCGAGTTGGCCAGGAGCATCGCTGCCACTACGACCAGGTAGAGCACGTACACCTACGTTTGACCAAAGGCAGTCGCATAATGTCGTCTACATATTAGTTTTAAGTGTTCTCGCAAAGCGATTAAACAGGGTGTTTTCGGGTGTTGTCAGTTCAGCTCAACGTTGCAATGTCGCCCGAGAATCGATTAAGAGGCCTTCTTCGTGTGATATACATTCGCACACGCTTCTCGAATGAGGCCGTCTCAGTTCACTGGATCATTCAGAAGGACATGACCAAAGTTTGTTCTAGTAACGTTGGACATGACCGCGTGGAGCACCGTAACTTATCTTTAGGTGCTGCAATGTCTAGGTGTTCCGCTTTGTGTTGTGCCCTGAGAGATCTGCTATGTTTATGAAGATATAACGAGCGCACATTTTCCGCACGCATCCGATCTTACATTCGGGATTGCGGAAGTGGTGCAAGTCGACTAGGCACTGAAGGAGATGTAAACGACATGTGCGCCCGGGGGTGCAGTTTTTGCAAAGATGAGTTTGGACTACATCCCGAAGGCTAGCTGCGCCTTGTGTGTCCCTGCGCGCATATGATATCAGTGGCGTAGCCAGGGGGTGGCACATCGGGCCCATGCCCACCCCCCCCCCGGAATTTTTTCTCCCATCAGTTACAGAGCAAAAAATGACACTCGATCAATCTTACCTGCCCAGACTCCACGGCAGATCAAGCACCCCCCCCCCTCCCACAAAATATACTTCTGTCTACGCCACTGTGTGGTGTACGTCAGTGTGCGATCGCTTCGAAAAATGACGCATATAGCACCACAGAAAAGAAGTGCGTACCTTCATAAGGTCAAAGTCCAATACAGAAAGTTGAATAATTCAAACGTAAGTATGTTGAAATATGGTGTTGTCTAGTGGGACGACGCCTTATCCGCTGTGAAGTACTGCTGCGCATAGGCGTGCGCACAGGGGGGGGGGGGGGGAGGGGGAAGGGGCGGTCGCCCCTCCCTAATCACCTAAGAAGGGGAGGCGCAAAATCTGCCCAATACACTGACTTAGTAGGGTGGGGGGGGGGGGGGGGCGCTGCGATGAACATTTGCTGCGTATATTATAAAAATTTATTTCTAGGCTATCACTCGAGATTTACGTGCTTCTGTTAACAAGGGATTCTGGCTAGAAGGATCCGACGCACTGTAGCAGAAGATTTCATGCGAAGCAGGAAGCGAGTAGCAGCCTGTGCCTTATCGTTTTTCTTTTCTTGCTATGAACCAAACGTACGTTACAAGGTCGATCGACGTCTTCGTGCACTTTGAGTAGTTAATTAAGCGCAAATCGAGGGCCTACCAGTCACCTCGGCTACCCTGGCGCCTAAAGGCAGATTATGGTCGGTACTCACGTCGGTACTCGCGTTAGAGCACAGACGTCAGTTTTATCGAAACTAACGTCGTGTGTCCTGTCTCCGGGAAAAGATAACTATTCAGCGTCGAAAGCAGCTTCCTGGCTATAGTTGAAGCAAGTGAAGAGTGAAAAAAAAGAAATACACACAGATGGCAGGATCCGTAGAATGTTCGCGTTCAACTCTATTAACTTTTGGAACGAAAGACAGTAAACAACGCGGAGACAAAGGGGGCAATATGTACTTAGGAGCATCCATGCTTATCTGAACAAGAAACTGAGCACATAAGTACGTTTGTATGCTGCTAATATCATTTGCGCAAAAAGCTACTTAATTAGTTTTGCTCCGGCGTATTATGTGCGCAAGAAGTACGATTTTATTATGAGGGACGCCGTAGTGACGGACACAACAATAATTTCGCCCACTTTCAGGGGCGTAGCCAGAATTTCGGGGGGGGGGGGGGGGGGGGTTCAACCATGCTTTATGTATATTCGTGCGTGCGTTTGTATGTGTGCGTGTATATATACGCAAGCAAAGCTGAAAAATTTCGGGGGGGGGGGGTTGAACCCCTCCCCCTGGCTACGCCCCTGCCCACTTTATATATCGTACACGTAAATCTAAGGACACGCGCATCTTTTCACTTCCCTTCATCGAAAGCCCATCGTAGTAACCCGGGGCCGAATCAGTGCCTACGGTGCCTCACAATCATATGGCTGTGAAAACACGTAAAACCCCCGAATTAATCGGCGCCCTCCTGCTGAGCAGTTCAACGCCCTGCAGCTGATAAGTCGACGCGGAACGAAAGTTGCGCGAAACGTCAAACCGGCTCTTGAGATGAGTAAGTTCGTTTTTCAGCAAAGCAATAGCATTGCTCACGTACTCCCCAGTTTCATTTCGTACACAGAGCACTTCGTGTATTAGTATGCTTTTTTCAACTTTTTGTTTCCCGAGATCACGTCTTCTTTCAAACAACGGCGTGCAACTGCACCTTCTGCAGATGTTTTTATGATTCCCGTATTCCAGCAAAGTCTGTACGTACTACATCTTCGCACTGTGTTCTCTTAGCATATATCGTTGACACATGTGTGCTACTATCCAGCCACACGGCACTTCTCATACCACAGGGGCATTTCAGAAACGGCATTCGTTACGCAAGGAATGAAGCACGCATGGAATTGTTTTATTTATGCCATTTTCGTTTTATTTTTATTTAATTTTTGTCCAAAACGCGTCGCTCATCGACGGCTCGGTACATGCGAGCCAGCTTGTCAAGCTATTACGCACTTTTATGACGCACTGTGAAAATGGGCGCGCAGGGCGTTTGTCTGGTCGCATTGTGGTGCCTTTTTCCAGCTCTCCGACGTAATTGGCCACTTTGGCAAGGCTTTTAGGGCATGGAATCAAATTTTAAATGCGAAGCATTTCTTAGCGAACCTTTGGCACTTTGAGCGCTTCTACCTACGTATCTATCTATCTATACGTCTGGGTGCTATCATGATCGCCTCCTTAACTTGGTGTAGACCAAAATTGGCATGGGAGGGTAAGAGAATCTGACGAATGATATGAATAATGATATGAATAACTTGAACACTTGTCATGATATGAATAACTTGAAAATCCTGCCGCGTACGTCGTCAAACCCGTTCCTCTAGACACGTGTGGCACATACCTGTTTACCACGGGCCGCGGTGTATGGGTATGCGTCACAGGTGATTGACAGTTTATATCTTCCCAGGGAAGGCGAGAACAGACATTGGTAATTTAAATGCGAGAGCGTTAAGAAAAACCGACATCGGCAACGTTGACCAGACGAATAGAAAGAATAAACATTACGATCCCAGCAGGAATCAAACCCAAAGGATTCTGCGTGGCAATCAGGTATTCCAGCACAGAGCCATGCTGGGTCTATAACCTAGTTTGGAAAAACAGCCTATGCAGACGTAATGTCGGTGCAATGTCAATTGTGGTTGTGGTGCTGGCTATCTAGTGTTACAAGAAAGCAATAAACGCGACATATGCACTCCTACAGTACAGGCGTCATATCAGATTAACGTCTCTGGTTCCAGTGTTGGCAACGCTTTTATAGCAGTCTAATAAACATTACATTTGTGTTCCTATGATTCAAAAAGCTGTATTGAAGCATTGCTCGACCCCGGAGTAATACATTAACGAAATCCGTTACGCATGATATTCAGATTATTGCCCCATAAAGTGCACTTAGTTTTTGTAATACTGACGTAAGTACTCTAACGTTAGGGCTGACGTTACGTCGCACCATAAGTCACTCTTTAAACGCCAGTGTTGTCGACAAGCCTGGTAAGCCCACGATGTGCATACAGCTACTACACTTACAAAAACATGTCGATCCACCTCGTAACACTTGGCTCAAAGCCATAAAAAACAGCATAGAAGTACTCGCTGACTGCTTCGCATGAGACCGATCCCCACAAAGCGTAGGATCTGCCGAACTTTTTCTCTAGTAGAGAGCCCGCCGTTTTTAGCCACTGTATTCTCGAATGTTGTAGCGTGCGGGCGAATCAGAGCAGTGACCAGGACAAAGCGGAAAGACAAAAAAAAAGCCCCTTTCCGCTCAGTCCTGGTTGTTTGCAGCTTCGCGCGCACACGGTACGGTGAATAATTGACGACCAATTCACCCAACTTTAGACGTAACGTTGTTTTGTAACGCTCGCGGCGAAACCGGCCACGAACGTAGGATCTCCCGAAAGACCTGGTTGACTATTGCTCATCAGACGACAGAATTCGCGTCACCCAGTGCGCGTTCCGCGCTCTCTTTCGGGCACGACTAGACGCGCGTGCATCGAGATGCGTGCCTGCCAGAAGACGTTCCAGGAGGGCCTGTAGAGACTGCAAGTGTCCCGTGGGTACGAGGTGTCCCAGCTGGGGGGCATCGTGGGCATCACGCGGCTGCTGCCTTCGTCGGCGCCCATCGCTTCGTCCCTACACCCCAACCGAGGGCTGGGCTCGGGCTCACCGGGAGAAGGACCGTGACTGCAGTATAAGTCATCCCGTCGCATTAGTCGAAATTGACCAAAAGGTGCCAAAGAAAAAAAATGAGTCTTTAATAATAATAATAATAATAATATCTGGGGTTTAACGTCCCAAAACCACGCTATGATTATGAGAGACGCCGTAGTGGAGGGCTCCGGAAATTTCGACCACCTGGGGTTCTTTAACGTGCACCTAAATCTAAGTACACGGGCCTCAAACATTTTCGCCTCCATCGAAAATGCAGCCGCCGCGGCCGGGAAGTCTTTAATATTCGCCCGCATGTAAAATGTTCCGAGTTTCACGATCACAGTAGCTGTTGAGAGTGCTGTTGTGTCCTCCGACCAAAATTCAGCCAACTTAGGCTGATGGCGTTTTCTTCTACTTTTTTGTGTTGAAGGTTCAGTACGAACGGACCAAACGACACCTCTTTAGACTAAAGAGGAATGGGAAGGGGCAAGGCACAATCTCTGTCCCGCCTAGTTTTCAGGCAAGTATAGCTTTAATGGTTTCGTTATCATGCGACCTAGCCGTGTGACCTTCTGGAAGGGCGTTTATTCAAGATTCCTTATGTTTGCAGTTATGTTGTCACTGGGTTTTTGTGCGAAGTTGTTTCGTCAAAGTGGTGGTTAAGCGGAATTGTTGGTACGTGCACGTAGTTTCTCAAACAGAGCACACAGAGGACACCGAGAATACACCAAACAACACGTTGGAAGTCAGTGCCTGTGTTGTGTGGTCTAATGTCGGTGTCCTGTTTTTGCGCTGTTTGAAGAACCAAGTTGTTTCGTGTTTGCCCTTTCTCATGGCCACATCACTTTACAGTGTCTGACTGCTGCTATTCTCACACGCGTCATCGTGACGAGATATTTAAACGGTTATATATTTCCTGCGTGCTCGAACACGTATTTTGTAGCTATCAGGAGGTCAGGGAGAAGAAATTTTGAAGAGTAAAAACTAATGCATGTACCAGCCGTACTGAAGTGAAACACTAAATGGGAAGATACCAATAAGGCAGAGAACGCTTGTCGTCAACATGACAACCATACGTTCATTATTAGAAGAAAAAAACAAATGAAGGCAATGCACCTTCATTCGAAGCTCATCACATCTTCGTCGGGGAAGCTCCGGCCTAAAGTAACACGGCAGAAGCCTGCGCACCTGGCGCACTCGGTTGCGATTTTGGGGCCTTGAATCAATCGCTAATATTTCAAGTTACGTGCGATTTTGTGTATTTATAAAGAAAATGAGTATGCCATACACTGTGACGGCCAATAAGAATTTTATACAAACTGCCATCAGGTTTGAAATCAAATGGTCACTTAATTATCTGTTGTCCAATGTCTGTTGCGCTGTTCTTACATTCATTATGTCCTACGAACATGCCGAAGTTTCCAACCTCCATAGCTTAATTTACAAGTTTGTGTTAATTAGCAATATCGCTGTTTCTTTTGCAGCGCCCAATTATTTCCGCCTCGATGTGTAGTTTGTCTGTGAACAAGCCAGGTGCCTTGCTGTCATACCTTTTCGTATTAGTATATGTATCGTCTTCGAAGGAACACCCTGTACAGCTAATTTGCGAACTATGTAGTTCTACTTCCGGAGCAAGTGATGTACACCGTTTCGGGCACTTCAAGAACTATCATGTAGTCTGTCGCAATTTAGGTATAACACTGTGCGGCCTAAGCAAAACATTGCTAGGGTGTATATGCGAGCCTATATGAACGTGTAAAAAAAAAGAAAGTGCCCCATACTTATACGAGGAAAGCCTACACGCATAGCAGGCACTCACTCTTCCACAGCCGTTATGTAGTCCTCGTAGGTAGGCGTCGGCTCCAGGGCCGTCTCGATGCTCTGGTCATCCTCCGATGGACCCGCGATGGACCCGCTAAACGGCCTTCATGCGCAGTCAGTATGACCATAGGAACGACTGAGACGACATAAATATCAAAAGGTTGGGATTTGTGCATGGTACGGAAAGGTCTGTGTGCGTAAAACGAACATAGGAACGAGAGAAATGTCACAGAAAACAACGATTACAGGCTAACTGATAGCACAGTGGCACAACGGCCTATAATGAAAAGACGTAAAAGACGTTTCATTGGATTATAAAGCAGCGTTGCAAAGTAGTAATGATAGCGAACGCGAAACAGGCAGCACATGCGTTGGGGCGCTGTGCATGTTTCACATTCTGATTCGATCTCCTAGCCTTGCGGAGCTGCATCATGCCAACAAGTTATAGCTTCTAGATAGCGACAACGCAAGCCTTAATAAGAGGCCATCTGCACACGCTTGTGGCAACACGTCCATCATTAAAGGGCACAGTCAATAGTTAGGGATAGCCGTTTACGCACGACAATTTGTCCTCATGCCAAGTAACAGGAGGGGGGGGACGCGCTACCACTATTAGTTATACGCCATGCCTTGACCATAAGGTACACCTGCATGCTCTTATGGATGTATGCATACAACCTCATCATTTAGTACTTTCGGAATAAATTTGGAAAACAATCTTTTCATTTTCATCACAATCAAAAAATTTTTCTGTGTGGGGTCGCAGGCCATCATTGCATATTTATCGAAAAGCTAGACCGAACAATCGCTTGCCCACATCCGGCCACGAGCCCTATAGGGCAAGAAAACGGAAGAAATAGCGAAACGCCTCCTTGGAGTATCCGTGGTAGTATACTATGACATCACATATTTCCGCACCGTTCTTCCTAAACCAGTTGAATATTTTTGAGATAATGCGGCACATCGCATTCTGTAGCGATAAATAGCAATAATACTGATTCATTGGGCTTTTGCGCGTCAAAACGACTATACGGTTATGAGGCACGCACTAGAGGAGAGCTCCAGACATGTGAAACCATTGTTCTTTAAACGTGCACCTAAATCGAATCAGGCGGACCTCTGGCATTTCGCTTCCACTGAAACGCGACCAGCGCGGCCGTGATCGAACCAACCACTTTGGGTCCGCAGCCGAGCGCCGTAGCCACTGTACCACCGCGGCGGCTAACTGTCTATAAAGTAGCTCCTATGGACTTGTCCCGCGCTAAGACCCTCACATGCGAAGCTACCACACAACAACGACATGGATACGCAGATATACTACGACATCTGCAAAGTTCAACAGCATGACGGACGAAGACGAAAGACACATGAACAATAGGACCAATGCTGATCAGTCTTCGTCCGTTATGCTGTCGAACTTTGCAGATGTCGCACCAACTTGCCCAGACCAAAACACTCCTGTACAAAGACACCTGCGACATCGCGCTAAGGTCACCTGCGCGGCGTATGAGGCACGCTGGTGAAGAAAGAGAAAACATAAATCAAGCTTCGCTTTGACTTTTCCGACTGATAAAGAACATTTTAACGCGAAAAAATGTACGTAGTTGCACTCAACGTGAAAATTGTAGGAAGTGCGGTGCAGTGATTCGCCTGCCCTTCAGCGACGCACGCGTTCACGGGCAAGCAAGCGCTGGCGTTCCAAACGTGCAGACTGCTCGGCGTCTATATGATGTGAACGGAAACCTTCATTTGGGATGCAGTGGCGTCCTCTCCCCTCCTCCTTTCCCTCTTACTCACCAACACATCTCTCCTTCTCACCCTCATTTGATTTTTCCACGCCCTTACACATGGCTACGCTACGATTTACCCTCCCCCTCCTCCTCCCCATTCTGCTTACCCTCACTTCCTTTTCCCAACCCCTTGCTATACTATGCTATACACGGCTATCCTATGCTCTACCCTACCCTCCTCCCCGCCCTCGCTTCCCTTTCCCACCCCTTGCCATATATTACATCGCTAGTCGAACCCTGCGCATTGGCGCAAGGGACGTAGACACACGCTGACAAGCTGGTAGAATGGGCGTTTATTTTCGGTGTACATCGCAATATAAAGACAGGTGAAAGAGAAACAGAAAGGTAAACAAGGTAAGGGAAACATAATATACATAACTTTGGCTACAGCTGAGCCAATAACTGATAAGGATTACACTTCAGTTCCAACATTCCGCCATCATTATTACTGGAGACGCTGCACAGGTCTCCGCTGTCGTGTTGAGCATCGGAGTTCTGTGGTCACTGTAGGTTCACCGGTCTTCTTGTTTTGCTCGTCTTGGGTTTGGGATGATGGCTGCAGCTGGTGTGGTGGCTCGCGCAGTTCCTCCTTTACGTTTGGCCTTGATCCGGGAGTTTCTTGCGTAGTTCTCAAGATAGGCGTGCTTTCACCTTCCCTGTGGCGTTGGTGTTCAATTGAGTCTGTCTTTGTGTGATCTTGATCCACATGTCTCTGAACAAGGCCCTCTGGCGTCTCTACTGTCTTCATCCTCGCTCCATCGGCTGACTTCACCGTACCAGTCTTCAACTTTTCACCCTTGCCGAAGCTGCGGACGCAAGCTTTCGTGTCCGGTGTCAGGGTTCACTCATGCGGTCTTCCTGCAACCAAAGAAGCAAAACACCTGTACAGACGAGACCAAATTTGGTAGCCCAGGAAAAGCTCCGAAGGAAATTTGCCCGATGCAAGGGGTGTTCTCTCTCCGGCAATTGAGTAGTCTGCAAATGATAATCTTCTAGTCGGCCCTGGTAATCTTCTTGGGCCCATCTTTCACAGTCTGAACAGCTCTCTCTGCAACGTCATTCGAGAGTGGATGAAACGCAGCCCTGCGCAGGTGAGTTAGGTTGTTCTTATTCACGAAGTAGGCAAACTCTTGGCTAATGAACTGCGTTCCATTATCTGAAACAGCCGAACCTGCTGAACAAGCTGCGCAGACAAGTTGTAGTTGAAGACGTGGTCGCCTGCTTCGTTGGTACGGCCTCGATCCATTTTCTGTGAGCATCTACAAGAACAAGGATCATGCTTCCATTGATTGGCCCTGCGAAACCTACATGTACTCTCGTCCAGTTTTCCTGGCATGTCGGCCAGTTTCCTGGCGGAGCAGATGCCGGCACTGGTCGATTTTGAATGCAGTTTGTGCACCTCGCTGACATTTGTTCTATGTCATGGTCTATCCCAGGCCACGAGAAAGCCGACCGAGCGATTACCTTCATCGCCGAGGATCCTTGATGTGTCTCGTGCAACATTCTATGCTCCGCGTTCTCGGCAATGACAACCCTGCGGCACCAGTAGAGTAAACGGCAGGCCAGCGAAAGCTCTAGTCTGTGGTCGTAAAGAAAAAAGGAAGTAAACTTCGTTCTAGTGCATTAGCGCTTGTAGACCACCCTTGCTTGTGTACTGCACAGCCGTGGAAAGTACCGGGTCGCTGGCGGTTAGCGGCAGTTGTGCCCCGAGACCGCACCTTCCTGAACACATGCGAGGGCCAACACGTAGTCAGGTGGCTCGCCGTCCGTGGTTCGCTCCGAAGTTTCTCGTGGCAACCTACTGAGTAGGTGCCACGAGAAACTTCGGTTCAGTAGGTTCAGGAGCAGCTTGCCTGGAGAATACTGCAGCTTGTAGGGAAATCCTTTCAAATACAGCGCCTAACTCTGTATACGAGCAGCAGCAAGCGGTAGAGTTGGCCGATCTGGTCGCAGCAAGCGTAGGAGCCGCTGGTGGTCTCTGACGAGGATGAACTCTCGGCCTAGAAGATAATCACGAAACTTCATTACTCCGAATACCAGGGCTTACGCTTCTCCTTTAAGCTGTGATTAATTTTGTTCTGCTTTCGACAATGTCCTCGAACGGAACCCGATAGGCTCGTTCCTGTTCCCTTTCGTATGAAAAAGCAGTGCGCCGATGCATCACTCGTGCTTGCAGCAAATAACGTTCTGCTTTGTCAAACTGGCTTTGTCGTTGTTCTGCCCAGCCCCAACGTCTGTTTTTTTAACACGAAAGTGTTTTACGCCGGGGTCCACCACGGCTCCACTGACGTATTTCCTTCAGGGATATGACGTTGTAAAACATAAAGACTAACAGATGACAAACTAGAAGAAAAGTTCCGTTACCGGGAGTCGAACTTAGGACCCCTCGTTCTGCAGCACCTGGCGCGAAACGATTAGGCCACAGACGGCACGCTCTTCGCGATGCTAACGGCGAGCTATTTTTATACTCCATTTGCCGGTGGCGGTACTCAGAGATCGGTGGTACATCAGCCTGTTTTCGTTATCACTAGCGAGGTGGCGCGAAGAGTTGGATGGAAGAGCGCGCTTTAAAGGTCGCCGCCCCCCGCGTCGCGTTGAGCGCGCGCCTCTACAGGGCGTCGTCTCTCGGGCGCGCGCTTATCCCATGATGGCGGTGGTTTGTACGCCTTGTGCTCTCACCGCAAGTTTGCGCTCAGAGCACGAAGGTCACTTCGCTCACTACAGTGGCCGCTTTTGCCAAAGGAGCGCGCTGCTCACAAAAATAAGTTACAAATGTGACAGTTCGCGCTCATCCTGTGTATGTTCGTTCCGTGCGTGCTTTCTGCTTCAGCAGCGCGTTGCAAGTTTCGAGCTGCTTGCCGTTCTGCGCGTGTCATTACAATTTGTTGCTATAGCATTCATTCCTTCGCCCTTGGGGTGAAAGAATGCCCAACA
This sequence comes from Rhipicephalus sanguineus, assembly GCF_013339695.2. Taxonomy (NCBI): domain Eukaryota; kingdom Metazoa; phylum Arthropoda; class Arachnida; order Ixodida; family Ixodidae; genus Rhipicephalus; species Rhipicephalus sanguineus. The sequence continues at coordinate 45,873,543 of NC_051178.1, read as the reverse complement.
AACGCTCGACTACGTCTGTGAAGACACGTTTCACTTTCATGTTATACCGAATCTTATGACAGAGGGATCAGACGTGTTTTTTTCCAGCAGCCGATACAAAACAACGACAGAGACGATATGATATGTTGGAAAAAATTTTACAGTAGATACTGATCATTCCGTGAAAAGAACGCAGCTCAGCTATATTTTTCGGGCGTTTTTTTTTTCTGTCGGTTGCAGGGCATACAGATCGATGCGATGGCCGACGTAGGGAATCCAAGCTCAAGTCTGGGCGCGACGCTCGCGCGGTTGAGCTATGCGTTACTGGGGGTAGACCCTGCCCGCGAAGGCGGTTTGTAGCTGGATTTCCCAGCGGCGGCGTGAAGAACACGTGGGCCCATGCGCTCCTCATTCGGCTTCAGCACTGCTAGTCAGCAAGTGTTGCATTGTGACGCACCACAGATGCACTCCGAGAGCTCTGCGCGCGCGCGGGAGCGGCACTGTTGTGGCCGTGGATGCCCCCAGTTGCGATAAGAGCAGTGGCGCCGCTCGACGTTGCTTTGGAAGCCTATAGGTAACAAACGCCTGCCGAAATTTGCATTTGTCGAGACGTAGCTTAACACCACTCTCGCAGAAACGCTGCAGAACGGCTTTCATTACGTCATCCCTTCCTGCTCTTTCGGACACCAAGACACCGTCCAAGTAAGCTTGTGCGCCTGATAAGCCTTGCTAAGGGCTGGCGCATAGGCAATGCCGAAATGTAATCTGTTATAGCAGAAAAGACCTTTGTGCGTATTAATCAGATAATGCTGGCGTGATTCTTCATGATGCGGAACTTGGTTATATGCATCCCGTAAATCTAGTGTATTGAAATGCTTGGCACCGTTTAAGGACGCGAACATGTCATTACTTACTGGCAATGAATACTGTTCCAGCTCACATGCCGCATTTAAAGTAACCTTAAGGCCGTCACAAATCCTAACGGTGCCGTCCTTCTTAAGCACCCGTACAATGGGCATAGCCCACCCGGAATGCGTCGCGAGTGACAAGACGCCACAAGCCTATCATAGCTCTTCAGGTACCTTGTCGCGTAACGCGAAAGGAATAGATCGAACCCTACCCAACTTGGGCGTGGCTCCCTCCTTCAGCTTCAGGTGCACCGCGGGTCCATTGATGAGGCCTTATTTCCGAGCTGGAGACGTCTAGAAGCTCGGAGATTACATCTGAAAGGACCTATGTGGTGGTAGACGGCTGTGCAGTCGGCGGATCAGCTGAGAGGCTGAGGACCAGGGAGCCTGCGCCGCTCAAAAAGGAAACTAGGTCTCGGCCACTAACTTGGACCGGAGCAGTTAAGCACCACCAAAGGGCATTCTACGGTTGCACCGTCGTACGAAACCGGCAAGATGATCTCTCCTAGAACTGGCAATTTTCCCAAATAGTATGACAACTTTGTGCGTGATGGCCTCAGTGGAGGGCAACCGTTCCTGTGCAGCTGAAAAGCTGACGGGAAACGACGCAGACCGGTCAACCAGTGTCAGTAAGCATTGATACGTCAACACCTCTCCACATGAAGCTGCGTCGTATTGGGGGCTTCACAGTTTCCTCCCGCGCCGATTTTAGCGTCCAAATGTGCAGGCTATAATCTACGCCTTTATCTGTCTCCCCTTCTTAACAGCCAGGACTCTGCCGCGTATTCCCGGGGGTGCTTCTCCAGTACGAGACCTTGTGGTTTCGTCATTCTGGCATTTTCCAGCGAGGTGACCGCGTCGACCGCAGCGATAACAACGCGCGTCATTCCAACGGCAGGGATTGCTGTTGTGTCTGACACTGCCACAACGCCCACATTCAGCGAGTACCTCTTTGCTTGTGGACATAGGCATGCGAACAGGAGGGGCAGGGGGGGGGCGCCCCCCCCCTAATCACCTAAGAGCGGGGGCGCAAAATCTGCCCCGTACATTGACCCTTCTAGACACATAAGAGAGGGGGGCGCAAAATCTGCCCCGTACATTGACCCTTCTAGACACATAAGAGAGGGGGGCGCAAAATCTGCCCCATACATTGACTTAGTAGGGTGGGGGGGCGCTGCGATGAACCTTTGCCCCCCCCTGATGGGGAACCCTGCGCACGCCTATGCTTGTGGACGACTGCGCCTTGATTTTGAGCACCGCTGACGCTTCTCCGACCATTTTACGGACGTCATTATCTGCAGCTTCAGCGGAGACTGCCATTGTTTCAGCGTCCTCAAAAGTGAGATCTTTCTTTGTGAGCGTCAGCTTTTGCAGCGCACCAGGTCTGATGCCGCACACTATTCGATGCCGTAGCATTCCGCCGAGCATGGTACCAAAATTGCAGTTGTCCGCAATTCGATGAATCTCAGTAATGAATTGTGATAACAGCATGAACTGAGTGAACCAGTGTGTACTGCGCATGTCTTGTGTTAGAACCAGCACCACCAAGTGAATCGATAAAGCAACCTACCGTACCTACATATACTCGTATCATTGTGCAATAAAGCATTCTTGCAAAAGCTGCGGCGGCGTCCACGTCGGTTATTACGTAGCGACGAAGAACGGTTGTGCCCATGCGGGAGGGGCGGCTTCGGCAGGATGGCCGTTGGCGTTCGCATCGGCGAGTTTCACCTGAATAGCAACTCTTCATGGGAAGACTACGTGGAGCGTATCGAGTTTTTCTGCGCAGCTAACAAGCTCACAGAAGACGCCGACAAGAGGGCAGCGTTACTGAGTTCCTGTGGGGAAGAGATCTACTCTCTGATATCCACCCTCGTAAAGCCTCTTAGACCGCCGGACGCCGACTATCAGTCCATCGTAGAAGCAGTGAAGAATCGCATAAATCCGAAGCCCTCCGAGCTTTATGCCAGGTATGTGTTCTCCAAACGAGATCAGCACGAAGGCGAGACAGTCGCTGACTATGTTACTGCTTTACGCAAGCTGGCCGAGAACTGTGGATTCAGCGACAAGCAACTTCCGCGTCACATTATGCTCAGGGACCGGTTAGTTTTTGGGATTTCCGACAGCATAGTGCAGCAGCGCCTGTTGGCCGAGAAGAACCTGACGTTTGCGACAGCCTATGACCTGGCAGTCACAGCCGAATCTGCTGCAAAACATCAAAGAGCTATCGGAAGTCAGCGTCAGGAAAGCCCAGATGTCACGGCCAAGATAGGCACGCAACGTCTGAAGAAGGGGCAAGAGGACAAGGCGTCAGGCACGCAGTCGGAACAACTGTGTTTCCGGTGCTCGGGCAACCACACTGCTTATCGCTGCTAGTTTAAAAGCGCAGCATGCTTTAACTGTTCCGGCAAAGGTCACATAGCCAAGGTATGTCGGAGTAAAAAAAAAGTGGGCAGGTGAACCATCAACTGGAAAGTACTGCAAGTTCAGCGCAAACTGAGTATGATGACTTGCGAAGTATTAGCCAAGTAACCAGCAGGTATCCCAAGTTTATGGTTACCGTAAGCATTGGCGCAGAGACGGTACCGATGGAAGTGGATTCCGGAGCAGCTAGATCAATTATGAGCGAAAAGTAGTTCCGAAAACTGAAGGAGACAACAAGCATTAAGCTTGAGGAAGCAGACGCACAGGACTAGACGTCATCGGAAAAAAACTACACTGCCAGTCAAGTTTAAAGAGCAGGACTGTAAGTTGCCACTTCTCGTTGTAAGGAACGAAGGTAACACACTGCTGGGGCGTGACTGGATCAAGGCTTTGAACATCAGCGTTACTGAAATTCACAGCATTGGCCACAGTGCAGAAGCGGTTATCCAAAAATTTCCGGAAGTTTTCGGCGAAACCTTTCCCGGCGCAGCCTTACCGCCAGTACACATTGAACTGAAGCATGACACCCAGCCAAAGTTTCTGAAATGCCGCAGCCATTGCCTTCGTTCTTAAGGATGATGTCATCGCCGAGCTGGATAAACCAGACGTCAGAGTGTTCTAGAGCCAACCTAGTATGCGGAATGGGCCACTCCTGTGGTGATTGTGCGAAAAAAGGACGGTTCGCTGAGAAAATGCGGTGACTACCGAAGCACAGTCAACCAAGCGGTAAGAAATAACGTTTACCTTTTACCTACGGGCAAAGAACCTTTCGCAAGGCTAGGGAAAGGCCATATTTTTTTCAAAAATTGACTTGACGCAGGCGTACCAGCAACTAGCGGTGGATGATTCTTCCGAAGATGTGCTCACTATCAACACAGTAAAGGGCCTGTACAAAGTGCGACGTTTGCCGTTTGGTGTGTCCGTGGCACCCGGATTATTTCAAAGAACAATGGATACATTGCTTGTAGGTTTACCGCAGGTGGCGGCCTACCTCGACGACATTCTTGTGGCAAGCGAAACTGCTGAGAAACATCACAAGGTCCTGAATGAGATTTTCGACTGACTCGCGAAGACGCAACTGCGTGTTCAAAGTGCCAAGTGCCAGTTTTTCAAAGAGAGCCTGCAGTATTTAGGACACCGGATAGATAGAAGGGGCACCTACCCGTCGAAAAGCTAAGTCGAGGCCATTCACCAAGCACCTACACCACAGAACAAAAAGGAGCTTCAAGCCTTTCTAGGTATGGTGAATTTGTACAATCGCTTCCTAAAAGGTCGTTCTGACGTTGCTGAAATGTTATACCGTCTACTAGACAGTGACAGTACGTGGAAGTGGGGTGAAGAGCAACAGCGTGTTTTCGAAGGACTAAAGAAGCTGCTGACATCAGAGTCACTTTTAGTGCACTGCAATCCCGATGCGCCATTAATTCTGTCTTGCGATGCATCCCCGGTGGGCGTAGGAGCTGTGTTGGCTCACAGAGGTGCTGAAGCGCTACAGCAACCTGTTGCTTACGCGTCAAGAACACTCACTAAGACGGATCGTAACTGCGCTCAGATTGACCGCGAAGCGCTCGCCATTGTGTATGGCGTGCGTCATTTTCACCAGTACCTCTGCGGTCGACCATTCAGCATTTTTACCGATCACAAGCCACTTCTAAGCATCTTTTAACGAGATAAGCAGATCCCGGTAGTTCTGTCACCGCGTATGTTGCGCTGGTCTTTGATGTTATGTGCTTATGAATACAAAGTAGAGTATAGAAAGACGCAAGATCACGGAAATCCTGACTGTCTTAGCAGGCTGCCAATACCCGGAGACCGACCAGACAATCGAGCCGCCAGGCGACGTCCTCATACTGGAAGCAGTCGAGTACCCGCCTGTGAGTGCAGAAGACGTCGCATCAGCCACTCTGCGCGATCCTTGCCTGTTCAACGTGAAGAAATGGGTCAGGGCCGGCTGGCCAGAACAAGGTGTGCCCCCAGAGTGTGCCGTCTATCAGGTGAGGCGCAAAGAGTTGTCACTCCACCGTGACTGCCTCTTGTGGGGCAACAGGGTGATACTGCCAGACGAACTCAGAAAAAATGTTCTCTGCATTTTACATGCAAATCATCCTGGCATTACGGCCATGAAAGCTCTGGCAAGATCATTTGTGTGGTGGCCGAAGATCGATGCTCAGATCGAAGATTTTGTTCGTCATTGCCAACCATGCCAAACAAACCGGCAAAGCGAACCCAAGACGCCTGTCCACTTCTGGACGAAGCCCGAACGTCCATGCAGTAAAATCTATTTAGATTTTGCCTGGCTTGTTCAAGGTGTTTCCTTTCTTGTCGTGGACGCACTATCAAACTAGGCTGAGATAGAAATCGTGCCATCGCTTCACTCATCAGTGGTGATCGATAAACTGCGCAGGATGTTTGCTTCGTACAGATTACCGGAGTTGGTGGTTTCGGATAATGGGAAGGCGTTTTCAAGCCAAGAAATGCAATCTTCTTGAGGCGGAACGGTGTCCGCTACATGTATACAGCGCCATACCATCCCGCAAGCAACGGAAGGGCCGAGCGCATGGTTCGCGAGCTAAAGTGTGCGCTTCGAAAGCAAAGCCAGAGCACAGTGGCGTGTAAAGTCTCTCGTTTTTATTCAAGCAGCACTCTACGCCTCACACGGAAACCGGGAGAACGCCAGCAGAACTCGTGCTGGGAAGGAGCTTTCGTTCTGCCTTGTGAAGCATGCAGCCCGACGTCGAAGACGCAAGGTGTACGAGACAGCCAAAGTCCACATTCAAGCGTGGTGATCCTGTGTACGTGCGGAACTTCTATCGTGGGCCAAAGTGGCTAGATGCGTACGTACTGAGGTCCTTAGGCCACGTCATGTACGAAGTGCAAACTACGAGCGGTGCGATACACAGACGTCATCGTGACCATGTGCGCAGAGCGTGGAAGTCTGCTCCACCAGACACCGCTGACCCTCACTTTCAGTTTCCGGCGACACCAGCTACGGTGAACAGATCGCCTGTGCGAGAAGCTACTATGCCAGCAGATAATGGGCCGACATCGACTGTACCTGATACAGCACAAGCATGCCGCCGCTCCACTCGTGCACGACGACCTGTGCTCTGCTATGGCATTGACTACTCCAAAGAACTACGCTTCTTGGGCGCTACTCTTCCTGATAATATCTGGACAGTGCGAGTGCTGAAGGCTGCCTCCAACTACGCCAGTTTCTTGGCCGATTCCGTCACACCTGTTGCCTCAAAGTATGCTTCTTCCTTGATAACGTACGCCTTCCACTTGTCTTTCTCGTCGTCTAAGTCAGGGAGTGCTGGTGAACCACCGCCGATTCGTCGCCCCGTGAGGTCGCGTAGCTGCCGTCCTGCTTGAACCCAGGGGTTTTCTTTCCCGTTTCTCGTCGCCACTGTTATATCGCTAGTCGAACTGATAAGGATTACACTTCATTTACTGCACTATATTATAGTACACATGGCTATGCTGTGCTGTACCCTCTCCACCCTCACACCTTTCCTCACCCCCACTTTCCATTTCCACCACCTTGCTATGCTATACTATGCACGGCTATGATATGCTTTACGCTCCCCCTCCTCTTTTTCCCTCCTACTCACCCTCACATTACTCCTCCTCACACTCAGTTCCCTTTCGCACCCCTTCTATACCAACTTGCCCAAACACTCACGTTAATGAGTTATACTATGCCACTATGATATACTACGCCGGCTATGCTATGCTTTGCCTTCTCCCCTCCTCATTCCCATCTTCCTCACCTTCACTTCCCTTTCCCGCAGCCTTACTATGCATGGCATACATGGCTATGGTATACATGGTTTTGCCTGCCTGACACAGTACATGGTTATGCTATGCTTTACCCTCTCCCCTCCTTACTTCCTTCCTCACTTCCCTTTCCCGCACCCTTACTATACCATACTATACATGACTAGGCTGTACATCGTTATGCTATGCTTTACCCTCTCCCCTCCTCAGTTCCTTCCTCCTCACTTCCCTTTCTCCACCCTTACTATAGTGAAACCTCGGTGATACGATCACAGCTCATACGAATCTCGGGGTGATACGAATTTTTCGTTGGTCCCGGCCAAGGCTCATTAGCCTGCAATGCAATGGAGTACGGTTGTTGCGAACCGATTTTCACCCAGTGACGTTTGATACGAACGTATGCTACCGCACAGGTACGAAGAGGTGCTGTCGCGGAAGACGCGCCAAGCACGTGCGAGCGCGGGAACGCAAGCGTGGGCATGTGCGCCGCACCGCCAAGGCGTCAGAATCACGGTATCAGAAAAACTTTTCTTACGGTCAGAATAAACCTTCAAAAACGCGTCACGGCCTCCGAGATTGTGCGCGCGAATCTTTGAGGCTCTATGTGCCTCCGGGTGTCCTCGCGTTTAGATTACAGAGGATATTAGCGCCATGCTTCTTTTTCTAACGTGTCAACGCGGGCTCCTGTCGTTGTACTGTGTTTACACGTGCATGCCTCGTGCATCAGACATCCTATGAAAGGTGGACGAGGACCAAAAGAAGACCAGGACGGTCTTTGCGAAGGAGTCACGCCTCACAGTGTCAACATGCGCGACCGTTGAGGTCGCACTTGTGCGGGCAAGGCCGTAAATATCCCAAAAACATCCCCAACACCTCCGCAGTAACGAAATCATAACACAGGACCGTGGTTCTGTAATTTTGTGGCCTTGATCCATCGCGTCAAAGCGCTTCTTTCGTTACTTTTGCTGCAGTACTCCGGTATCATGAAAAAAAAAACATAGTAAAATTTTAAAGGGGCTACTGCTGTCGCGGGTCACAACTGCACCTGGTTCATTAATTAAATACGCGCGTACGGGCCGTATATTTATGAGTACTGGTATGATTGCCGACATCTAAAAACCTAACTGACAATCATTCACTAATCTTGCGGACGTTTCTGCGGCCCTGAAAAACAATAAATGAAAATGTACGCCAGTTTTCTTTTGTGGCATGCTAATTTTCCGTGCTTTCTGCTGATACAAATTTCGGATGATACGAATATTTTTGGTGGTCCCGGGAGATTCGTATCACCGAGGTTTCACTGTATACCATGCTATAGACCAGAACACAGCGAATTCCGTGCGCAGCGCCATATTTGCAACGCGCGTCGCGCCATCTATCGCACACGCGATGAAACAACATGCGCGGGCTGCCACGCCAGCAGACGCTACACAGAGGAAACGCGAAACTCCCGAAACTCAGCCCGTCGGAGAGCGGGAGGAGGAGGAATAAAGTTTATTAGGAGAAACCAGCAGGTTTAAGTGGCCGGGCCTAGGCCTCCCATGAGGGGACGTCAAGGGCTTGCCTCGACGCCGCCTCATGGGCGTGCTGGGTCGCCCAGGTTTGTTCGTCGGGAGCAGAGCTCCGCAGAGCTTCGCGCAGCCTCGACGAAAGGGTCGTGGTGTTAGTGCGTCTGTACTGTGCCGGGCACTCCCACAGCATACGCGGAAGCGTAACCGGGTGAGTGCCACAGCACCGGCAGTTGGGAGTAGTGTACACGTCCGGGAATATGAGGTGGAGGCGGGCAGGGGAGGGATACGTGTTTGTTTGTAGTAGACGCAAAGTAGTGGCCTGTGCCCGGCTGAGCTTGGGGTGAGGTGGGGGAAGGTCTCGGCGTCTGAGGTAAAAGGTCTTAACGAGGTCATTGTAGGTAGTCAGGTTGTCCCTGGTGTCCATCTCGTCTCCAGTAGCTCCGGCGCGGTTGACAAGGCCTCGCGCAATGGAGTGGGTGACCTCGTTGAGGTTGAGGAGGCGTGGGTGGACAGGGCCCGCATGGGCGGGGATCCATATCAGGGAGATCATGCTGTCTTTGGAGTGTGGTGCCTGGCAGAGGATGCGAAGCGCTTGAGGAGAGATGCGGCCTTTGCTGTAGTTAATGACGGCTGAGCGAGAAGCGCGCACTATGGTGTCACAGGTGGGATCTAAAGTGGCCAGGGCGATGGCCACTTCTTCAGCCGTCTCGGAGGAGGAAGTAGTGACGCTGGTTGCATGGTGTAGGACTCCATCGCGTGTGGTGACAGCTACAAAACATGTGCCTTGAAGATATTGAGCTGCGTCAACAAATGTGGCGCCAGGTACGTGGGCGAGGGTTTTTATGATGGCTCTAGCCCGAGCTTGGCGCCGGGCTCTGTTGTACTCGGGGTGCATATTTCTAAGGATGGGATCCGCGTGGATCCAGCTGCGGATGTCGTTCGGAATCGATTGTTTGGGGCCCTGTTGCTGATGATACGTGAAGCCAAGCGTCGAGGGAATTGAGCGTCCTGTTTCCGTGAGTGTGAGCCATTCAAGCTGAGCACGTTGTTGGGCTTCGATGAGTTCGGCAAGGGTGTTGTGAACTCCCAGTTAATTGAAAGTTCGGTGCTGGTGTAGTGCGGGAGGCCAAGTGCTTGCTTGCAGACCCCTCGTATAAGGGTGTCGAGCTTGTTTTGTTCTGCACGGTACCAGTTGAGGTACGCAGCAACGTAGGTAATATGACATGGGACAAAAGACTGCACGAGGCGGATAAGGCTTTCTTCTTTGAGACCGCCTCTTCGGTTGGATATACGTTTGAGGAGACGTAAGGTGTTTTGAGATTGAGCAGAAATCTTGTTGAGAGCCAAGCCGTTAGAGCCATTGGTTGACATAGTGAGACCGAGGACCCGGATACTATAGGGACGTGCGGGATAGGGCTGCCATCTTGAAGATGAAGGGTGATGTCATCACAGGGTCGCTGCTCAAGTTGGTGTTTGGGGGGGGGGGGGGGGCGTCCCCGCTGAATGGACTTGTAGAGAAGAAGCTCCGATTTAGCCGGTGAGCATCGCAGTCCGGTTCCTTGGAGATAGGCCTCTCGGAGAGCGTGTTTCGCGTCTTTTCTAGCCTGGACATTTTCGCTGCTTTTATTGGAATATCAAGAATACCTTGCTCAGTAAAGTCCACAATGTATATATACAGTACGTGCTGAGCAGGCTGCGGAAGCAACCTCGTCAGGTACGTACGTTGTTACATTTGTAAAAAACGGCCTCGCTGTAGTACGCGTGTATAGTAATTGCAGTGCGGCTCGCGAAAGAGTGAAACTTTGTTTCGTTGCCCCATATTACAAGTTGTGCACAGTTTTCTGAAAACTCATCATTTCAAAATGCATCGCGTAATAATTAGAGTACGCTTTACGGGTGGTTTCGCGGAACGTAATTTTTGTTTCACGAGCGCTCTTACAATAACGCGTCTTCTCACGAAAGCGTGCTATCGGACAGTGTCACGTGCAGTATCGTTCATCGATCCCTTTTGGAAGTTATGTTCGCTATTTTAATCTTGTAACGATGATGCTTTACAAGCGAAACTGTGCTACTCTTAGTTATGCCGATATTGAAATGGGCGGAATCCAGCTGTCTTTTATTAAATGTGTGCTGTGTAAATAAGCTAAAAAGGTAGCTGCTTGAGCTAGCGCTACGCCTGCGACATAAAGGACACTGGCGCGAGTACTGTTTACTTACGTGCCAATATATGTATTATGTGCAGCTGGATGCCTCGTGTCCAAATAAATTTGGGGACATCAAACACTGAAATGAAAGCATGAAATTCTGGCCAGCTGTTGAGGAACACTGTACCATTTACTACCTTTTGAAGACTAGATCTTGAAGTCGTGGATGCCTTCAAAAGCACTAAAGCTTAATACTACGTCGAAAGTGGCAAAGCATGCTGATTGCTTGTGCTTGAAAGCACTACCTTGCACTACATTTTCGTCAAAGGAAACGCTCAAAGGTATGAAGTGCGCCCCCACACAAAGCTCGCGCCTGCCTTCAACCCAGCTGCGTGTCACGCAAATTAGTTTCGTAAAATGAAATAGGTGGGCATATACAGAATACACGCAGTTAGTGTACTTACTCGCGCATTTTCACTCGGCTCGTAGTTTTTCTGCTTGAATCACAGTTATCCACTCACGGCGAAGCTGAAAACACCGCACCGGCACTATTCGCGTGGCGCGTCATGATCATCGCCGACAGCGCTAATATCCTCCTGTTGCGCTGCTTGTTTGGCATCCAAAGACTATGCAGTAGTGCCGAGACGAGCTCTTATACGAGGAAGCGGCGTGAACGGGTAGTTTTTCGCACTTGAAAGCCTCAGAACTGCAGCTTGCCCGGTTTACTTAGCGCAAGCCATGCGCGCCTTGGCAGCCCGGCCAGCCCGGCTTCTGGGTGCGAGAGTATCCACTCCGCTCGCCAGCAGCCTGGGTGCGAGACAGGCGTGCTCTGGTGTATACGTGGCTAGGCTATACATAGGTTTGGCTGCCTGAAGCCGTACATCGTTATGCTATGCTTTACCCTCTCCCATCCTCCTTTCCTTCCTCTTCACTTCCCTTTCCCGAACCCTTATTACACCATTCTATACATGGCTAGGCTGTACATGGGTTTGGCTGCCTGAAGCCGTACATCGTTATGCTATGCTTTACCCTCTTCCCCTCCTCATTTCCTTCCTCCTCACTTCGCTTTCCCCACCCTTACTATACCATACTATACATGGCAAGGCTATACATGGGTTTGGCTGCCTGAAGCCGTACCTCGTAATGCTATGCTTTACCCTTTCCCATCCTCCTTCCTCTTCACTTCCTTTCCCCCCACCCTTACTACACCATACTATACATGGCTAGGCTATACATGGGTTTGGCTGCCTGAAGCCGTACATCGTTATGCTATGCTCTGCCCTCTCCCATCCTCCTTTCCTTCCTTCTCACTTCCATTTCCCCCGCCCTTACTACATCATACTATACATGGCTAGGCTGTACACGGGTTTGGCTGCCTGAAGCCGTACATTGTTACGCTATGCTTTACCCTCTCCCATCCTCGTTTTTTTGCTCCTCACTTTCCTTTCCCCCACCCTTACTACATCATACTATACATGGCTAGGCTGCACATGGGTTTCGCTGCCTGAAGCCGTACATCGTTATGCTATGCTTTACCCTCTCCCATCCTCCTTTCCTTCCTCTTCACTTCCCTTTCCCGCACCCTTAATATACCGTACTATACATGGTTAGGCTACACATGGGTTCGCTCGCGTGACGCCATACATGGCCATGCTATGCTTTACTCTCTCCCCTGCTCCTTTCCTTCCTCCTCACCCTTACATGACTACCTCTCACCCTGACTTTCCTTTCCTGCCCACTTGGTGTACGTCTATACATCAGGGGTCGGCAACCTTTTGAGGCGGAGGGCCAAATTGCGTGAAGCCGAAACGACGGCGGTCGGACGGCGAATCGAAAGGTGGGGGGAGGGGGACGCGTGTGTTGCAGCCAGAGAAAAAAATCGGCGAATTGACAATAGTATAAAACACTAGAATAGAAATCATGTTTAGTTTCAGCACACATGCCACAAGGTTGCAATTTACCAACATAGGCTACAAGCGAAAAGAAAAAAAAAACTCATTCAATGCCACTTTTGGTGATCATTCTTAGCCAACTCGCAAATGTCTAATCTTTCTTCCCCCTTTCTTGGGCCTGTACAAAGAGAGGAAGTGAGGACGTTATCCAGCTAAGTGTGGAGATGGAGGACAATGGCCACTGGAAGCGATCTTTCTTTATTCCTGTCTAACCCCATTTGAGGTCAAAACTGCCCTGTCGGCCTTCAGAGAGCAAGTGACAAGTGGTTCTGACGTCGTGCCAAAGGGCCGCATAATACTGCTCCGCGGGCCGCAGGTTGCTGGACCCTGCTCTAGATGGTTTTGCCTGCGTGACATGAGATGACAGTATACTCCCTTCCTCCTTTCCCTCCTCCTTCCTTCACATTCTCCTCACTTGCCTTTCCCGCCCCCTTTTTACACATGGCTACGCTATACATGGTTTTGCCTGTGTGATGCCAGACGACATGGGACGACGACGACAGCATACGACAGCCCGGGCACAATGTGCGCCGCACTTAAAAAAGAGATTTTAAAAATATTACGTAAAGTCCTGAGAGAACACTACATGCACACCACCTGATTAAGTTTTCGTGTAGCTTTCCAAACTTTTCCTGCGTGTGTGTTTTTTGCGCTTTATTTTAGATGCGAAGCATCTTATAGCGGAGTTCAAACCTGTGGTGGTGGTGGTGTGCGGCGTGACCACCCTTACTGCGCATGCACATACCTTCTCCACACACCTCCTCTCCACTCCTCCTCTCCCATTCCCCCTCTCAACTCACCCCCTCTCCACTCCACTTCCCCTCTCCCTTCCCCATCTCCACTCCATTCTCTCCCTCCACTTCCCCTCTCCCGTTTCCCCTCTCCCCTACCTCTCTCCAATCTTCCTCTGAAACGCAGGCTAGACATGCCGAATTTCTCTCCTGCGCAACGCCGCGATGAGCACCAGTGCATGCGCATCCCTTCCCCCTCTCCTCTCCTACGCTGCCGCCCTCTCGCGCACCTGTCGACCGCATTCCCCGCTCGCCCTGTGAGAATTAACGGCCAGGCTAGAGGGAAGACAAGACGCGCATAGCGTTCCTCTTCGCGTTCCACGACGCGAGGTCGGTAGCATGCCCAACGAACGCCAACGCAACGCGATCGTGCAAGTGCTCCGGCTTCGCATCGCCTCATGATCCCCTTTAGCGGGAAATGGTGTAATTTTTCTATACTCTGTCTCTTCGATTTCGTGCAGTGCAACAAAGGCTATAAAACATAACATTCAAATAAAAAAAATGTGGCAGCTGGGCCCTAGTGGTGCGAAGACTGAAGAAACAGCGGAACTCCCCCTCCTCCTCACCCTCACATTCCTTTCCCACCCCTTGCTATGCTATGCTACAAAAGAGTATGCTATGCTTTAACCTCCCTCCTCCTTTTCCTCCTCCACACCCTCACTTCCTTTCCCACTCCATGCTAAACTATACTATACATGGCTACGCTATTCTTTACCCTCTCCGCTTCTCCTCACTCTCACGTACCTTTCCTACACCTTCACTATGCTATACTATAATGACTGTTATGCTTTCTTTCTCCACCGCGTTCTATTTCCCTTTCTCTGTCTATTTCTTTCCGTCTATTCTTTCTGTCTCTTGCTATCTGTTTCTTTCGCTCTCTCTGTTTCTATTTTTCTCTCTTTCTTTCTATTTGTCTCTATCTTTTTCTCGTTATCTCGCCCATAGCAACGCAATCATGACTCCCATAAATGCTTTTCCTGGTAGCGTGCCTGGATAGCCGAGTGGTTACGGTGCTTCTTTTGGGATCGTGGGTGCGCGGATTCGAATACCGCCTCGCCAAGAAATTTTCGCCAAGAAGGTTGGTTTATCTTTCTTGATATCTCTTTCATTTTCTCTCTCTGCCTTTCTCTCTTTCACTCTCTCTGTAGTCGTTCTCTCACCCATAAGTGTTATTGCATCTCACGCCGGACAAATCGGCGCACGTGTTGTGGGAGCGAAGCAGAAGAGGACGAAGAGAGCGCGTGCCGGTTCATGGAGATGATAATTTCTGTTCGCGATAAATGGGGCTTCTCAGAGCTTAAATTGCTCTTGTGATTAACTGTTAGCCACATTCTTGTTTTTCTTCTCAGCCGATGTATTGATCCGCCTCAATAACCTATTACCTTCCCTAGCGCCAATTGTATTAGCTATATGCCTGTGTAACATCGAAGGCACAGACGCTAGGCGTACATGATTGACAAGAAGCGAAGACAACGGTGGCTCACCTTTCTCCAGTTCTCGTACTGAAGAGCTTCCCTGTGGTGCTGCTGATCTCATGTTCTCGGAACAATCTGGCTGCCTCGTTCGTCGGCTTACTGCTCATGATTGCCTCGTCGTCACAGTTTTTCTTCTTCCTTGTCTTTTTGTCTTCGGCCGTGGTGGTTCTTGTTTCTTAAGAATGGCTCATACCCACCGCGTGGAATTCACCTCGGAGAAAGCAGCTTCAAATGTTTTGTAGCGTTAGCTACACTTGCCAAGTCGGAGCCGATCTCGCATGGATCGTCATGAGCCGTGCTGCGCATGCGCGAGGATCAGTGCGGAGCCGGCATCTCACGCACTCCGCCACCGCCGCGCGCGGCTCACCGCTGCTGGTGGCGGAGAGCGAGAGGAGTGGCGTCGGCCGGGCAGACAGACTGGCGCCGGCGCGCGCGACTCGCCGCTGCTGCTCTGCGCATTTGAGAGGGGTGACGTCGTAGCCATGGCGGCGCGCAGATATTCACCTTCGCTGTGCAGTCGCCGTCTGCCCATGCGCTGGTGCCGCTTGATAGCACCTCTGACTGGCGTTTGCAGGTGGGTAACGCCATGGAGAAGGAGAGCGCAAATGCTGCTCAACGGTGCAGAAGAGCCGAGAAGCTTATGTCATCAGATCCCGAAGTAGTTGCCTGGCAATTAGCGGTTCAGCGTACGAAGAATGACGAAGCAACCTGACGTTTAGCAAGAATAAATATGCATACGCCACATAATACGTATAGAGTGTGTGTGTCATTGGAGCAGCAGTAAGCATGACAATCAAGCTAATCCTAGACAATCTGGAAAGCTCAGAATAATCAGCTGAACCTTTGCTAACGCTATGTATATCCTCGCATAGCCGAGCTAAGCCACTGCATTTTTTTAAAGAGGTTGTAACTAAGATAAAGACTGGAATATTACAGTATTGGTGACGTAACAAAACTGAGAATCAATCGGCCAATCATTCTTGTTTTGTTTAATTCAGAGACAGACAAAGGAGCGGCGAATAAAACTCGCTATTCGGTAGTTCTACGGGAAAGTCTTGCCTCATTGCAAGGGTTCGCAGAAGCGCAGATAAAGTTGCATAGTGCATCAACGTAAACATACGAACACAAAATAGGAACCACAGCAATACAAACACGTCATGTAAATAACATCGTGAATGTAGCAATATGGCCAATCGAATCACGTTGCACGTAGTATCTTTGCGACTAAATTATTATCTCGCGTTTAGAACTTTCAAGCGCAATTTTGCTTGAAGCACACGAACACAAATGGAATTGAATATTTTCTTAGTAATGCAGAAGACATGGCAGCTTTGACAAACGAGCGCGCACACAAAGCGCGCGCCACTGCCTTCTAAAGCCAGCGTCGTATTACAACCGCCGGACGACAGCTTCCACCGAGCGGGCACGACTGCAAGCGTCGGCCGCCGCAATTGAGGGTGCAACCGAAACCAGCAGGAAGAACACAGCCACCCGCCACGGTGGTCTAGTGGTTATGGTACTCGACTGCAAGTTGTCTGAAATTCAAGTTGTCTAAAAAGTGCAAGGATGCACCCAATTCTAGACAACTATCGTTTTAGCCATTTCGCGATTTATGTTGGCAACATGTGCCAGCCACTACAAGCCAATATTAGGGTGGCTAGAAGGGGAGGTGTGATGACCGGGCGGCAAAAGTTGGCCACCGTTCGCGTGAACGCCGTGGGGCGGCGCTGTCGTCAGGGGCGCCGTCAGCGAACGTGGCCGTTATCCGTTCTCGGCAGGGAGAATGCTTCAGTGGAAATGCGTTACCAAATTATATAAAACTTTAGCTGATAATGCAGTTCCTTGGTCAGCGCACAGCTTGTATTGCGCTACTGTTATCA
Organism: Rhipicephalus sanguineus; assembly: GCF_013339695.2. NCBI lineage: Eukaryota > Metazoa > Arthropoda > Arachnida > Ixodida > Ixodidae > Rhipicephalus > Rhipicephalus sanguineus. Next base: position 45,856,702 of record NC_051178.1, on the reverse strand, counting down.
TGCGGTTTTGAAATACGGGGTACAGAGCCGAGTTATGTTCCGACGGAAAGCAAGCAACTGCTACTGGGAGAGCGGGGCTTAATTGTGCTTCAATGCGCTCTGATCATTTTATTCGTGCGCCTCATTACGTGCGAAAGCAGTTAACATTTGATTTACGCCAACAGAATCAGGATTAGTGCATGGCATACATGGTAATACAACGTTCGGTAGTCTTTTCAGGCTCAATTCAGAAACCAAATAAGTAAACGCAACATATTACTAGGTAAAGAAACTTTATTGTGTAGAACAGAATGCACTTGATCGTTTTCGTGGCTTGTCTCGCATCACGCAAGGCTTTATTAAATGCGAAGCGTTTCTTAGCGAACCTTTGGCACTTTGAGCGTTTCTATCTACGTATCTATCTATCTATCCAGCCGCCTACGTCTGGGTGCTCTCATGATCGCCTCATTAACTTAGTGTAGACCAAAATTGGCATGGGAGGGTAAGAGGATTTGACGAATATGACGGTGGGGCCATGATATGAATACGTGGAAATCCTGTCGAGTGCGTCGTCAACCCTTTCCTCCAGACACGTGTGGCACATATCCGTTTACCACGGCCACGGTGTACGGGTATGCTCCACAGGTGATTGACAGTTTATATCTACCCAGCGGCGGCGAGAACAGACAGTGGTAATTTAAATGCGAGAGCGTTAAGAAAAACCGACGTCGGCAGCGTTGACCCGACGAATGGAAAGAGTAAAAATTAGGATCCCAGCAGGAATCGAACCAAAGTATTTTGCGTGGCAATCGGGTATTCTACCACAGAGCCACGCCAGGTCTATAAACTAGTTTGGAAAACAAGCCTATGCAGGCGTAATGTAGGTGCAACGTCGATTGCGGTTGTGGTGCGGGCTATCTAATTTTACAGAAAGCAATAAACACTACATATGTACTCCTACGATACATGCGTCATATCAGATTAACGCCGGTGGTTCCAGTGTCGGCTCCGCTTTTATAGCAGTCTAATAAACATTTCATTTGTATTCCTATGATTCAACAAGCTGTATTGAAACATTGTTCGACCCCGGACGAATACATTAACAAAAGTTACTTGTGATATTCACACGACTGCACCATGAAGTGCACTTAATTAGTTTCGATAATGCTGACGTATATGGTCTAACGTGAGGGCTGACGTTACGTCGTACCATAAGTTACCCTTTAAATGCCGATGTTGTGGACGTGCCTGGTAAGCCCCACGATGTGCACACCGCTACTACACTCACGAGAACACGTCGATCCATTTCGTAATGCTGGCTTAAAGCCCATAAAATACAGCATAGAAGTACTCGCTGACTGCTTCGCATGAAACCGATTCCCACAACGCGTGGGATCTGTCGAAACTTTTTCTTTTGACTTTTTTGTCATTCATTCCGCTGTTTCCCGAATGCTTTGCAAAAACAGCGGAGTTCTCTTGAAGCGGTTTGTCAGCCCTCGGAATGGTGCGTGCCCACTTCAAGAACAGTTCTTGGCTAGTCGGTGCACGGAAAAGGGACACTGTTTCCGAACAAGATCTGTAGCCGAATCACACCCTGGCACGAAGCACCAACGCTGAGTTTTTTCTTTAAGGTAGACGGCATCTTGCCAGCACACAGCACTCATGAAACAACAGCACACGCCAACAGTTCACAGCAAACTACACAACTACAAACCGCCGGCCAGCAGAAACGCTGACGGCGCCCCATACGGCAGCGCTATGATGTGCCCTAGCGGCGATCACGCGAAAGAGGACCACCCTCTCCTATGGCTGGCCGCCGCGCTCAGCACACCTCCCCTTCTAGCCACCCTACCAATATGTTCTCTTCGTTTCCGCTCTGTGACGGCATGCACTTCGCGTTTGTTCTTGTGTCGTCGTGTGTGGCAGTCCGAGTGGCTTTGGTTGCCCTCGGATGTTCAGACTCTCATTTGGCTCCCCTTGCGATGGGGACCTGTCGTAGTCAGTATGACGCCCATTTCAAGAGACGTGCTATTTTGACAGCTGAAGAAATCAGCTGCTGCCCGAAGCCTTGACGTCAGTGATACGCCAGGAGCTTCTTTGCAGGCGCGAGCACGGCCGCCACATTGAATTGGAGCAGCGTGTTGCAGATTTCGTCACCGAACAGTGCAAACACCTTACGGTGGTCAGTGTGGAACTGATACAGTTGAAAGCGAGTGGCATCGCTCGGCAGATGGGCATTCCGTGAACGAAGTTCAACGCGTCACGTGGGTTGTCGCAAAATACCACGTTTTGAGACAGTCTTTGAAAAAAAAACGCTAGGCCTGCGCTGAAACCGCAGCACAGTCACAGCGAAAGCTGGAAGAGCGTCGTTTCTAGAGCCCGTTAAGCTCTCCTGGGGCTACAATACAAGTACATTAGAAAGGTACCCACTACGCCATTAATCACAATTTTTGTGAAATTGGGAAGCACCTACTAAGGCATTATTCGTCATTCTGCCGAGAAGCGAGGCACCAGCTACACGTCTCTAACGCATTATGTGCACTTCGTTGACGCGATGACGACTGATGACGATGAAGAATTATGGCTCAGCCCTTTGTAATGGGTTGGAATCTTTAAATGGCCCACCAGTTATGTAATTTGCATTGGGTGACACCCGGTCGCTATTTCCCTCTCCCGTCATGCTGTATAACATACGTTGACGTGGGAGAGGGACGGGGGGTGGGTGGCGAAGAACTTTACTGAGACCCCGAGGAAATGGATCATGCGCTTATGGGCTTCCTTGGCAACCATAGAGTTTCCTACAATACTTACTACAGGGAACTCTGGCGCTAGCGTCTATGGGAGCTGCAATGCATCGCGCTTCAGCCAGCATGGGAATCATGGGTAGTACACGGATTTGTCTAAACTTCGTTCTTTTGGCTCCGTTTGGCTCCGCGTCGCCTGCATCCGCTTTGTCGCAAAAGGAAGTTCAGCAAAAATCAGCAGTTTCACTTCACCACTTTAACTTCTTTAGGCTCACCGATTCAAATCTGGTCACGAAGTTCACAACGATCCATTCTTTTATCCGAAAGAAAACCAAAACATAGCAATAAACAAAGCCACAAGTGCGTTCGAAGCCCACAAGCACGAAGACTAGGCAAATCCGTGTACTACCCATCATTCCCATGGTGGCTGAACGATCGCAGCGCCAGAGTCCCTCTAGGTCATTTTAGGAAACTCTATGTTGGCAACCAATACAAGTGCACTTGCGAGGAACCCACTACGCTATAAATCATTGTAATTTTACTGAGACCCTGAGGAAGTGGATCATGCGCCTATGGGCTTCCTTGGCAACCAATACAAGTGCACTTGCGAGGAACCCACTACGCTATAAACTACGCTACGCTATCTCCTATCTATCACGCTATCATTGTAATTTTTGAGAAGTAGGGCAGCAGGCACTGTGCCATTTTTCGTCATTCTACGGAGAGCGTTGGTACCAGCTAAACGCATGTAAGACATTATGCGCACTCTGTTGATGCTGCGCCTGATGACGATGAAGAATTATGGCAGAGCCCTTGTAATGGGTTGGAAGCATTCAACAACCTACTCGTTGCGCAATTCGCATTGTGTGACGCCTGGTTACAGAATTCGCGTTGTGCGACGCTTGGTGCTTATTTTACTCTTCTACCACGCTATATTGCATATGTTAACGTGGTTCCTTCCCGACATGAAGCCTGTATAGGACCTTTTTTCAAAGCAGTTTCAAGCACCGGCATGGCTCAGAGGTTGAATACTGGGCTCCCACGCAGAGGGCCCAGGTTCGAACCTCGTTCCATCCTGGAATTTTTTTTCTTATTTCGTTTTTTTTTTCTTATTTCGAGCGATACTGGTTACGGACACCGGCGGCGGCGGCGGAGAACTACGGCGCCAAAAACGGCTGGTGAAATGATCTCATAACAGCTTTCGCTGTAAAAAAATTCACCGACGTTTGCATTACTGCCTAATGCCAATTCTGAGCGCAGCCTCGTGTTGGGGCAACGCAAACTATGTTTTAAGTTTTGGCTTTCTGCAGTCGTAGCAATGTAGCATTCGTTACATAGTGCCACAGAAACTGCCAGCGCTCGAGTGCTAAGCGTTCGCTCTCTTTTTTCCTTGTTCGCTCTATTGGTTACGCCGACGCCAACGGCGACGCCGCTCAACGCAGGAACGGGCGCCTAAGAGCTGCGCTCTAAAACGCCAGGCCTGCGCGGAACGCACAGCACAGTCCCATGCCATCGAAAGTTGGAAGAGCGGCCTTTCTAGAGCCCGTTTTAAACTCTCTTGGGGCAGCTAATACACGTACACATTCAAGGTATTCACTACGCCATAAATCACAATTTTTGTGAAGTAGGACAGCACCCACTACGCCATTATCTGTCTTTCCGCGGACAAGCGAGGTACCCTCTACAGATCTGTAAGGTATTATGTGCATTTTGTTGATTCCGCATCTGGCTGATGACAATGAAGAATTATGACTGAGCACTTTGCAGTGGGTGGGAAGCATTAAACCACACACTCGTTGCGAAATTAGCATTGCGTGATGACTGGTTGTTATTTTACTCTTCTACAACGCTATAATACGTGGGTTAACGCGATTCTTGCCTGACGTGACGCCCCCTGTATAGGGTCTTTTTACAAATTAGTGTCAAGCACCAGTTCGTCAAGGCTCCCGTCAGTCCACTGTTGTTTCGCACCTACATCGAAACGTTATGTCGGTCAATACTCCAGAACAATGTTGTTAGCGGGTTTCAGTTACAATCCCCAGACGTTAAACTACTTGCGTATGCTAACGATACTGCGATATGTAGTACTTCTTATGAAGGCATTGAAGAATCACTAAGAGTGTCTAAATTTTTCGCTGAAATTATAGGAAGCCACATAAACTGGGCCTTGTGCAAAGTGCCTTGTGTTTTGACATGGCGCGTGGCCTTCAACCCCTGTTTTTTTTTTCTTTTTTTGCTAACATTAAGTGGACTAAAGTGCCAGTAAAGTACATTGGAGTTCCACTTGTAGTGAAGAAGATGAGTGCTACTCGGAAAGGCAGAGGGTACCACTCAGGTGGAAAAGAAGAAGACGTTTGGTTGTCTCGGCGCTTAGGCTGGTTCCGCCATTAGCACGTAACTTGTCTTAACTGTTCCCTGTTTTATAAACCATTGCTACTCCTAAACGCCTTATTTTAACTGGTGGAGGTGCTGGGTACTCCATAATCCTGGAACTTCGAAACCGTACGTTGCCTCCGGTTCTACCATGTCCACGGACGAAGGTCAGCAGGTAGCCGCCTCGGCTTCAACTACTCCGCCTGTTGTCCTGTTCCGGCCCCATTCGGCAACGCGACCCACCTTCCTTCAGCGGTACCGATGACAAGGACGTGGAAGATTGGCTTGACGAGTACGACCGGGTGAGCAAGCACAACAAATGGGACGATGCTCTAAGCTTACCGTCGTCCAGTTTTATTTAACCGACGTCGCCAGTCTGTGGTACCGTAATCACGAGCGGGACCTTCCCACCTGGTCGGCCTTCAGAACGGCGTTCGCGGATCTGTTCGGCCGTCCAGCGCTTCGCAAGCTACGTGCCGAACAGCGCTTGCGCGCTCGAGCTCAGCAAAATGGTGAAAATTACACCAGCTACATCGAGGATGTGGTCGACCTTTGCCGGCGTGTCAACTCGGCCATGACGGAAGCCGAGAAGATCAAACACATTTTAAAAGGTGTGAGTGACGACGCATTTCAGATGCTTGTCGCCAAGAACCCGCAAACGGTCTCTGACGTAATCCACTTTGTCAGAGCTATGACGAGCTCTGGAAACAGCGTGAATCCACTCGTCGCGCCAGTGCGTCATGTGCAACGATCTCCGCTTTAACGTCGGCTGGCATTGCGGAAGACCATTCTGCCTTGCTCCTTGATCAAGCAGTTTGTACGCGAGGAGGTCGCGCGCCAGCTGTCTCTTGTACCTTACACCTTTGAAGCTGCCCCATCTACTTTGCCGCCATCGATACAGCGTGTCGTTCAGGAGCAAGTATCCGAGGTGCTGCCCGCAGCCCATGTACCACCAGTGGCTGCTCCGCTGACCTATGCTGAAGCACTGACCGCACCCCGACGTTTGCCTGTCGCGAACTCCTACGTTCCCGCGCGCACCTTTGCCGCACCGCCTGAACCTGTGCATCACGCTGCCCGTCCGTTCTCCCGACCAACACCATCACGCCTTCAAAACCCATGGCGCACTCCAGACAACCGCCCAATATGCTACGCCTGTGGTTTTGCGGGCCACGTAGCACGATTTTGCCGACGGCGTGAGTTTCTCCTACGTGACGACATGCGGCCAAACAGTTACGATTTCCCGCCGAGACCTCAGACTGCTCCATCTGGCCCGCCTGCCGCCATGGACACATTTTCGACTCGCCAGAACTTCAACAGACGCCGGTCGCCTTCACCTCGGCGCCGTTATTGCGCTTGTTGGCAATTACCACGTAGGCCCGCAAACCCTACTTAATATCGGGGATGGTATCGCCCACCAGCCTGACCAATCGAATAAAGAGAGCCCTGTTCCTGGCACTCCTTAGCAGCGTCACGTAATCCTTGCGTTCGAGTGCCTCACGGGGCTGGATTTGCCCCGCAATAGCTCGGGTCGACGGACACTCGTAAAGGTAGTGATCGGTCCCCTGGCAACTCAACCCGCAAGAGCAGGTCGGTGCAGCGATCAAGTTAAAGCGGTAGAAGTAGGACGGGAACCGTCCGTGTCCCGTGAGAAAGGTGACCAATGCTTGGTTAGGGGGGAACCAAGCTGGGATGCTCGGAATGCACGGGACCCATTTAAACAAGTCCGTATCAGAGTGGTGCATCCACTCTTTTCCCCAAAGGTGGAGTGTTTGGGCGCGCAAGACTTTTCGAACCGCTCGTGGGGTGAGCGGCGCGTGCCTCACCTCGCCGCGTTGGGCTGCCCTTGCCGCTAGAAAATCGGCCAACTCGTTGCCGAAAAGACCCGAGTGGCCCGGAACATGGTATAAGGTGACTTGCGATACCCCGGAGATTTTATCCAAGAGGATCTTAATATCACGAATCCTGGGGTCGGTTGTTTTGTGTCGCGCGAGTGCCTGTAGCAGGGAGAGGCAGTCCGTGTATATGCGAACGACAGAGGCCACTCCCTTGGTATGGATGTGGCGGAGAGCTTCATGAACCGCAATTACCTCAGTGCAGAACGCGCTCGTGGCCTGCTCCACTCGAAACCGGCCTACTGCCCCGATTTTATCATGGGATCCGATGGCAACAAAAGCCGCACCTGCCAGGCGCTCCGAATAAGAACCGTCGGTGTAAACGTGTAGTCCTGGCAAACGTGCGAGCCTTCGCGCCCCGTCTCGCGATAGCCGGCAATAAGGGTAGGCAAGTCTGTCGGCAGGGTGTTCGTGCCACACATCCAGAGGAGGCAAAACATCGACAGGGTGAAAAGAGAGATCCCCGTAACGGCTCGGTTTACGTTCGACGAAAAGGCGAAATTCCGCATTGACTCGGGCCAATTCAAGCGTAACCAGTGCTACTCCTAAACGCCTTATTTTACACTAGAGTTATACAAAAGTACTGATCACTATTGGAAGCAGCAAACAAAAGAAATAAGCGAGAAAGCGAGTGGGTGGAGGGCAAAATATCTCTCCATGTTTGCTAGGGCTACCGTATTCAGCTGGTTTTTTGTGTTTAAGCTATCGTACATAATGCAATGATGTATTACTGTTCAAGGGTCAATGTGCAGAAATTGCGTAGGCTTTGTGCGGTGGTCCAACTGGGAAAGGTGCAGTCGTACGAATTTGTTTAGACGGGTAAAGAGTGGAGGGGGCCTTGGGTTGGCACATGTGTTCATCAAACAGTTGGTAAATAGGTTTTTCTTTTTCCGTGAGGCAAGCGACCCCTTCCTGTTAACAGTGTGCCAAATAAGACTTGGTCGACTGTTGCCCGAGCTTGTTGTCAGCACTCAAGCGATGAAAGGTGCAGTACAAGGATATATGAAGAAAGTTGCGGCAAGTGTGCGTTTTTTGAGTGTCCGCTTTTCTACCGACTACCTGTTTTCTGTTGGAAAGAAGAAGCTTTATAAGGATGTACGTAACACTGTGTTGCCAATCCCAATGTACAGAGCGCTATATAACGCAGGCAAGGGCGAGTTTAAAAAAAATGGAAGCAGCTCCAAATGCAAAATCTTTCTTTTATAACACGAAAGTGTTTTATGCCGGGGTCCACCACGGCTCCATTGACGCATTTCCGTCACGAATATGACGTTGTAAAATATAAATACTAACATATAGCAAAGAAAAAACTAGAAAAAAAGTTCCGACACCGGGAGTCGAACCTACGACCCCTCCATCCACAGCGCGCTGCACGAAACGACTCCGCCGCAGACGGCACGTTCTTCTTTATACTAACGCCGTGCTATTTATATACACCATTTCGCGGTGGCGGTACTCAGAGATCGGGGTACATCAGCGTGTTTTCGTTATCAGTAGCGAGATGGCGCGAAGGGCTCGAAGGGCGTAGAGTCACTGGAAAATCAGAGTACCGCAAAGGTAGGCTGCACGCGGGCAACATTGGGTGGCGGCGGCCATGTCCCTTCCAGACCGTCCGGCGCGTTGCTAGCGTGTGTTGAGAAGTGACCGATCTTTTAGCCTCAGTGCCGTGTTACGCTCGGCAGAACGGCATTATGTATGTGTGTTTCTTCAAGAGGATATTAGAAGGGATTTCGAGTCATCGACAGGTATGGATCGACTGCGCGGTTAGCGGTGTAACTAATGAAACGTACGGCGAATGTTGCCATGTGCTCGCGAACTCTCTTCATGGCTTCATCGGTCTCTTTTCCTGTCACGCCCGGGCCTGTTCGCTAGGTCTGGATCTGTAAACATAGTTGCGTTAGCGCAGTGACATCGTGCGAGATGCCATTTACTTCGACATTTGGTGAATCTTGACTGTTCGTGCTAGCTTTGCAGTCGGTGTTCAGGTTCACTGCACTCGAGAACGTTATCGAACAACATCGAGAACATTCAAGATTGCGTCGTTCGACTGATCGCTGACGCATAGCTTGCTTGCGCACCGTGCTTGCTGTTCAACTGGTTGATATGTGTAATAGAAGTTGTGTGCGTACGGTAATTGGAAGTTGTGCGCAACGTCTTGATTCGGAACGCCAGCAGCCGAACGCACGGGCGAATCGGCGTGCGGCAGTTAAGGTGCATCTGATCTTACGATACGTAGAAAATAGGCCATCAAAAATGATTGACATCACTACTTCATTGTTTGATTCCATATTTCTTGTCTCCTTAATATTCCCAACGTTGCGAATTTGCAAGTATTTTGCTGTGTTCCGACAAACATTTCTATTTTTGGCGTTGCCAGCGCGTAAACAGCTGGGGTTCGGTTTCTGCACTGCTGTACTTTTTTTTTCATAATGCACTCTTATTAAAACTTCCTCGGCACGGTGCTTTATGTTCTTTTGATCAGAAATAGCACATCCCGGAATTTTTAAAGCGCATGCTACCGCAACACAGCATGTGTATAGACCTAGGGCTCGCATAAAATCGACTCCCTGAATGCGTGGGATCTGCTTTTTTTTTTACTGTGACCATTTCTCACCAACTGTATAGTATTTTAAGGGTACACTCGGTGCAATGCAGCATTAGCAATATTTTTTCCAACAAATTTAAAAATACGCTTGATAACATTGCCTTGTACCAAGTTTATCAACAGAGTTCCACGCTTCTGTTTTGTGCAATGCCAAAGATCATATGCCACAATTGCCTTCAAGGTATACCAGTAAACAGTTATTATTTTAATAAATCTTCGATATCGCTCTCGTGTGTGACACGCTTATAACTCGGATAGCATGCGTAATCTATTCAACCGATCGAGATATAAACAGCCGAGCAAATAGAAAGGTACGTAGCTTTCAATATTGTTGACCATAGCGAACCGAAAAGGTGAAGTATCCTGTCGCATAAGATCTTTTCCAGCAAAATTAGTGTACTTCACTGCAGGAAGGAGTGCTATTCGAGGGGGGCGAATTCGTTCAGGCCAACTATGCAGCCACGTAGAACGGCGCTCTTTCACATTAATTTTTCCCACACGGCAAACGAGATTCCCAGAGTAGTTCCCCAGTAACGTTCGACTGATGGTGAGCTACTCTCTTCTGGCATCTGCATGCTCCGGCCACGCTCTGCATTGAACGCGCCTGCACCCAAAGCGCTTGGAAGGGATATGGCGGCGAGAGGTCACGTGATGCGAGTAAGCCAATCGCGTCGGCGGCGGCGCGCGGAAAACAGATGCGATACTCTGAAATTTTTCCAGTGACTCTAGAAGGGCGCGCTTTAAACATCGTCGCCCCACGCGTTGAGATGAGCGTGCGCCTCTACAGAGCGTGGTCGCTCGCGCGCGCGCGCTTATCTTGTACGTCTTGTGCCCTCACCGCAAGTTTTCGTTGAAGTTACAGAGAGCACGAAGCTCACTTCGCTCACTGCAGCGGCTGCTTTTGCGAAAGGAGCGCGCTGCTCACAAACAAATATGTTACAACTGTGACAGTTCGCGCTCATCCTGTGTATACTTGTGCGTTCGTTTCGTGCGTCCTCCTTTGTAATTGACCAGCGGGCTTTAACTGTCAAGCTCTGACAGTTGTTAGTTCGCGCTCCTCCTGTGTATGTTCGTTCCGTGTGTCCTTTCTGCTCGAGCAGCGCGTTGCAAGTTTCGAGCTGCTTGCCATTCTTCGCGTGACATTACAACTTGTTCCTATAGCATTCATTCCATCGCCCTCAGGGCTAAACAATACACAACAGACGCTCAAGTATGTCTGTGAAGACACGTTTTACTTTCTTGTTTTACCGATTCTTATGACAGAGGGATAAACCATGTTTTTACAGCGAAAGCTGTTATGAGATCATTTCACCGGCCGTTTTTGGCGCCGTAGTTGTCCGCCGCCGCCGCCGCCGGTGTCCGTAACCAGTATCGCTCGAAATAAGAAAAAAAGAAACGAAATGAGAAAAAAATTCCAGGATGGAACAAGGTCGAACCTGGGCCCTCTGCGTGGGAGCCCAGTATTCAACCTTTGAGCCATGCCGGTGCTTGAAACTACTTTGCAAAAAGGTCCTATACAGGCTTCATGTCGGGAAGGAACCACATTAGCATATGCAATATAGCGTGGCAGAAGAGTAAAATAAGCACCAAGCGTCGCACAACGCGAATTCTGTAAACAGGCGTCACACAATGCGAATTGCGCAACGAGTAGGTTGTTAAATGCTTCCAACTACAAAGGGCTCTGCCATAATTCGTCATCAGGCACAGCATCAACAAAGTGCGCATAATGCCTTACATGCGTTTAGCAGGTACCACGGCTCTCCGTAGAATGACGAAAAATGGCACAGTGCCGCTGCCCTAATTCTAAAAAATTACAATGATTTATAACGTAGTGGGTTCCTCGCAAGTGCACTTGTATTGGTTGCCAAGGAAGCCCATAAGCGCATGAACCATTTCCTCGGGGTCTCAGTAAAATTACAATGATTTAGAGCGTAGTGGGTTCCTCGCAAGTGCACTTGTATTGGTTGCCAAGGAAGCCCATAAGCGCATGATCCATTTCCTCGGGGTCTCAGTAAAGTTCTTCGCCCCCCACCCCCCCGTCTCTCTCCCACGTCAACGTATGTTATACAGCATGATGGGAGAGGCAAATAGCGACCGGGCGTCACCAAATGCAAATTACATACCTGGCGGCGATTTTTTGGTTATGTCAAAGTAATGGTGCTTTTATGTTCCTGAGACGCTCCTGTTACGGGCCCGATGGCAGAAATACTCGGCAAATTGGAGAATAATTTTAAATAAGCAAAAAAGCGCAACACCGAAACCCAACCGAGTGTACTGTCAACGTGTGACGTAGACGTTGTTACGAACGAACCGGAAGTCGTGCAAGGCATGCCGGTCACACCGGCGCGGAGTATGAAAACTGTGACAGCCGGCACGACCAGCGAAGCGCCGGCCAAACCAACGCTGTCTGTCGCCTTGTGCACAGCAGACTCTCGCTGTAGCGGCCTAAGCACCGAAGTTAGCGGTGCCCTCGGCTGCGTCACTTCCGCCGCCTTGCCAATACTGACGTCACAGACGCAATGTTGCCAATAATTGTGGGAAGCCAGGAGGGCGTTTGCAGACAATCTTTAAAATTCATTTGCAAACAATCTGAGCATGTCTCAAGCCTGTAATTTGGCATAAATGACGGAAACGTGCAAAAGAACGTACCCAGCGAATTTCACTGAGATCCATCGACCCCGAAAAATCGCCGGAGTTGGCCTTTAAGCTTCCAGCCCATTACAAAGGGCTGAGTCATAATTCTTCATCGTCATCAGTCGTCGCGTCAACAAAGTGCACATAATGTCTTACAGACGTGTAGCTGGTGCCTGGCTTCTCCGCAGAATGACGAATAATGGCTTAGTAGGTGCTTCCCAACTTCACAAAAATTGTGATTTATGGCGTAGTGGGTACCTTTCTAGTGTACTTGTATTGTAGCCCCAAGAGAGCTTGCAACGGGCTCAAGAAACGCCGCTCTTCCAGCTTTCGCTGTGACTGTGCTGCGGTTTCAGCGCAGGCCTGGCGTTTTTTTTTTTTTTTTTTAGATCACACATAGGAACACTACCAGTAAGAACCTTTTTAGAGGAGCGAAGTTTCTATATGTTATAGGGCTCCGCCTGCTTAGTCTGTAACCAACCTGAAACAATTGACCATGTCGTTCTGCACTGTTGGAAGGGGGTGTACTTTTGGGGCGTGTTGCAGAGGACAATAAAAAAAGAACTTCCGTTAGACCCTCATGGCATTAGATACTTAGCAATAGACATAGAGGACGGATTACCTTTTGACCTAATCATGGTGATTGGCTTGCACATTATATGGCGCTCACGAATGACCGAATTTTTCTGTCACCCGAATGGAAGACCAGCAAGACAGTATTTTCAAGAAAGTATGGCCCGGTTTATCGAAGTAGAAAAAACAAAAGAACGTATTCCTTCATGGGTGGCTAGTGCAGAACCCCTGCTTACTATGAAGGAATTTTAAATCACAATGTTGTAAATTCAGTGGTTGACTGTACATGTGTGCTTACATATTTGTGGTGTCTTGTAACATAATTCTGTTGTCCCCGTTTGTGTGACGTACAACCGGAAATAAAGAAAAAGAGCCAGCGTGGCTCTATGGTAGAATACTCGACTGCCACCCAGAGGGCGTGTTCAAATCCCATTCGAGCCTGGGTATTGTTTTTCTAAATTTATTTTTTCATTTATATCGGCTACGCCAGCGACGGCGACGTCGTTCAACGTAGGAACGGGCGCCTTCCCCCAGCCATTTGCCCGAGCCAACGCATTGGGCCAGCGAAGTGGCCGTGGCCGTCCCACACAAGCATGTTGCAGCAGGGTGTAAGCAAGTCGCATTCTTGCTCAGTAAAACATAGTTGTACATGTAATCGCCTCAAAGTTGAAAACGTTGCGACATTTGTGTTTGTTTGGTACGTACCATGCCACAACAATAAGCGATATGTTTAATCTGCTTCGTATTTATGGTGTATGCCTTTAATTGTTGTATTAGCAACAGCCAGTAGCTGGGGTTACAAGCCAACATGGCAGCACCCATGCAGACGCGACAGCCCGCTTCGATCCGAACACGCGCTTGCTACTCGCCCACTGTCCTCACAGCAATAAATAAATGGCAAAATCGGCCATCGCTTTGTGCCAGCTCACGCTGGAGAAAAAGCGTCAGGTATGCTTTGTCTTTATTATTACGATCAGCTGTGTTTATTTAGCCATGCCTGCAAAGCGTTGTCTCCGACAATATGCGAATGAATGTTGGAAACACTGCAAAATACCGACGACTACATTGCTCTCGAAGATTCAGGACGCGAGTACAAAGCAAAAAATGCGTAGGTTTTGAAGCGCAGGACGACGACGTAATAAATTCGAGGCAGTAGGAAACTGCATGGTGCCGCCATGTTTACTTTTCCGGCGCTGCCGTCTGCTCGCTTTTACTCGCGTGCGCGCAGACGCTATGGGAACGCCGAACAGACGACGCGACGGGGATGGAGACATATTGAGCAGTGCTGCCAAAGGCCGAGGCAGGGGGACGGCCACGGTGCGGTGGCGCGATCTAGCTTTGATTGAACAAACCAGCTGCGGAAAATCGTCTATTCTTTGTTGTATTTGAGGGCGCGTTGTCGAGCCACGTCGCAGAGCTGCTTGCGCCGTGATCGGCATTGCCCGCAACGCGCCCTCACCCCGGAAGTTCCGCGAAAGACGGATACTTCCGGGGGGTAAAATCTTCTTCACGATCATCCGCTACATCGAAAACGGGGGTCATGCAGAGGCACGGCGTTGCTGTTGCCGGTGCGCAACACACGACTCAGGCTAACTATGTTGTTATATGGAAATGTCCAAACTTGAGGCATCGAAGAGTCCCCTCGATAAATAAAACCGCGAGAACTCTTCTATGTGGTTAACGGCGCCAATTCTGCATACAAGAAAATATTGTGATAAACAGACGCGAAAATGCCAAGAAGCTTGCTCGCTTGTTCTTAAGAATTGGCTGCTACCCACTATGGGAGATTGGCCAAAAAGCCAGCGGTTAATGTAAATGTAAACATCAAGAGAAAGGCAGCGAAAAGGAAAAGTCATCTTTTATTGCGATAGCAATCACATGGACTCTCTCGGCAGATTTTTGCCGTCGTCATCATATCCGGGATATGTATATGTATGCATATATACATAAAATACACAAAATTCGGCAGATTCCACGCACAGTGGGAGTCGATGCTATGCGAAGCATGCGGCGGGAAGCTGACTGTGGCGTAATTCTTTTTTATCGAGCGAAACGTTACAAAATGACGCTAAATGTTTGTATAGGCTCTATACGCACTCATTTATGTTGAAGAGCCGCATATGTGTTATATATCCAGTTTTTTACCGTTGGGTAACGCTACCAACGGCACCGTTGGTATTACCAACACCAGAAGCGGCAAACTGATAATGTAGTGCTTATACTTGTCCCGTATGATGGAGCACGCACGTACGTTTCACGAACCCGCGTGCATGTTTGGAAGAGGTTCTTGACAGTTCTTGAACAAGGTCTTCATCAGCGTGATCAGTGAGCACCAGCAGTTCGTCATGACTTGTTATCGGATCCGGTCGTGATCACAGTGACAAGGGGTCCATGTGTAGTGAAGTATGAGGTATAGTACAGCTGTTGGAATTCATGGATGGCTCGGTCATTTCGTCGACAAATTGTCTGTCGATATAGCCGGCGACATGTCGGAACCTGAAGTCACCCTTCGCATTGGTTAGGTATAGGCCGTGGAGGCTAGTAGGCCTGGATAGTGCTACGTAGACCAACTTCAGTGGATGGCGCTTGTCGTATTCGTAGACTACCTGGGCATATGTGGCCTGCGTAGCCTAGTCTACAAAGCGGCTGTCAATCAATATGGCATCATCCTCGATCAGAATGGCGCCATCGCCCAGCCTCGTAAGAAATGAAGAGGACACTGCGTCGTTCTGGAGAATTAAGTGCACTTTACGGTGCGGTGATGTGAATATCATACGTAACTTTCGTTAATGTATCCCTCCGGGGTCGAGCAATGCTTCAACATACCTTGCTGAATCATAGGAATACAAATGTAACGTTTATTATACTGCTATAAAAGCGGAGCCAACACTGGAACTACAGACGTCAAACTGATATGACGCCTGTATCGTAGGAGTACACATCGTAGGATTATCATGTAGTGTTTATTGCTTTCTTGCAAAATTAGATCGCCAGCACCGTAACCACAATTGACGTTGCACCGATATTACGCCTGCATAAGCTGTTTTTCCAAACCAGTTTATAGACCTCGCGTGGCTCTGTGGTAAAATATCTGATTGCCACGCAGAATGCTTGGGTTCGATTCCTTCTGGGATCCTAATTTTCATTCTTTCCATTCGTCGGGTCAACGCTGCCGATGTCGGTTTTTCTTAACGCTCTCGCATTTAAGTTACCAATATC
The DNA here is from genome assembly GCF_013339695.2 of Rhipicephalus sanguineus. Classification (NCBI taxonomy): domain Eukaryota; kingdom Metazoa; phylum Arthropoda; class Arachnida; order Ixodida; family Ixodidae; genus Rhipicephalus; species Rhipicephalus sanguineus. The sequence goes on along the minus strand of NC_051178.1, from coordinate 45,840,683 downwards.
TGTTCTCGCCGTTCCTGGGTAGATATAAACAGTCAATCACCTGTGGCGCATACCCGTACACCGCGGCCCGTGGTAAAGGGGTATGTGCCACACGTGTCTGTAAGAAAGGGTTTGACGACGTGGGCGACAGGATTTTCACGTTATTCATGTCATGACCCGACAGTCATATTCGTAAGATCCTCTTACCTTCCCCTGCCAATTATGGTCTACACCAAGTTAAGGAGGCGATCATCAGAGCACCCAGACGTAGGCGGCTAGATAGATAGATAGATAGATAGATAGATAGACAGATAGATAGATAGATAGAAACGCTCAAAGTGCCAAAAGTTCGCTAAGAAATGCTTCACATTTAGTATTAATAAGAAAAAAATTGCGATGCCCTCGACCGGGTATTCGAACCTGCTACCCCTCGTTTCGCAGCGCGCTGCCTTAGACAATTACACCGTGCGTCATTTTTTCTTTATTACAGAGAAGGAAATGAGTCATTCATTCTCCAGAATACTAACACCAAAATACAAGCGCACGTGATATCGACCAGGCGACACGTCGCGCGAACGGCTCGTTTCGTCGCTCATAGCATCGCTCGTCGCTGTCGCGTACATTTTCGCGCATATGGGATTTGGCCTTCACGTATTGTACAACATGGTGTCATTGATGTATATACAAACTTTATGCGAAGCAGTCAACGAGGAGCTGTATGGGCTGCAATGTTTGGTATTGAGACAAGTTACGAGGCGCATCGACGAACTTGTGTAAATTGGGTGGTTATATGGGCGTAGCGCGTGCTTACCAGGCACGTCGACTACACTGCGACGCGTAGGAGGTAACTTTAGAGTCTGACCTAACGATCGGAACAAACTTTCGTGCGCATGCGCGCGTTGCATAGAGGAGAGGTGTACGCCACAGGGCGCTGACTTGCGTATCGCAAGAAGCCTTTATTAGCGCGTTCCAGCGGGTTCGAGCAACGCTAGACTATATGTGGTAAAATCACAGTAATAGTGCGCAGTATTTATTGCATTGGTGTAAGAGCAGATATTCAACACAACGCGACTGTAGCCAGCAATACACAATAGTAGCCAACAGCTAACCAACATTAGCCATTTCTCGCCAACACGGACCCACAGTTTGGCAACGTTATCCGGTGCTAGTCCACATTAGGCAACTCTAGCTGATGGCGAACATTAGCTAGTGCTAGCCAACACAAGCCAACGCTAGCGAAAATGAGCAAGCACTAGGCAATTTGCACCTAAAACGAAATACAGGGGGCGCTGCAAAGTTAGGCAACACTGGAACATGGAACAAACGATGGAACATGTACTGATTGAATGTGGCGATATTCACCCAGGTATACGTTTGGGCACGAGTCTACATGAAGCCTTGGGTTTTAGGGACAACAATGGAAAGCTGAACACGTCCGCGATAGAAATAAGTAAGAGACGGTTAGAGTATTGGTGGCAGAAAAGTAGAGATAAAGAACAAAAATAAATAATGGGGGAAAAATAAGGTCATTCTGCCTTAAGAGGCAGAGAGATGGACCGTGAATTTATATTTTTTGGTATAATAACATAGATTTAATCAATGTAGATAAGGTATTAGGCCAACATGAAACAAGGAAGCTTTTTTTTTTTTCTTCGAGCCTGGTGGCAGACATGTCACCGCCCCGTTTTACAAGGGGACGCTCATAGCATCCCATCCATCCACACTGGCAAGGATGGCGGCGGCAAGGAGGTCCATGTGCGGATTGCCGCTGCTGCAAATACCGTGTTGCCTAGACTGCGATTTAAAAACGTGGTGTTTTGTCGAAGGTTAGAGTGTACTTGGTGCCGAGTACCTCATTTTGGTTGTCGCGAAGGACAACATCGACGATAAAATAAATGTAGTTGCATTGTTCGTGTAAACGTATGGCGTGCTTTCGAACGCACAAGAAATCCCATTGTGGCTGCGGAGTGTTCTTGTTGAGCCTGTGATCTCCGGCGGCCAATACTCCTGAACTGCTGGCTTATTAGCGAAGTGCAAACGCGTATCAGCTGTTCTCATCTACTGCTAGGTAAGTGCTGCTGCGCTGTCACGGGCCGTGTCAATCGGCAAGGCAGACAAACTGCTCGGCAGTGTTTTGAAGGTAGGTGGGCTAACGCACTCGGTAGTTGCCGGTGGGTATCGTTTATCAAATGCTGATTGCCTAGAGCATCATGGCGACACGTCAGCATTTTGCAGCGACTTTTTCAGCCGGTGACTTCGTCGCGTCCTTGAATAAATGTGTTCAAATCCAAAGAATGAGGTGGTGATGGTACACAGAGCGAAATATTGTTGCATGTACAAGAAGAGGCGGACTGAAACAATGACTACTAACTGCTGACGAAATGATAGCAGGACACTTGTTCATCATTTTTTTTTCGGTGCGCAGAGCCTTATTGATTTCTCTGTTTGTGCGTGTGTGTGTCAGCTGATCCGCAAATTCTTCTGCTTACCTGCTACTACAGCTGTGTATCATTCTAGGTAGGTGTAAATTGGCACTTTTCTGCTGCCTGAACCGTACGATGAGACATCAGGCAGGCTATACCAACGTTGGGCTATAACACTTACGCGTGTACACAAATCAAGGAATTTGAGAGCGCAACATCTAAAGAGCAAGGCTCAAAATATAGCAAGCATCTCAGGCTTGCCTTGACGCCACGCAGCAAGCGCGCTGACATCAACACTACGAGGATTTCGATTTTGTCCGCCGCTGTGGCACAGTACGGTGCCTGGATGCTGACGCGAAAGACGCTATGTCGATCCCAGTTGCGGGGGTCGCATTTTGATGGGGGTGAAATGCTAGATGCATGCGTACTCTGCAATTTCAGAACCCCAGCTGGTCGAGATTATCCGGAGCCCTCCACTACGGCGTCTCTCGCAGCTTGTATCGCTTCGCGACGTTCCCACGAATCGATTCTGATTCATTCCAGCTGTGTTATCCTATGGATTCGTTGATGCCGTTCGAAGAGTGCAACACACTTTTAGTACAGCTGAAGCGCCGAGAACAAACAACCATCGTCGGAGTACCCAGGTGAAAATTTGCAACTGGGAATGCAACTGGTCCCAACTGGTCCCAGTTCAAATGGTTTATGGAACAATTCCCAGCGGGGACCAGTTGGGTCCCCACTGCAACTGGTCCCAGCTGATCCCAGTTGGGTCCCCACTGCAACTGGTCCCAGTTGCTTCCCCACTGCAGCTGGTCCCAGTTGTTTCCCCACTGCAGCTGGTCCCAGTTGTTTCCCCACTGCAGCTGGTCCCAGTTGTTTCCCCACTGCGGCTGGTCCCAGCTTGTCATTGTTTTTTGCCCGCTTGTCCTATTGTCCTTTTTTGCCCTATTAGAATTAGCCTTGAGTAAGTGTTTCATGGGTGTCCCGTCGTCATGCAGAAGGCCTGCAATATAGCAGCGCCCATGCAATGATAATCACAGTGGATGAATGAGGCATACGTTCAAATATATTTTCATAATCAAAACTACAAATGCTTATGCTGGCCCTTCATGATGTCGGCGACCACTTTGCCAAGGCAACTATGTCTTGTGTCACTTTCTTCTGGGCAGCTGCAGCGGCACTCGAGGAAATGCCTCCAAAATTCTGAAAATAAACAGAGCCATGAAATCAGAAAAACTGTAACACTTCTTTATTGAACTTTAACTTTGATAGCAATGTGTACAAAGTTGGGGGTACAGTGAAAAATTATCCAGACCTGTGATTCACCGCACATGCGAAAGGCTGAGTGAAATATTAAACACCCAACTATGGCTTATTGCGTAAAAGAACACAGCATATTTGCAAAGTTTTGCGGCAATCGAGGAAGGAAATTAGAAGAGAGGGCAAAAGAAAAAAAATGAGTGGTGCCTTATCCTGTCTACATGCTTGCGTCCTGTGTTCTTTGAGATTCACCCAAGCATGAACAACACTGAATTATTGCAAACTATTTCAATAATCACTTACAATATGTATGGTTATCTTTTTCGGGATGGTGGTGACTATTATGCATAGAGCATGCCACTAAATGTCAACTTAAAGATGGCATGAAGTAATTAAATTAAGCTATGGTAGATTCACGATGAGGCAGTCAGAAAGATATAACAGACTGTAGTCAAGGCAGCCTAGTTTCCATATCGTTGCAAGCCCAACACAGCAGTCAGGCTGCAATGAGTTGGCTAAAACACGTGCTGCACGTTACATGCTAATGCAATTAAGCCAACAGCATTAATAAACCGCACCAATGAACATATGTTACGCACATTTTGTAACGAATTATATCGTTCTTGTGATGTTATGTCGAACAAGTTTGATAAGCCGATTGGTGCGCACGCCAACGCACACACCGCATCGACTAGAGCGTTTTATTAAGAGGCGATAAACGCGTTTTTGGCTCAACACACACGCTGAGCATAAAGTACACAAATGGTTTGCGAGACTTCAACTACACTCACGAGCAGGGCACCGGTCCTTCAGCCCTGATCTACGGTTATGTTTCTTCTTTGTGCATAGAGTCAAACACAACAACAAACTGCCAACAATATATGTGTGCAATAATTCAACTCCATTAAAGCGTCTGAACTGAAGCGTCGCTGGTCCTCGCTGTCATCAGATACCAGAGACGGAGGACGAGGGACTTGTTTTCCCGATCTTTCTGCTTCGTCCCACGTTTTCAATACAAAAAATAAGGGCAATATCAAACAAAGACTAAATAAGAGTAAATACCATGCACTCAACTCACCGAACAATCGGAGCACATGGCCTTGACGTAAGCTTGTTGCTCGTCTTGCCATTATTCTTGGTGCCACTTTGTAGAGTCATAATCCAAGACATTTGTGGCTGAATTCTTATGGTGCACGTTGAACGTAGCCTTCACGTTCTCGTCGCGGAACGCCGAGTTAACTATTTGGCTTAGCTTGGCCGCACGCTCGGCTTGTCTTCGTATCGGGCGAGCGCGGATGGCGCGCCGGACGCACGACGTTTGCACCTGGTTTGCACCACATTATTTTCGCCTGTATTTTTATAGCGCTACTTGTCTTGCTTAGCATAAATTGCTGTAAAATTTAAATATTATTCAAAGCTTCTTTTTAAGGTTAGGACATTCTGTAGAAGCAAGGAACGTGAACAAAAAGTTCATAACAATTGCAGCATCTCTGGCGCCACGTCGCGCACCGGTTCACTTTTTTGGTCAATCGGCTGTTTCTATGCCGGTTGCGGTCTCATGGCAGTTACTATGTTATTATTCTATGGTGTTTAACAACACCTTCGCTATTTAGGCGCTGCTATGTTGTCGATTCATTCGCAAGCATAGTGCGTTTGCACATTTTTCTTTAGCGTGCTTTACCAGTGCCTGTTTACCGCAGGGCAGGTACGGAGACACTGTACTGTCGTGGTCGACACGCAGTTTTTCTATAACATTATAGCCGCGCGAGTTGCTGACAGCGTACGTTAACGTGATTAGATTATCAAAGTGGCATGATTAGAAAAGCTACGTGCCAACCACGACGGTATTTCCGAACGGTAAAGCGGCGCTGAAAAACCTTTTCGTTGCGCCACGTGTGTCTCGTCACCCTCGCTCGAATCATGATCTTCGTTTCAACATGAGAAGCCGATCGAGTGCTTCTGCTCAACCGCGGTTAATGAAGCGGAATCACTGTTTATTTGGAGCCTGGATATCAGGCCCGTAGCCAGGATCTTTTTTTTTTGGGGGGGGGGGGGCACTTGGTGAAGGCCTGACTAGTCGAGAAACAACACCTATTTTCCATTATTTTCGGTAAAACACCCCCTTAGGCAGCGCACAATTGGGACCACTTGCTTCCAATATAACTGGTTAGGGTTTCCAACTGGGACCCCTGCTGTTCCAGGTTCAACTGGTCAATGGTTCCCATTGGTGGCCAGTTGAGTTGTAACTGGGACAGCTGCTAACTGGAACCAGTTGCAACTGGAATCAACTGGGACCAGTTGAGTTGAACTGGGACAGCTGCTAACTGGAACCGTTTTGCAACTGGAATCACCTGGAACCAGTTGAGTTGCAACTGGGACCAGCTGCTAACTGGAACCAGTTGCAACTGGAATCAACTGGGACCCCATTGGTTTCCAACTGGGGCCAGTTGGACTGCAACTGGGACCATTTGATCCCAGTTTAATACCAGTTGAAACCAGTTGGATTCCCAGTTGCACATTTTCACCTGGGTAACCTTGCTGATGAGGCGGCTGTTTATTTATGCCGTTCTTCATGGTTCACTCAAAGAACGGAAACTCGTGAAAAGATACTATCGCGCCTTTCCGCCGCGCTGATGTGCATATCGAAACGCAGAAAAACTGCTTAGCAGCGCATTTTTCTTTCTTTGTTGACGACGAATCCATCCGCCAGAACCGCTACCGCACGTGCGAAATTGAATGTCGTCCGCTACATGCACCTCAATAGCCTGTTTCGCGCTCTCTCCGCTTGGTGGCGTATTGTCTCAAATGATTCGCGAATACTGGCGAACAGTTAGTTAATATTAGCGAACAGAGCCGCCACAAACAACTATGAGTAAACGCTGGCCAGCGTAAGCCAACACTCACAGTCAACTAACACACGTCAATGCCAAGCGAACATTAACCAGCATTTACTGACAGCCAACGTTGGATAGTTCTGGCCAACAGTCGGCCAACACTAGGAAGCACTGACCGACGCCAGCGCTACGCCAGTGCTTTCAAGCCAACCCAAAATTAGCTCGCACGAGCCCGAATCAGCATACGCTAGCCAACACTAGCCGTGAATGAGCGTACCTCTATAGGTAAAACATAGCCATGCTGGCTGACACTACGAAGCAATAGCCACCAATAGCTGACAGTTGGCCAACGTGATATTGTGCCAGCCAACAGCTACCAATTATCCACAGCTAATTAAAATTAGCAGACACTATCAGGGGCGTAGCCAAGGGGGGGTTGGGGGGTTCGAACCCCCCCCCCCCGAAATTTTTCAATTTTGCTTGTGTATATATACACGCACACATACAAACGCACGCACGAACATACATAATGTATGGTTGAACCCCCCCCCCCCCCGGAAAAGATTTCTGGCTACGCCCCTGACTACCTAATACCAGCCAGCATTCAGACCGCCCCCCCCCCTCACCAACCAGGATTAGCAAGCACTTGCCTGACGTCACGTGAATGCAACCTATATGCGCACCGCGAAAGCCCTTAGGCAAAAGAATAAAATAAGAAAGGAGTGAAAGGTGAGACCATGCGTGAGACTAGAACGAGCGTCTGGCTATCTGCTCCTGTGCTGCCCTTCTCAGCCATGCCGAAAAGACCCAGGACTATTTTTACTCGACAGTGTACACTCGCCATGCTAGAGAATAAAAGAACAACTGCACGGATCAAATGTTGACGCCTTTGGGGCATCATACAATAGCATTTTTTTTTTTTGCTTCCCTGCCGTAGGTAAAGGTCGCGCACGTCTTTGTTTGGAAATTCTTTGCATTTATGTAAAAATTTATTGTGCCTACATTTATGACATTGGAGGCCTAAAACGTTGTATTGCCTGCCTATTTTTGGCGCCTAAAATGCGCTTTTTTAGGCCTCTAGTGATCACTTCGTACATCATGCTTCTGTTAATCTTACAATTACTGCTCCAAGCAAAATACAATGAGAGGGGGAGGGAGAATATTGTGTTTACGATAAAGGAAATATAGTTTCATAGCTGGTCGAGGTAAACAGCGCAAAAGACGAAGACAGAGTAAAGGAGGGACACAACAAGAGCGCTATGAATCGTTACCAACTTGCCCAGTTTTCAATTCGAAATATAGCTTTTGGGTGTGTTCCGATAAGAACGTCGGTGCGTGTCCACAGACCCAATTTAATTGCGCTGGCAAAAAATATCTTGCGCTTCGAGTCCCCAGGGCCACGAAACCATTGTTAGTTTTGCGAACGAAAATGTTGGGTTAGTAAAAAAAATTCGGAAGTCTCCACTCAGTAGAACCGCTTCTTGCGAATTGCGCGAAAATTAGATTTTCACGAGGTCCAACAAGATAACAATTGTGGCTGTGAGTCTCAGAATTTTTATTGGCATACTACGAGTGACGTATGTTCACAAAATATTGTTATCTTGCAGTTCTGCTACCCGTATTTTATGGAAAAGAAATCGCAAATACGCCACATTGCTAAATAGTGCTCTAGTTTCAGATCTTTTTTGCTTCGCGCCTATAATACTCAGGATTTCCAAAATTTCCCAGAGTGTTGCCACACATTACCTTAACAATTGTGATAAATATGATTGCCCAGAATTAGTCAAACGCAAACCAAAAATGCATGAGTGAAGGCATGTCTCTAAAAATGCAAATGCAACAGTTCAGTACACTTCAGAAAGGTTGAAATCTCTCCAGCGCATCACCTTTCACGTCCGTCAGTCGTGTCGTCGACTACCCGGCAGTCCTCTACTCAGCAGCCTATCTGAGTATGCATGAGCTTCTTGTACTCCCCTGAGATTTATGGCTCAGTTGCACAGCTCAAAGCGAGCGTTTGGCGCTATCTGAACAGGCAAAAGTAAAAAGATTAGCTATAAGCCGAACTTTTGGAGTATAAAATATTTGGATAACATCTTGATCATGGCCTTTATGCCAGAAGAAACTCTCTCCGTCTAGGAAACTGCTTCAGCCTCTTCGAACAGATCGGCGTAAAATGTAAAGATTCTTCTGTGTCTGTCGAAAATTTTGTTCCCGATAAAATGCGGTTGAGGAGCTAAACTTAGTCATTTACTCAACAGAAATTTCTCTTCTGAAGATGGCGGTGTAAACGTCATTTTCGGACGTCCTACACCAGGTGCTAGAAGGCGGTTATTGTGGGTGCCGTCTGCACGACACTTTCTGCGTGGAACCAGTCTTCCTTCAATGCCTGTCTCGCGTCCTGTGTGCATTAGGGCTGAAGAAACTGTTTCATGCGAAAACCCGACTCGAGTGTGCACAGTGGCGTACGAACTCGTTCGCGAGGGGGGGGGGGGGGGGGAACCTCCCTCACTCCGACGGCCGTGTGTATATATATATATATATATATGTGTGTGTGTGTGTGTGTGTGTGTGTGTGTGTGTGTGTGTGTGTGTGTGTGTGTGTGTGTGTGTGTGTGTGTGTGTGTGTGTGTGTGTGTGTGTGTGTGTGTGTGTGAAAAGAGAGAGATAGAGAAAAACTTCATTAGCACTCAATTGTTTGTATGCACATAGAGCATTTGCTTAGCACTATTTATTAACATTATAGAAAAAGTACCTATTATACAGCACACGCTTCCACAATCATGCATATGCATGTTATGCAGGCGGCGGTGTTACAAGTAACACATTTTATACATTACCACACAACTTCATGCATGAATACAATTATGTCAACAGCGGGCGGCCTTCCCAGTAGTATAGATTTGTATCATTCAACGAAATTTCGTTAATGTCTAAAACCTGCTCACTAATAATTGTTCTTAATATAGGTAGATATAACTGCATTTTTTATTTTTCCTATATAGTAGTACACATTCTTGCACATATTCAGGTTTGCGTATATTGCCTATATTTTGCCTTGTTTGCTCCGAGTCAAAATAGTATTTGTAGCGCGTAATTATGATTATTATTATTACTGTTACTGCATTACTATTGTTAATAACTTGTCAACCACAAGTATTCTTTTAAATATTAAGAATTTGTGGTGTTCGACGAGTTGCACATTGTTTAAAAGCATTGTATTTGGATTTGCAACATTTCCCGAAGGGCCCTCCGACACCTCCAAGGGTCGGAGGGCCCTCCGGCCCTTGGAGGTGTCGATAAAGTGCACGATAAAGGTGGTGAAAGTGAAGACGACCATTATAACCAGTTGTGCACACAGCTTATGTCTTTTAACCTCGAATTTCCGGTGCGCTAGAACCAAACCGCTCAAGGCCTAAACATAATTCCTCTTAAATCGCCGGCCACTGCAAGCTAAAGCGACGCTTAAGAAAAGGGAGCTTCGACGGCGCGGAGGAATGCGGGCCATAGGAGCTTCGCTCCTAAAAAAATCATCTGTTTCTCCCGCACGTGGTTCGTCTCGGCATGACATGCGTGCGCCTGTTAAATGCCGAGGAACGTTTACAGAAGGAACGCCGTTACCTCTGCCGTTCCTACGTAAACGTAACGAGTTACCGTTACAGTCCCACCGATCCTCATGGGAACGGTGGCGTTCCTCCAAAAAAGGAACTAGTTCCTGGAACGTCATTCCTTGGAACGCCATTCTTACAACACTGCCATTTAGAGGCAAAGGACCGCACGGGTGGCGCCTCTAGCGGCGTAAAAAACATTCTCGCTAGGTTTGCGAAAGCTGCCGAGATATTAGGAGCTTTCTCCTTATGCTTGGGGCTTGTCCATCGCCGTAGTAGCCGGGCGCATCACAGGTAAAATATAACCGTCTCAGCGCACGCTCGCGCGAAAGAAAAGTCTTCCTCTTGTTCTTCGAGCGCCTTGATGATTATATTAATGCGGGCAAAACCACATATAGCGTAGCCAACTGTAGCATGCGGCGTTCGCTCCACTCCGGTGCGTGCTCTAGTTTGATAGGAAACCGCTAGAGGGCCACAACTGCGCGTTTCTTCTCTCTTTCGACAGTCGTCAGTCATTGCGCTTCAATACTAATGGCATGAACGAAGCAGACAAGGCGGCGGAGGGGAGGGCTCGCAAGGCAGCAGCACCGTGGGCTCGCCGCCAAGACCGTGCGTTGAGAGCTCCCGAGGCTGAAGAGAGACGTCAACGTCGTGCGGACCCCAAGATACAAGCCCGCGAAGCCGAAGCAGCGCGGAAGCGGCGGCAAGAGAACCTCGAAGAGGTACGGGCGCGGGATGCAGCGGCCAAGCGCCGAAAGCGGTCGCTACCTGAAGTTGGTGGCACCGACGCGCGCTTCCAGCGCGATTTCCAGGTGCCAGGTCTGCGAACGCTTGTGGTTCGACAACAACCTGACCACAATGGCTACTATAACAACGTGTCACATCTTTATATGACAGTAGAGGAATTGTACGGAGCGTTGACGGTTTACCCGATTATCTCCGAGCAAGCTCGTCTAACATCATTCACTTCGTGGATATGGTACAATTTTTTCGCTCAAAGTTTGAGCCTTCTCTTAATATTCCTGACAGTTAAGTGAAATTTAACTTAACAGGACTGCGTGAATTAGTGTACTAGGTGTACTCCTTGAAATGCTCGCTGTATTTAAGTGAGAAACAATATTAATATTCCGCCGTCGTCCGCAACTCACTGACAACGGCACGTTCTGCATGACACGCGTTCGAGCTCCAGTTTATCTACTAGAGAGTATTACGTGCTTCCCTGTTCGGATCCGGTCCAGAGTCGTGGGACGCGTTCAAGGTACAGTGGCGTCTACACTGCTCCGTCGAAGGGCGTGCCCTTAGACGCCGTATGTCGAAAGAATTAACGGACACTGCCACAAAGCTACACATTGCTCTTCGGGTCGATCGACTAACTACATTGATGCGCACGTGGCAGTGAGAGTTACGGGGACGTTTCCAGCACCTTGTTGCAGCATCGTCGTTGTCGGCGGCTGCTTGGCGTTGCAGACGTAATCCATGTGCTCACGCCGAGGTTCTGCGCTTTGCGAGAAGCTCTCTTCTCAGACAGTCGAGTCCGCTGGGAACTCAGGCCGCCGCAGCCCTTCCCGTTGCGTTGCCACCTGCGCGTTATAGATCAGTTTTCGTAGCTCATTTTGAAAATATGGCTCGTACGACTATGTCAGCGCACCATGGTACGACCGATACATTCACAATGATTAGTGGGCTGCCTCAGGTTCCACCAGAGGTAGCTGCACAACTTTGTGCAACTCCGTCAGCTGATGAGGCGAAAGATGCATTCTTCCATGAAGCGTGGTTCGTCTCCTGGGCCGGTCGGGTTGGCCGTTGAGTTCTATTTAACCTTTTGGGATGAAATTGGTGCCACTTTCACTTCTGTTATTTGCCGCTGCTTCGAGAAGTTTGATTTCCCTGATAGCTTTCACGATGGTCGAATTGTGTTAATACCTAAACAGGACCCATTGTCAGTTCGCCCAGAGGAATGGAGACCAATTACGCTTCTGAACGTCGATTACAAAACTTTTGCAGCAGTTGTCACTCGGCGTTTGAGAAGCCTGATGCCTTCCTTAATAGGACATCATCAGGCGTGCTCGATTCCTGGAAGAGAATTTCATAGTCTCTCCTTTGTTACGCGTGTTATAATTGCGTACATGTTCGCGAGATCAGCACGTGGGCTCTTGGTTTCTCTTGATCAAGAAAAGGCATTCGATCGCCTTGAACATAGCTACATATTTAACGTAATGGAAGCGTTTGGGTTCTCGCAAAGCTTCGTTGAGCTTCTGAGAAACGCATACAGACACATACACAGTACGTTGTTTCTTGATGGTTATGAAAGTGCCCCATTTCCTGTTACCCGCGGTGTTCGCCAAGGTTGTCCTCTATCCCCAGTACCTTTTTTACTCAGCCTCGAACCATTCCTGTGCTCCCTACTTAACGAGGCCTTCCACTACCTGGTAGTGATACCGTGAAGGTGACAGCTTTCGCCGATGACATCACGTTGTATCTAAAGAACGAGGACAGCTTATCCTGTTGTCTACGGCTTTTTGCTGATTATGGGTCCATTCCAGGTGCTGCAATAAATTTTGGAAATGTCGATATTTGTTCATTGGTTCCCCAGGTATCTGCCTAAGTCCCTTTTCGGTCTTCAAAAAAACGGCTCTATATAAAAAGCGACTCTATTCGCATTCTAGGGCTTGATTATACCTACCTATACGGCATATCAGCCTCCCTGTGGGTTTCAGTACTCGAAGATGTAAAACGACACGTCCGGGAAGCGCTAGAGTACGATTAAGCACTGTTAAAAAGAAGGTAGTACTTAGCACAAACTGTATTTTGCGGCCGTGCATGGTACATTTCTCATGTCGTACAGCCCCCATTACGAATAACCAGGTCGTTGCAATCCCTTCTTGGCTCTTTTTTCTGGTCAGGTGGAACTGAGCTGGTTTGCCGAGCGGCGCTTAGGCAACCACGCAACAGAGGTACAGTGACAGAGGTGGATTCGCGTTCTCGTCCGTGTCTGTTCGCTTCCGGCTGCTTTCTGTGCGATTCCTGCTTCGCTTGTTACGCGGTGATCAGTGTCCCGCACGCGATCTTGCCTGCTGTTTCTTAGGCACCAACATGCGCTATTTGTTACCGGGAGCACGGCTTAACTCTGTGCCGCAGGCACTTAACATGCCTGCATTTTACTCCATCGTAGTAGCATATTATCGTCATGCTCAGCAGGTTTGCCCTGATGTAAACATTTTATAAAACCGTGTTGTAGATACAACGGCGGCGCTGCTACTCCCTCTGGTTTCTCCAGCTCGTCTAGAGCGTTCCAGTCGTGTCTCGTGGAGCGCGATAACGGCATCCTTTATGCCCGGCCATCTCCGCGACTTCATGTGGCGGTTGGAATAGAGAGTACTCCCAACACGAGACAGACTGGAGAGGTGGGGCATGGTCCCATCTTCCACTTGTCCTAACTGTCCGCTACAAGAGTCCAACCAGCATGTGCTGCAGCAGTGTGTAATTGCAAGGGTATTAAATGCGAAGCATTTCTTAGCGAACCTCAGGCACTTTGGGCGTTTCTATCTATCTATCTATCTATCTATCTATCTATCTATCTATCTATCTATCTATCTATCTATCTATCTATCTATCTATCTATCTATCTATCTATCTATCTATCTATCTATCTATCTATCTATCTATCTATCTATCTATCTATCTATCTATCTAGCCGCCTACGTCTGGGCGCTCTCCTGGTCGTCTCTATTACTTCGAATGTACCAAAATTGGCATAGCAGGGGATCAGTGTATGACGAACACGATTCACTCGTCATGACATGAATAGCGCAAAATACCTGTCGCGTACGTCATGAAACCCTTTCTCTCAGTCACGTGTGGCACATACCCGCATACCAGAGTTTGTTATGCGAGTATGTGCCACAGGTGATACAATCTCAACCAACACAGTAAACGCGAACACACACATTGACACGCAAGGAAAGTGATAATATAACAATTGTTGGGGTTTTATGTCCCAAAGCCACGATATGATTATGAGAGACGCCGTTACGAAGAGCTCGGGAATTTTGACCATCTGGTATTCTTTAACGTGCACCGAGATCGCACAGTACACGGGCATCTAGCATTTTGCATCTATCGAAATGTGACCGCCGCGGCCGGGATCGAACCCGCGACCTTCGCGTCAGCAGCCGAGCACCGTAACCACTACATCACCGCGGCGGACCAAGGAAAGTGAGGAAGCTGAAGACAGAACACCCCTGGAAGACGCTCAACTACCATGCACTCATTCACGTGGTCCGCAACGTGGACCACGTGAATGAGAACAACGTGGAAATCCAGGACAACGTGGACCGCAATGTAAATCTTCCGAGCGAACAAGGCCTCTCATCATCACCGGTGACTTCAACATTGATTTATCAAGACCCTACAACTCCTGGTCCTTACACTACGTTAAAGACTGCTTGAATGTAGACAGGGTACCAAAAGACCTAGTTGCCACGTGCAGCACAGGAGGCGTCATATATCATTTCATCGTAAGAGGCATCCAGGATTTCCACCAGCTGTGCTATACCTCGCACTTCCCTATACTTAGACCCCTCGTAGCCGCGATCACGAACGGATCCGATTAACAAGTCCGGCTTAGCTACTGGTGCTCACTGATCACGGTGATGATGACCTTGTTCAAGAACTGTCAAGGACCCCTTCTACACATACACACGGGTCCGCGAAACGCGCGTGCATTCTCCGTCATAACGGACAAGTATAAGCATAACAACTGTAACGCAACTGTCATAACTGCATCTGTGACTGTAACGTACGTGCAGTGCGCCTGCGCGTGCCACTCGGCTGTGTTTATATCCAGGAGAACTTTCCTGAATGAAGCTTAGTTGCGAGTAACGCCTGTCCTGTGCATTTGTGTTTGTTCTTTGTGCTGTTCGAATTCGCGCTATTCAGTATTGAAGAATATAAGCACTACATATCAGCTTACCGCGTTTGGTGTTTGTAACATACCCATATTGCTGTTGGCATCGTTACGCAACTGTAAACAACTGTTATATTATACATACGCGACTCTTCAGCATATATGAGTGTGTTTATACCACTTCCACATTTCTCTAGCGTCATTCCGTAAACTTTCGCTCAACATAAAAAATTATGCCACAGTCACCATCCCGCGCATGCTTCGCATAACATCGATTCCCACGGTACGTGGGATCTGCAGAATTTTTTTTGGCGAGCCGTTAACACTGGTTTTCGTGGCCTAGGAGTTAAGCGCTTCGTCACATCTGGCGGCTGCTCGCGTAGTCGCTTCGCACGCCTTCTAATTGCTGCGGGGGCTTTTTGTTTGTGGCGTAACAGGTGTGAGGCTGTTGCAGCGGGTCACCGTCGCCGTGCTCTGTTTCCAATTCTGGAACGGTTGTACTCCAAACTTATGTCCTTTTTGTCGGAGGAATTGTTCTTCCTTGGGGAAGAGGAATTTTTACGGCAGTGGTTATGCCGTTTCCTGTCGGTGACTGATGGGCGTGTGCGGCTGGTTTTCCATCTAGCCTGGTTCTTGTAGCCAGGTCTTCAGACAGAGCTTGATTAATGTATATAATATGTATGTATTTATGTATTTATTATTTCTGTGTGTGCATGTTCTCGTATCCGCATGGGTTCTTGTATCTATACATCTCATGCTAACAATATTCAATTCTCTACATTGACTGCGCCATAACATCTGTTGTACATATGTACTTGTATGTTCACGAAGTCATATATGTTATGTAAAAATAGGATTGTTGTATGTGTGTTACACCACACTAGCGTGTGTTGAAGACGTCCTGTGAACATGGACATATGTGCAAAAATGTATCATGTACACAGTGCTTAGACATTTATATATGTTACTGTCCTTGATTACGACACTGTACACGACTGTTAGTAGCGTCCTCTGATGAAATACGCTTTTTCTAAACTCAATGGTCACACAACTGAACCCATCGCCGTGAGTCGCGGTAAACGACAAGGTTGCATGCCCTGTCTCCGAACTTCTTTTTGTACTGTTTGTCGAACCATTGCTGGAACAGATCAGTAGATGTAAATCAATACGTGGATGCCCTCTCCCTGGCCTGAGCGAAGTGAAAGTGGCAGCCTATGCCGACGATATTTCACTCTTGGAAATATAGACTAGAGGTGTGCACGGGCTCCGGGTTGCCCGAAAGCCCGAGCCCGACCCGGCCCGCGGGCCGGGCTCGGGCGGGCCGACGTATTTTCTCCTCGGGCCCGGGCCGGGCTCGGGCTACTTGGAGTTTTATCGGGCCGGGCTCGGGCCCGGCGCAAAGCCCGACTCAAGCCCGAAATATAGAGAATGAGCGGGAATTGTTTTTCAGCACGCATACAGCGCCTTTTCCGCGACCGCCCTTTACCGCTTTTCCTTTCCATTCGCTACTTTAAACTAAAGGGGAGCAGGTAAAGCACTGCCTCTGTTGCACTCCGACAAACAGAGAAGTAACACCACCTGAGCTAGTGACGGCGCCACACGACTGTTCGTGTTAGATTTAATGCCAAACCCCATATGAGTGAAAATGCACGCGACAGCGACGAGCGACCCGACGTAGATCACCTTCGTGTAAGCTGACGCTTGCATGGGCATACGCCATACACGTGACGGCTTTGGCGAGCGAACTCCATTGTTGCTGACATGAGGCCGTCATAGCAAAAGTGCCGCGCTGTCGCAGGTATGCAATGCGAATAAAATTCCCAAGCTTGCCAGGCTCGCAAAAAGATATTAGCAATTCCGGCGACGAGTGCAAGCAGCGAACGTAACTTCAGTTCGGCGGGCTACAGAATGCAAAAGCGCCGCACTTCGTTGAAGCCGGAATCGTTGGACTGCTTGCTGTTTTTGCACGACAATTTGTAATCCGTGTAATAGAGACTGTTCGTCGTGTGTCGTTTGATCATATTCGATATGCTCAATAAAATGCCAAATTACCGGAAAACGATGTTTTCTTTTCGCAGCGAACCTTCAAAAAGCCGGGCCGGGCCGGGCCGGGCCCGGGTTTGTGTTTTCGTACGTCGGGCCGGGCCGGGCGGGCTCTCAGCCCTTTGCCGTCGGGCTCGGGCGGGCCTTCGACAAAGTCAGCGGGCCCGGGCCGGGCTCGGGCTCGGAAATACGGCCCGTGCACAGCTCTAATATAGACAGCTACAGGGCCTTTTTGCAACTCTTCCACGCCTGCAGCAGCCTGTCGGTTTCGCGACTCAATCCAGATAAAAGTAAAGCATTGCGCTTTGGAACGTTCACCGAAGAATTTCCCGATGTGGTCCAATGGGCAGATGGAGCAAAAGTACTGGGAGGGACCTTCCTTGCTTCTGGTGAAGTAGCCCGTACCACCTGGAATGAAATTAAGTGTAAAGGGGATAAGCGTATTGAGATTGCCAGGACGTTTCACTTACCCGTGATGAACGTGCATATCACATCAAAACAAGTATAGCAGCATCCTTTTTCTATGTCGCCAAAGTTGCACGGGCAGCGCAACGAGCTTTGCAGAGAGTAGCCACCGCATCTGGCTCCTTCTTTTGAGATGGCCATGCGGAAAGCATTTCCAGAGCACTGGTCCGCCTGCCAACAAAAATGGGGGGTTTTAGCATTCCCGACTTCGAAGTTACGTGTCGCGTGTTAGCCTTGAGAAACACATGGGAACATATCTCAGATACGACATAACGAGGCAGAGAGCTCACAAAGTACCTCATGGGAACTTCACGTCGTTTCTTTGGATTCGCAGACGAGACGGGACCGGCGGCTGAGCGGCCACCGGCGTACTATACGTACGTGGTGAGATCGTTGCATTTATTGCAAGATAATTTGCCGGACTGTGGATTGATGGAAATGTCTCCCACTGATATCTGGGAATGTATTGCCCTGAAAAGCTTATATATATATAGATAATGACCTGAGCAGGAAGTGCCGCACAAGTAGACGCAGGTCCATGATAACCACGTCCCTTCCAGCTGAAGTCCGAGACTTCACGAGAATGGCAGGCGTTGCCAACGGCCGACCTCCTTGTGGCATGGGGTGTAGCGCCCTCCGCCTCATGTCCGCAATGCGGCCGGACGGAAACCTTGAATCATGTTCTTCACGAATATCCTGTTGCACGTGCTTTGTGGCGTTTGGTGACCAGCATGTTCATGTTAGTATGCAATGGCAGTCGCGCCATAGAGACATTTTTGTTGAGCTGATAATGTGTATTGGTGTTTTTGTAGTGTGGAAGCGGAGGAGATTGGCGCACCTGCGGGGACGCCCGCAGAGGGCCATGTTTCCTCTCCTACATCGCTTAAGAACCTTGATGTTAACACATCTGAACGAAGAACCAGTCATTTTGGGCGAAGAAGCTTTCCTCGGGCGCTGGTCAATACGATTTATTCTTCTTAGGTAGGATAGGAATTGACGATATGACGATATAGGATAGGAATTGACGATATGGAACTACAACTGAAGAATTCTCAAGATAAGTTACACAGTGTAGAATCCAAACAAACACTGCAGTGTAACATGGCTGCTGATGATCTTAACAACCGTATTCGCCTCAATAATTTGATTTTCAAAGGTATTCCTGAGGCTTCTTCCGAAACATGGAAAGACACGGAAGTGCTCGTCAAAGAATTTGTAGTCAAGAATTTGGGCTTACCAGCAGGTGAAATTGAGCGTGCCCGCAGGTTGGGTGAACGTAAAGAGGACCGCGTTCGTCCTATCATTGTAAAGTTCTTGAACTTTAAAGATAAAACCAACATCCTAACAAATGCCTTCAAGCTTAAACACCTAGATCAGCGTGTATGGATCGAGGAAGATTTTTCGCCCAGGGTGCAGCAAATCAGAAAGACGCTCAGGGATTTCGAACGACAAAATAAGAAACCACAAGACACGTATAAACTACTATTCGATAACCTAGTTCTAAACAAAACCATGTACTGTGTTGATTCATCGAGCAATCAGGTTCGTGCTCTACAAAAGCCTGATAGCCGTGATACAACGCACTGACTTGGACTCGGGTAGACCTTTTTCAATCTTATTATCCAACTTCAGGAGCCTATTCCATAAACAAGACCATGTTTGTGCTTTCCTCGAGACGTGTTCAGCTGATATTGTTCTGGGAACGGAAACATGGTTGTGTGGTGATGTGTCAGACAGTGAATTGTCTATGTCCAAAAACTTCACAATATTTAGGAAAGATAGAACGGCCTCACGCGGTGGTGGAGTGTTAATCGCTACAAGAAAAAGTATGGACGCACGTGTTATCGTATCTTACACGTGCCTCTAAATTTTGTGGGTTGCACTCCGCCCCTCTGCAGCTGTAACTTGTGCTATCGGGGTCTGCTATCGCGCGCCAGATTCAACAGACGATTTCCCGGAGTGCCTTAACGAGTCCCTTAATACAGTGCAGAAACAATTTCCACTGTCACCAATTATATTGGCTGGTGATTCTAATTATCCCAATATTCACTGGCGGGCGTGCATGGCTCTCGGCTCTCGGTGCATGGCTCTCGGTTCTTAAATATATTAAGAAGCAATAGTAAAAAATTTTGGAAAGTTGTGAGCCGAAGTTACGACTCCAAGGCCCTAATGTCAATAGCGAAAGACGAAAAACTCCTTTCCATGTCAGACGCCGCGACAGAATTCAGTAATTTCTTTAGCTCTGTTTTTACGGACGATTAAAATAGTAAAGCTACAATTATGTCCTATGTTAAGTGCCGTTTTCCAACAGTCCCTCGACACAGGCTGTGTACCCGACAGGGGCGTAGCCAGGGGAAGGGGGGGGGCTTATGGGACTTCAGCCCCCCTCCCCCCCCGCCGAAATTTTTCGTGCTCTCATACACCACCGACCAGGGACGTCACCTGGGGGGTGGGATTTATTAGGCTTCAGCCTCCTCGCCCCTCCCCCCCCCCTTGAAATTTTTAATTTTTTTCGTTCTATTATACACCGCCGTCCGAAATAACCACCTTCACCGAAAACCATCCAAGATGTCGTCTAAATGTGTTTTTTTTTTTTTCGAGCACGACAATGCCCGTGGACAGTTGAAAGGTTCCGGAAGGTGGCTTTTCTGCAAGATTTTTTTCAACCATGCAGTTTGTGAAACAGGGTATCACTCTTATTTCTTTTTTGAACAATAAAAAGAAAATTGACTCTGGTACGATTATTTCTATTTTTACCTTACTTTCACGCCGCCGGCGTCTGCCATTGTGTTCTTCCTAACCTAGAAGGTCTACAAGGCGACGCACGTTGAAGTACATTATTTTTTTAAGGACTAACATCTCCGGGTCTAACATTTACTCTCCGTGCAGTTTCTTCTAGAAAGGAAGGTGTGGGAGCGGGCTAGTTGGTATTCCGTACTGCTAAAACTTTAGCGCAAAAAGTGCACAGCGGACAAAGAAACGACGAGTACAAGCGCTAACTTCCAACTATCGTTTCTTAAAGCAACACACAGATATATACCTGATACATGTGATTACAACGATATCAGTCAACGCACAACAGGAAAAACCTTAACAAAAAACAGCAAAACTACGCGGGACCAACACGTGCGGGTGAATTGAAGTAATCTAGTTCCTTTTTTGTTAGTGCGATGGATGGCTTGCTGACGCAACTTCCATTAGCAATCGCTGCCACCTCAATGATGATCCTGGTGCTATCCTTAGGGTGAGTTGCCAACACTGTTGTACTGTCAAATAAAGGCACGCATTTGCATTCCGCGCAATGAGCCGCCAAGAAACCATCACAGCCTTTTTTCACTGTCTGATTGTGTTCGAGCAATCTCACATTCAGGCACCTGCCTGTCTGTCCGACGTAACTTTGACCGCAGGACAAAGGTATGTTATACACTACGCCTTTCACACATTCAACAAATTCATTTCGGTGCCTAATTTTACAGCTGTTGGAAGGCCTTCCTACCGGAATGGTTCTGGCACATAACTGCGACAACTTATTAGGCGCAGAAAACGCAACTGAAATCCACGCTCTTAGACCAATCTTTTTGAGATTGTGTGATATACCATGCAGGTATGGAACCACAGCCACCTTCTTACGAACTGTTGCCTGCGAATCAGTGCACGTGTCACTGATCTTAGAAAACTTGCGCGACTTCTCTGAAACAGATACCAGCAGGCGGCGTGGATATCCAGCTGCCTTCAAACGAGCAATTTGCCCGCAGAAGCTTTCTTGCATCGAATGGTAGCAAGGCTTGGTCAATGCGTTGTGTAAAACAGGCAAGAGCTATTCCGCGCTGGACCAGCTTGCTGTGTGCAGAGGCAAAAGGCAACACAGGCTTTTTTTGCACGAGGCTCATATCTCCAGCATACATCGCTACTCGAAAAGGTCTGAGCCTCAGGTCCAAGAACCTCAGGGATCCGTTCTTTTTAGCAGTACTTCTACAAGGCAACTTTTGGTCCTCACAGATCACCTCGCCAGACGAATAGTCGGTCCGCTCACACACTGCATGCGAATGATCTTTTTATCCCCAGTTCAGATGAGCTGTTAATCCCCAGGGATTATTTTTCACATTTATTTAGCGCAAGGCGCGAATACTTTTTTTCGCGTGTTGTTTTCCGTGGTTACAAAAATCGCGCGGAAAAGAACACGACAAAACAATATTTAGCATTCTGTGCCTCACTGTTTTCGCTGTCAATGCGACAACTAAATACAAAATACTAAATACAAAACGAATGGTGTTCAAGCTGCTGTTCGTGAAACATATCCAGCCGCACTCTACACTCACTGCACCAGTCACTCCCTTAATCTACTCCTGTGTGCAGCATGCTCCATCACAGACATCCGAAACTGTTCTCGGACTCTAAAGGCGACGTCAGTCTTTTTCCGTAAATCTTCTAGCCGCTCACTCGTTTTGCGAAAAATGATAAGCTTGAGCTGTACTGAGTCTACAAGGCAGCGCCTCTTCTTTTGGGACTGTGCGAAACGTGCTGGGTCGAGATCTCGACCCAGCACGGGAAGCACCAGCCGCCACCAGATCACCAGCCGTCGAGCCGGTGTCCGAAAGCAAAACCCAGGGAGCAATGCATTTGAAAGCGCGGAAGAATATTTTCGCAGAACCCTGTTCATTAAGCTCATGGACCACGTTCATTAAGTTCATAGCCCAGTTAAACCAACGGTTCGAAAAGCACAGGGCACTTCTAAAGTACTTTTCAGTAATTGTACCATCCTCAATACCACCAATTCAAGATGATCGGTAGAAATGAGCAGAAAATCTCCTGACAGTTTTTGCGCATGACGTCGAAACGAGGGCTGCTTTGGGAGAACTGCGACTATGGTGGACAAAGTGGACGAACGAAGCAGCAAACCATCGCCCCAGAACAGGAACCGATGCCCTCTCTCATTGTGACAGCAGGTTCTATCCGAATGTGTACACGCTACTTCATATTCCAGCCACCCTTCCAGTGACCACTGCCAGCGCAGAGAGAACGTTTTCAAGCATGAGGTTACTTAAGAACTACTCACGCTCCACGATGTCTGAGGAACGCATGGTAGGCCTGGCACTTCTGTACGCCCACAGAAATTTCGATATCAGCGTGTCAGAAGTCATTGACCACTTCGCTAAGCTTCCTCGCCGGGTCAACTTTGTCCTTTGATACCGAGCAGGACAAAAATCAGCGCAAACGAAAGGAAAAGACACTGCTGTTCCAGAGTTCAGGTCAATGAGCCCGTAATTCTGACGCAATATTATTGTTCACCAACTTTTAAAGCTGTGAGGATTTTGTACCTTTTAGCAGTTAACACCGTGACCTAATATAAACACACGAACAGGGGCATCAGGTGGACATTAACAGCGAATCGACAGCTTCACCTTGTTCACTGAGAGGTCGGCATACGCGGCGTTACCAAACAAATTCACCTATTGGGAAGCCGTACTATAGCGGCATTGTTTGTTACTTTCATTTGTCGGTTTTGTTCTTTATTGCTTTTTGAACTAGAAGCGACAACCCTGCTTTTATATTGAGTGCACAATAGTGTTCGCACTTTTCAAACAGTTTTGAAATAGTTTCTTTCTTTATTTCTGCGCTCTTCCATAATAGGTCTCTCTACATTGTGCGTCCGAGAGAGCAGCTTGGTCCAAGGACATATCAGTTTCTGTGATTGTGCAGCATGTTCTTTTGCCTTATTTTGGGCATTATGCATAGTGATCATTGCTTAGTTCTGTATATTGATTGCATATTTAAATGTACATTTGTGATGTTTTGTGTACGCATACTGCGCACTGTTTCCGGTGACTTATGCTTTGCCCGTATTCGAGGTGTACTTTCCCATTCTTGTTTTTCCCTGGCCGCATCATTTGTGCCAAAAAAATGAACATTTTGCGTAAACAATCTGCATTAAAATATTTGATCTCGTCCTGGTTATTATGTGGACTTCATTTCTTTGTTATCAGGCGCTTCTTTAGTTTAAAAATGATGCAGTTCCAAAGTTTACGTGATATTTCCTGTACCTCTTACACACAAAAAAATTAAAAATTTGAAAAGATTGACGACAGTTATTCCTGAAAAGATTTTGCGGGCATGGTAACATAATATTTTTATGAAAAAAAAAACACATTTCTTACTCGTTCTTGACAGTGCGCAGCATTCAAGTGATTTGCAGCATCTAATACAAATTGTCACTGGTAATACATGTTATTCATATACTTAGTCGTTCAAAAAATTCTGTAGAGGAATTGATTTCTTGGTTAAATTAAACTGAATTAACTGTTTATTACTAAGTATGCATGACTGCGTTGTACGAGGCCCCACGAGCGCGTCTCGTCCCTCGGAAGCGTCTGCTGTTCTCCTGTGACCCCGGGTGGAACTCGAGACGATGTTTACATTGACCGCGCCCTCCGGCGGCACACCAGGGTTGCTCGTGGTTGCCAGACATTGGCAGTGAAACCGAAACCGAAACTGTTCCTACACTACTCCCCCTCCTCGTATAGGAAGAGGCCCGCATATTACACAAGTATGTCGGCGGCAGAAGAAGCATGTCAATTATGTCCCAAATCGCATAGGTTGACGTACAGTTCTTCCGGAACGTGTGGTGCAGGGATGGCTGATTCTCGAATGTGGCTCAGTCGCAAGCGTGACACGTACTGTAGAGAATCGGGCCTCTTCCTATACGAGGAGGGGGAGTAGTGTAGGAACAGTTTCGGTTTCACTGCCAATGTCTGGCAACCACGAGCAACCCTGGTGTGCCGCCGGAGGGCGCGGTCAATGTAAACATCGTCTCGAGTTCCACCCGGGGTCACAGGAGAACAGCAGACGATGTTTACATTGACCGCGCCCTCCGGCGGCACACCAGGGTTGCTCGTGGTTGCCAGACATTGGCAGTGAAACCGAAACCGAAACTGTTCCTACACTACTCCCCCTCCTCGTATAGGAAGAGGCCCGATTCTCTACAGTACGTGTCACGCTTGCGAACAATGATGGACAGCCTCCGTCCCACACCGACTCGCGCAAAGCAGGCTACTCATGTGTACATGTCTAAAGACCTAGAATTCTATGAGGAGGTCGCGCTGCAACGTGAGCCCCCCCCCCCCCCCCCTCCCCCGAACAAAATTCATGACTACGCCACTGGTACCCGACGATTGGAAGCTAGCCGGCGTAATACCTATATTTAAATCCGGAGACCGCTTTAGCCCAACTAACTACAGGCCAATCTCTCTAACTAGTGTCGGCAGCGAACTGCTTGAGCACATTATTTCTTCGGCAGTCACGAATTACTCATGGGAAAATAACTTCTTTTTTGCCAACCAACATGGCTTCCTGCGCGGTCGATCTTGCGAGACACAGTTATTTGAGTTAATTACAGACATTCATATTGCTTTGCATGATAGATGCCAGATTGATGCAGTTTTTGTAGATTTAAAAAAAAAAGGCGTTCGATAAAGTCCGTCACACCAGACTAATGAAAATGCTTACCAGCCTTAACTTAAGCACTCACGTTATTAATTGGATATCGGAATTCCTAACTAACCGGTACCAGTCAGATGTAGTTAACGACACACTCCGCTTTAGCGCACGTCAAATCGGGAGTGCCTCGGGGATCTGTGCTGGGACCAATTCTATTTCTTATTTACATTATTGATATACCTAATTTTATGACTTCCACGATAAGGTTATTCGCTGACGACTGCGTGATATGTAAAAAGGTGACTAACAGTGAAGATACTAATAACCTGCAGAATGATCTTAATGTGTTAAGTAAATGGTGCCAGGACTGGCACATGGAAGTCAACGTGAACAAAACAAAGGTCGTTTCATTTACTATAAAACTAAACCCAATAACTAATCATAACACACTGAAGGAGAAACTAGTTGAATATGTATCCAATTTTAAGTATTTGGGTGTTCACTTAACAAGTGACTTATCATGGAACCTACACATTGGCACTATCACTAGCAACGCTTATAAGACACTCGGATTCATCAGACGTAACTTACACTTCGCCAATTCTGCTACTAAACTTTTAGCTTACAATACACTAGTCCGCTCTAAACTTGACTATGCTTCCCAAATATGGAGCCCTCACCAGGCTTACCTCATAAATAAAATAAAATAGAGTCTCTTAAAAACAAAAGTGGCCGTTTCATAACAAAGAATTACTCTCGAACTTCTAGCATAAATGAGATTAAAATGTCTATAAAGTTGCCGTCTTTGCAGTCACGCAGACTGTTCTCCCTTTTGTCTCTCTTTCACAATCTCTACCATAACGATTCGCAACTGTCTGCACTTATTAAACCTGCCCATCGAATATTCGCTCGTCTTGACCATCAATTCAAATTAGAACTTTTATTTGCCCGAACAAACCTCTTTTATATTCACCATTACTTCTTGCTGTTAATCATTGGAATCAACTTCCTAACGATATTGTCTGTATAAAAAACCACGAAGAATTCACCCACAAATTAAAGCTTCATCTTGGTGTCTGAATGACCTCGTATCACTGACTCAGATGTACATGTGCCTATATAGTGATTTATCTAGCTTGCTGTATAACTCGGTCACTTGACTACTGTTTAGGAAATGTCCAGCCTCGTTTGTTCTCGTGCTACGCTTTCATTTTAGTGTAGTTTTGCCTTTTTAATTACTTCTCTACGATTTTTATTATTTATACGATGTTATTTACATTTTCAAACTTTTTATTACTTTATTGTTAGTGTTGGTTTTATATATGTATGCTACTACCCCCCTATGTATTGCCCTCGGGCCTCTAGGGTACACGGATAAATGAATGAATAAATAAATGAAGTACCCATGCCTTTCCTTCCTTACTGAGAAGGTAGGCCAGTGTTTGTCCTTATACTGAAGCTGGCAAATAGTATGTTGTATGCAAAATATTTTTACTTTCCATGAATCGTGCGTACATCTGCATGTACAGGCGCGTGCACAAGTATACGGACCACGGGATCGCGTGGCAGAATGCATCGACGCGCCATCTACCGAAGCTGCGCCTGCTGTCGAGAGCACCACTGAAGCAGCGGTGCGCATGCGCGTCCCTACATATCAGATGGCCTCTCATGTCGCTCTGTGTGGCGTGGTTATGGCGCTCGTAGACAAAACGTCAACTGGGTGTCGCTTTCGTTGCTCCATCTAATCTGCGTGGTTGTTTTACGAAGCCGCTGCGGCGGGGCCGGCTCAAGCGCCGTGCGCGCGTCGCTTTTTACACCAGTCAATCAGCCTAACTAAGCATCGTAGAACCTAGTGAAGCCAAGCATACATGATTAAGTTTCTCAACCCAGCTATTCTTTGTCGCTTTAAGCCATGTTAAGCTTAGATGTGCCTAGTTAAGCCAAAGTAAGTGTAGCCGAAACTGGTTAAACCTAGCTGAGCATGGTATCTCGTAATAAAGCCAGGCATAAGTAAGTTCATTTAAGCAAATCCTAATTAAGCTTAGGCCACCTTGCCGTTTTCATGTTAGGCCAAGTTGACCTTACATGAGCGCAGTTGAGTCGAG
Source organism: Rhipicephalus sanguineus (assembly GCF_013339695.2). NCBI lineage: Eukaryota > Metazoa > Arthropoda > Arachnida > Ixodida > Ixodidae > Rhipicephalus > Rhipicephalus sanguineus. Next base: position 45,813,630 of record NC_051178.1, on the reverse strand, counting down.
GAAAGTATAGCCAAATCTAATTAAGCATAGTTTATATGGTTTCACCCGATATAGCCAAGCATATTTAGCATAAACAAGGCAAGCCTACTTTTGACCAAATAAGCCAAGTCGAATTCCCCATCAGCGCGATGAAGCCAAGCTCAGGAGGATTACTCTTGACCAAGCTGAGAATAATTAGGATCATCAAAGCCTAATTAGCGTTAATTATGGCACTAATTAGGCCTATATCAAACCAAGCACACCCTATAGATACTCGAGTTTCACGTGGCCTATTTCCTCAACGTTAATTAAACTAATTAACCTAATTAAGCGCTGTCAAGACATGTAGATATGAATCTCATTAGGCATAGTTGAGCATGGCACTTCCAAATTAAATGAGAGCGTAATTAGCTTTAATTAAGCAAATCAAATTAATCGTGTTATTTTCAAGCAATCGAAGCTGATTCCCTGTGAGCCCCTTGTAGCCAAGCTCAGAAGGGTGTGTCCAGATAAGATCGAACACAAGGTCCCGGTCACCACTCCCGATTGTGATGAAATTTACTGTACGCCTAGGCATTACACCCAGAACAATGGTTTCGCAGTTAGCTTTACGGAAAAAAATTTTGTTCGCCTGAAAAAAAAATATACGACTTTTGGCCGCAAAAAACGCTTTTCCGCTAATTTCGCGATTTCTGAATTTTGAGCGCACCTAGGGAAAAAACGGTGCACTTCTTCGTCACAATATTTATTCCCCTTAAATAACAAGTGAAATACAATCTTCTATTACTTCCCTTGCTTGTCGAAGCACTTTTGAAGAAAAACATCACAAACTTGGCAAATCGCACAAGATACCTCTATTTCAGGAATTTATTTCTGGAAGCAAGTTAAAGTGAGGATAATGAAAATCGGTACATACTAACTTTGATACTTTCGCTCTTTTTTAAAATAATTTGCGTGGTTTTATCGCGCTCCGTTTTACTCGATAATTGGGCTGAAACCTAAGTAATTTACCAAAAACGCCGAACTTTGAAAATGATTTTCTCAAAAAGGCCATTTTTTTATTTTTTTAAAAATCCCTCTGATTGAAGTCAAGGACGTCATCTACAATTGTGCAGGAAAAAACAATGCATTATGTTGGTTGCTAACAAGTTATAGTGCATCAAATGTGACCATGCCAGCCTAGCGGCCGCATCGTTCGTTATTGGCTGAAACTCGGATATAAGGTGCTAAAAATACTTGTACGTGACATAATCACAAATCAGCAGCTCCACACCAACAAATGCGCAACCCGGTGCCATGGTTCAGCAAGCTTTGTCTTGCGATCAGCCGCTTGACAAACCCGCAGCAGCGGCCGCTCGATGCTGCGGGCGCTGACATTACATGAGTGCCGCTTCGACTGCGGATGAGCTCCGCTTGAGCGCCAAACTACAATCAGAGGACAAACGACAGAAGGAATGCATCACTGTGAAAGTTAAAGGCCGTTAAGTGCCAACAAATGTCATAGTATGCAACGAAAACTCTGCCGGCGATTTCCCAGTGAGCGCCTCCCGTAGTGCGCTCATGTGTTGCTTTCTCTCTTCGAATGGCCTAAAGATAATTAGGTTCATTCTATGAGGACCATATGGCACAAAAGAAAGCCACTGACATCTAAAGAAAGCTGTCATACGTGCTTCCGATGGTCGAGCAACTCAAACTGCAGTTGTTCATCTCGTGCCAGAACACTTGTGTCAGCCGGCTGTGAAAGGAAGTGTGTCCAAGTCCATTACTTCATTAAAGAACCGCTTTTACAATACTGTATTCTTGGGCGTCCGGAGATAGAATATTCAACGCAAGTCGAGCGTTTATCACGACAATATGCGGGTTCGGGCATAACAGCAGGGAAAACAAATACATCCGTGCTGTATTGAAGGCGCTCACTGGGAAATTGCCGGCAGAGTTTTCGTTGCATATTATGACATTTGTTGGCACTTAACGGCCTTTAACTTTCACAGTGATGCATTCCTTCTCTCGTTGGTCCTCTGAGTGTAGTTTGGCGCGCAAGCGGAGCTCATCCACAGTCGAAGCGGTACTCATGTAATGTGAGTTCCCGCAGCATCGAGCGGCCGCTGCTGCGGGTTTGTCAAGCGGCTGATCCCAAGACAAAGCTTGCTTAACCGTGACACCGGGCTGCGCATTTGTTTGTGTGGAGCTGCTGATTTGTGATTATGTCACGTACAAGTATTTTTAGCAATTTATATCCGAGTTTCAGCCCATAAAGAACGACGCGGCCGCTAGGCTTGCATGGTCACATTTGACGCACTATAACTTGTTAGCAACCAAAATAATGCAACGTTTTTTTCTGCACAATTGTAGATGACGTCCTTGACTTCAATCAGAGGGATTTAAAAAAAATTAAAAATGGCCTTTTTGAGAAAATCATTTTCAAAGTACGGCGTTTTTGGTAAATCTCTTACGTTTCAGCCCAATTATCGAGTAAAACAGAGCGCGATAAAACCACGCAAAGTATTTTAAAAGAGAGCGAAAGTATCAAAGTTAATATGTACCGATTTTCATTATCCTCACTTTAACTTGCTTGCAGCAATAAACTCCCGAAATAGAGGTATTTTGTGCGATTTGCGAAGTTTGAGATTTTTCTCTTCAAAAGTGCTTCGACAAGCAAGGGAAGTAATAGAAGATTGTATTTCACTTGTTCTTTAAGGGGAATAAATATTGTGACGAAGAAGTGCACCGTTTTTTCCCTAGGTGCGCTCAAAATTCAGAAATCGCGAAATTAGCGGAAAAGCGTTTTTTTGCGGCCAAAAGTCGTATATTTTTTTTTCAGGCGAACAAAATTTTTTTCCGTAAAGCTAACTGCGAAACCATTGTTCTGGGTGTAATGCCTAGGCGTACAGTAAATTTCATCACAATCGGGAGTGGTGACCGGGACCTTGTGTTCGATCTTATCTGGACACACCCTTCTGAGCTTGGCTACAAGGGGCTCACAGGGAATCAGCTTCGATTGCTTGAAAATAACACGATTAATTTGATTTGCTTAATTAAGCTAATTACGCTCTCATTTAATTTGGAAGTGCCATGCTCAACTATGCCTAATGAGATTCATATCTACATGTCTTGACAGCGCTTAATTAGGTTAATTAGTTTAATTAACGTTGAGGAAATAGGCCACGTGAAACTCGAGTATCTATAGGGTGTGCTTGGTTTGATATAGGCCTAATTAGTGCCATAATTAACGCTAATTAGGCTTTGATGATCCTAATTATTCTCAGCTTGGTCAAGAGTAATCCTCCTGAGCTTGGCTTCATCGCGCTGATGGGGAATTCGACTTGGCTTATTTGGTCAAAAGTAGGCTTGCCTTGTTTATGCTAAATATGCTTGGCTATATCGGGTGAAACCATGATAAACTATGCTTAATTAGATTTGGCTATACTTTCCTCGACTCAACTGCGCTCATGTAAGGTCAACTTGGCCTAACATGAAAACGGCAAGGTGGCCTAAGCTTAATTAGGATTTGCTTAAATGAACTTACTTATGCCTGGCTTTATTACGAGATACCATGCTCAGCTAGGTTTAACCAGTTTCGGCTACACTTACTTTGGCTTAACTAGGCACATCTAAGCTTAACATGGCTTAAAGCGACAAAGACTAGCTGGGTTGAGAAACTTAATCATGTATGCTTGGCTTCACTAGGTTCTACGATGCTTAGTTAGGCTGATTGACTGGTGTAAAAAGCGACGCGCACACGGCGCTTGAGCCGGCCCCGCCGCAGCGGCTTCGTAAAACAACCGCGCAGATTAGATGGAGCAACGAAAGCGACACCCAGTTGACGTTTTGTCTACGAGCGCCATAACCACGTCAGACAGAGCGACATGAGAGGCCATCTGATATGTAGGGACGCGCATGCGCACCGCTGCTTCAGTGGTGCTCTCGACAGCAGGCGCAGCTTCGGTAGATGGCGCGTCGATGCATTCTGCCACGCGATCCCGTGGTCCGTATACTTTTGCACGCGCCTGTACGTCGTACGTCGTCGCGTACGTCGTGAAAAACCTTTCCTCCAGGCACGTGTGGCACGTACCCGTTTACCACCGGCCAAGGTGTACGGGTATGCGCCACATGTGATTGACAGTTTATATCTATCTACCCAGCAACGGCGAGAACATACACCGGTAATTTAAATGCGAGAGCATTAACAAAAACCGACATCGGCAGCGTTGGCTCGACGAATGCAAAAACAGAAATTGGAATCGCAGCAGGATTCGAACCCACGCATTCTGCGTGGCAGTCAGATATTCTACCGCAGAGCCACGCCAGGTCTGGAAACTGCTTTGGAAAAACAGCCTGTGCAGGCGTAATGTCGGTGCAACATCAATTGTGGTTGTTGTGCGGGCTATCTAATTTTATAATGCAATAAACACTATATATATATATATATATATATATATAATATATATTATATATATATATATATATATATATATATATATATATATATATATATATATATATATATATATTGTTAAGCTGTTTATTGGACGGCACTCGGCGACAATGCACTATGGCGACAGTCAAGGCAAAAGCACGGGCTCCGAGCGCGAGAGGCGTTTAGAAGAGGACGACCCACTCCCGCTGGAGAGCGCAACCGTTAAGCAGTACCAGGGTGATTCCACGTAAGATCGAACAAACGATGGCTGGTCGACCTCTCAAATTTATTTGAAAATTTTATATATTATTGCCTGATGAGTGGAAAGAAGAGATCCGCAATTTGTTTTGCCGCCAAAAATTTTTTCGAACCACAGGAAATCAATAATGACGAAGAGGTGGAGTGGAGCGCTCATCCGCTCTGCTGTTTTGGCCAACTTTCGTTATGAATTGCACAAAATATATTAAAGTTAGGTAGCTGAAATTTATTTACCTAAATATATGCATGTTTTTGCTTCTGCTCAGGTATTTTTAGTTTTTATGTGTAGTGTAGATGTTTTTATAAAAAACCTCAACCATGGCCCAATCGACAAAATTTTCTTTACTTTGAAGGTCTTTATCTCAAAAAAGCCTTGTAGCAGAGCGAAAAAAATTCTGCATTACGTTCTTCGCATACTTATCTACCAAACTGCCAAATCTTGTATTTATATAACTTTTCAGTAAAGAGATATGATCGGGCTAACTTCAAGAAAACACCGAACAATGAAAACTTCTGACGACAATTAAAAAAAACCCCCATTTTTTAAATTTCTTAAACTTTGTCCACTTATTCTCCTCCACATCAGCTTTCACAATCATTAAAAACATGTTGCATAATGTCGTTGCACTAATAGTTACGGCCCCTCCAATGAGACCCTTTGGCAAGGATGGGCAATTCCGACTTCTTGCCCAGCAACTGTATAAAATGCAGGCAGGATTGAATTTTTAATAGTATACGTTGTTGGGCTACTTGGTTCATAATCTTCAAAGTTGGCTAGCGCGAAAATCGACAAGGACTAAGAAGGAACACTGATGAACACTAGCGCCTGTCCTGTACATCAGTGTTCCTTCTTAGTCCTTGTCGATTTTCGTGCTAGCCAATTTTGAAAAAGGATTGAATTTCTTTTTATTAAAAGGCCAGCGAGTACCTAAAAAGGTGTCGCCGGCACTGAAGACGTTAATTTTGAAAATATTTGGTCACTGCAGCGGCCACGAGCGCGGGGCTATCGACCAGGCGCGCGCGCACCCGAGATGCTCGTTGTAAGAGACTGCGCAGTGATAGCTCGTTTTCGCGTCCTCAGACCGATTGAGTTCGAAACAGCAACACCTCTCGGGTGACTTGAACGCACGTGCACCGGTAGTCGCAGTGATCTGGTTAATTTCGTCGATTTCGTTTTCAGGGGGCATAAGAATGTCATCGTTAAACTGTGCGTTCCGTGAAGATCTTTCATTGCAGTGGTAGCAAAAGCACGCGTAGCACAAGTAGTCCGTCTCACTGACAGTCACTGATCTTTCGGGCGTTAAACGTTCCTTCAAAGCATTTATGTCTAGGTCGGTAACTCTGCGAAATTTCGGCTTCTTTGCAATAATTAAAGGAGTACTGACACGATTTTGAGACATCGCAAAAGGGACATTTTTTGCTTCGTTGGTATGCAGTGTCCACGCTGTCCACACACTGGAGTCGGAGAACACGTATAAAATATTTTAATTTGACTTTGAAGTTTTCGTCGCTGAGCATATGCAAGCCAGCCACACTGCAAGGACATTATCCCGACAAGTCAAGACAGTTCCTCCGAGTTCGCGAGTTCTGCGTCCTGCATGCAGCCTAAATCGTAGAAATCACTGTCAGGGTCACTGGACGACAATTCACTCATCGTTGTCTATAGACGTCAGACTCTGGAGTTTCCAAGATGTGTGGCGCCGCCTGTCGGAGAAGTATTGAGTAGTGCATAGACCGACTCTCTCGCACAGTTTGCTATGGGACCAGGTGCAACTAGCGAGTGCGAAACAACGATTGAGCTTAATATCGCGTGTGTTTGCGCATTTAGCACTCAGAACGAGAGCTGTGAATTGCTCTCCGCTAGTCGGACGCGCCACCGAGCCGTCGTGAAATGCTTGCTGGATCACTCGCCTGAACGACGGCGAAAACAGCAGCAGACGAGAGCCCTCCGCACGCTACGAAGAAACTCCGCAAAAGACGCACCATTGCGTTGTGAATTGCCACGGACGTAAAAGACTGAATAACAACGTTCAGTTTTACCGATTTCCATAGTTGTCGTACGAAGAAGAAAGGCGAGAGCGCTGGATACGGGCCGTTGCGAGCGTGTTGGGTAAGCGAAGTACCCGCGTTCTCCACAGCCGGTGGCATGAATGTGTGGCTCTGCTGTTCTTTTGCGTAGCCCTGATGCAAAACCGTGGTAACCTTGACTATGAAGCTCAGCAGAGGCTCTCATCGCCGTGCTTGTCGTGTAACACGAAGTGAGCAGCTAGAGACAGACTGGAGACGCGTGATAGGCACACCGCGACGAGTTGGTCGTCACAACACAGCATGGCGGACGTATGTACGTTTTGAAGGCTCAGAGTTCTGGTTTTAACTAGCTGACACCACGTGCGTCATACAAGTAAATCGCAGAATGTTGGTCGTGACCCCCTTCAGGTCTGTTTCGCCCGTGTCCTCCGCGGTTGCCGTAGCTATCTCGGAGGCCACGGTTTTGCCTTTGGTTGTACCCCGCGAAAGTGGACACGCACGTATCCCCATTTGCAGTACATACAAACGGAATACGACCATCAAGTGACCATTTGAGGGTGCGTAATAAAACACTCCAATGCACAGGAAGCGAGAGATGAATTAAGGGAGAATGCAACTGAAAAGGCGAAAATCGCCGGAGCCATTCGCCCCTGATGAACCGAGTTTTGTACCACTGATCGTAAGATGCATAGCTAAGTAAATTGATCGTGTATGTAGGCACATTATCGCCGTGGCATACGTTTATACCCGATTTTAACGCATTTAGGCTCTAGAGAACGGGTGTCCGAGGGCTTGCCTCGAACTTGGTGTCGTGTGATGCTCGCTTGTACTTGCGAGTTGCAGCGCGCGGGAATAACTAAAACTTATTTTGCATTGTACTCGCAGTTCGCTTTGATCATCTTCCTTTGTTTCTGAAGCGTGGATTGGCGGAAGAAGCTTTCCAGGTCCTTGATTTTCAGAAAATCGCGCCTCGACACCAACGAAAGAGGAGGGTTATATTGCGGCCTATGCACATTCGCTTGCGGGCGGCTCTCTTTGCACTACCCAGTTAGTGCCAGGGCTACGATGAGGGCGCTGGTGGCGGTGTTTTTCGCAGCGCCGCCTGGGCAGAGTCTGACGTCTATTGCACCACGAGCAGATGACGGATTTCCCGCTAGTACGTCGCGAATTTCTGTATCTCCGTGACGTCACACCACTATGAAACGACACTGAGAAGCCACCCCCTCGATATCGAAACCGAAAGTGTCTTTTTAAGGTGGCGCTAATTAAAATATATAGGATGCATCCCCAGGCACGACAATAGTCGTTTTAGGTTTCTCGACACCAGTATTTTTATTTAGAGCAACAATCCGAAATTTTTTAAATTCGTGTCAGTACTCCTTTAAGCTTCTTGTGCTTCGAAAGGTAGTCTCCACAATACACTCTTCAGAACTATACTTTCTCGTCATGAGACGCACAGGAGGAGTAGAGTAAGAGCAAAGCACAAGAACTATCCGCGCCGAATGAAGTGTGAACAGCGCACCGAACGCGCGGCCAGTTCACGCCGTCTGCTGCCGACATCTAATATAGACAAGCGCATCCGGTTACCGATAGTTTTGCTTTTCTTTCCTTTGACAATCCATATTTTGCTTTGCCACTGGAGCGCCACGTTCATGCTTTCCACTGATCGCAACTGGCGCAGCGCAGTTTCTGTGGCAGCAGCGTGCGTGAAGCGAGCGCTCATAGCTCCCTTATAGAGTTTTCATCTTGCTTCCATCTCCGCCGTGTTTATCAGCGCCTAGCTGAGATGCGAACAGAGGGCGGATAGAATAGCGAAGCTCCAGTGCACGTGCGTTCAAGTCACCCGAGAGGTGTTGCTGTTTCGAACTCAATCGGTCTGAGGGCGCGAGAACGAGCTCTCACTGCGCCTTCTCTTACAACGAGCATATCGGGTGCGCGCGCGCCTACTCGGTAGCTCCGAGCTCGTGGCCGCTGCAGTGACCAAATAATTTCAAAATTTACGTCTTCAGTGCCGGCGACACCTTTTTAGGTACCTGCTGACCTTTTAATAAAAAGAAATTCAATCCTCCCTGCATTTTATACACTTGCTGGGCAAGAAGTCGGAATTGCCCATCCTTGCCAAAGGGTCTCATTGGGGGGGCCGTAACTATTAGTGCAACGACATTATGCAACATGTTTTTAATGATTGTGAAAGCTGATGTGGAGGAGAATAAGTGGACAAAGTTTAAGAAATTTAAAAAATGGGGTTTTTTTTAATTGTCGTCAGAAGTTTTCATTGTTCGGTGTTTTCTTGAAGTTAGCCCGATCATATCTCTTTACTGAAAAGTTATATAAATACAAGATTTGGCAGTTTGGTATATAAGTATGCGAAGAACGTAATGCAGAATTTTTTTCGCTCTGCTACAAGGCTTTTTTGAGATAAAGACCTTCAAAGTAAAGAAAATTTTGTCGATTGGGCCATTTTTGAGGTTTTTTATAAAAACATCTACACTACACATAAAAACTAAAAATACCTGAGCAGAAGCAAAAACATGCATATATTTAGGTAAATAAATTTCAGCTACCTAACTTTAATATATTTTGTGCAATTCATAACGAAAGTTGGCCAAAACAGCAGAGCGGATGAGCGCTCCACTCCACCTCTTCGTCATTATTGATTTCCTGTGGTTCGAAAATATTTTTGGCGGCAAAACAAATTGCGGATCTCTTCTTTCCACTCATCAGGCAATAATATATAAAATTTTCAAATAAATTTGAGAGGTCGACCAGCCATCGTTTGTTCGATCTTACGTGGAATCACCCACCAATTGCTTCGCCACAATTACCCCGGGTACGAAAAAGGAGCCGTCCGGCGACCTAACAGCTCGTTACTATGAGTGGGTCATAGTAGGCCTTGAGGCGCTCCACGTTGACTATGTCGCGCCCTCGACGGCGCATGTCCGAAGCTGGTTCGATGGGTTCGATCAGGTAGTTGACCGGGGATGTGCGCTCGACGACCCGGTAGGGGCCTTGGTATTTCGGCAGTAGTTTTGAAGAGAGGCCGGTTGCAGTGGTGGGGACCGAGAGCCATACGAGCGCTCCGGGGAGGAACGTGGACTCAGAAGTGGTGGTGCCACCGCGAAGGCTCTTCTGCCGCTCTTGTTCGTGCGTTGTAAAGGCCTTTGCAAGCTCGCGACACTCTTCAGCAAGCCTGGCTGTGTCAGAAATAGGCGCACAATCAGATGGATCCGGCTTGTAGGGTAGTATCGTGTCAATGGTGTGCAACGGGTGCCTTCCGTACAAGAGGAAGAAGGGTGAAAAACCAGTAGTGCTCTGAGGGGCGGTATTATAGGCGTAGGTGACAAAGGGCAGAATGGCATCCCAATTTGTGTGATCGGCGGCGACGTATATTGAGAGCATGTCGCCGAGTGTGCGGTTGAAGCGTTCGATTAGGCCATTCGTCTGCGGGTGGTAAGCAGTAGTTTTGCGATGAACAGCATTGGCACTCTTTGAGAATGGCTTCGACGACTTCCGACAAGAAGACACGGCCTCGATCGCTGAGAAGCTCCTGGGTGGACCGTGACGCAGCATGAATCGGTGTAGCAGGAAGAGGCAACATCACGCGCTGTGGCCGCTGGGAGGGCAGCGGTTTCGGCGTATCGCGTTAGATGGTCAACGGCGACGATGGCCCAACGGTTACCAGCCGACGTCAGAGGAAGTGGTCCATACAAATCGATGCCCACGCGCCCAATGGACGGTTAGGGCAAGGTAATGGTTGTAGACCGACTGGTGACACGTGCGTTGAAGGTTTTCGGCGTTGGCAATCGGGCATGAGCGGACGAACTTCTGCACGTAGCGGTACATCCCTCGCCAGAAGTACCGTTGTCGAATGCGGTGGTAAGTTTTGGATACCCCAGAGTGCGCGCATTGCGGATCAGAGTGGAAGGACTCGCATATTTCAGCACGCAGACTTCGGGGTATCACAAGTAGCCACTGGCGGCCGTCGGCGTTGTAATTACGTCGTGCAGTGGGTCGTCACGAATGGCGAAATGGTGGGCTTGACGACGCAACGCGCGAGTGGTTGGTGTTGTCGACGGATCAGTGAGCAAGTCTATTAGCGAAGCGATCCATTTATCCTTGCGCTGCTCGGTAGCGATGGTGTGAACATCGATAGAAGAAACAGCAGTGTGAGACACTGAGGCAGGAGGCATTGTCGTCAGGCAAGGGGGAGCGCGAGAGGGCGTCGGCGTCAGCATGCTGACGTCCGTTGCGGTACAGCACGCGGATGTCGTAGTCTTGCAGGCGAAGTGCCCAACGGGCGAGACGGCCCGAGGGATCCTTCAATGACGACAGCCAGCATAGTGCGTGGTGATCGGTGACGACATCAAATGGGCGACCATACAAATGAGGTCGGAATTTTGTAAGGGCCCAGATGATCGCCAGGCACTCTTTTTCCGTGACAGTGTAATTGGTCTCGGCTCTAGTAAGCGTACGACTTGCGTAGGCGACGACATATTCGGGGAACCCTGGTTTGCGTTGCGCAAGAACAGCACCGAGGCCTACACCGCTGGCGTCCGTGTGTACCTCCGTTGGGGCCGTAGGGTCGAAGTGGCGTAGTATGGGAGGAGACCACGAATGTAGGGGCCCGTTACTTCCAAGGAGCTTCGTCAGCGGCGATATGATGGAGGCAAAGTTGCGTATGAAACGTCGAAAATAGGAGCACAGTCCTACGAAACTGCGCAGTTCTTTGACGCACGTAGGTTTGGGAAATTCGGCCACGGCCCGAAGCTTGGCCGGATCGGGAAGGATTCCGTCCTTGGACACGACGTAGCCTAGGATTGTCAGCTGCCGTGCTGCAAATCGGCACTTCTTCAGGTTCAGTTGGAGGCCGGCGTTGGTCAAACGCGTCAAAACATGCCGCAGACGTTGAAGATGCGTGGAGAAGTCCGGAGCGAAAACGACGACGTCGTCCAGGTAACACAAGCACGTGTGCCATTTCAAGTTGCGCAGAACGGTGTCCATCATGCGCTCGAAGGTCGCGGGGCGCATTGCACAGACCAAACGGCATGACGTTGAACTCGTACAAGCCGTCGGGCGTGACAAAGGCTGTCTTCGGTCGAGCGTCATCAGCCATGGTACTTGCCAGTACCCCGAGCGCAAATCGAGAGATGAAAAGTATTCCGCTCCTTGGAGGCTGTCAATCGCGTCGTCGATTCGCGGCAGTGGATAAACATCCTTCCGAGTGATCTTGTTGAGCCTTCGGTAGTCGACACAGAAGCGCACAGAACCGTCCTTCTTGGCAACGAGAACAACAGGAGACGCCCACGGGCTGTCCGAGGGTCGAATAACGTCGCGTCGAAGCATATCGTCCACTTGCTCATTAATTACCCGACCTTCTGTGGGAGACACGCGATATGGACGTTGCCGCAGTGGTGGTTGGGCGCCAGTGTCGATGCGATGCGTAACAGCGGACGTGCGGCCGAGAGAAGTTTTCCCGACATCAAAAGAAGAACGAAATTCTTCCAACAGGCACAGAAGCTGGGAGCGCTGGACCGACGTAAGGTTGTCAGCAATGGAGGGACCAAATACATCCGCGGGTGAGGAATCAGACGTGGAAACGGCACTGATGGTACGGGAACTGGTGCAGTGCGAGTCATCGGGTGCGTCCAGAACTTGTGTGTCTTCGATGGGCTCCACTCTGCCGAGACATTCCCCTCGCACCAACGTAACAATGTGCGGGGATGGGTTGGTAACAAAAATAGCGGTGCTACCCTGAGTGACTTGCACGGTCGCGAAAGGTACCAGCAACCCTTTCCTAGTGCAAACGCGGTCAGATGGCGAAAGGAGTGCAATTGTGTCGCAGAGACCGGCGCAGTAAACTGGCACAGCCGTCGACGAGTTCGGAGGAACTTTGGTATCGTCTTTGACGAGGGTCTTGCTGAATGCCGATGGACTGTGTGCCGGCGTCAAATGTGAGAACGGTGAGAGTTCGAGGGCGGCTGGTGCGCAGTGAATTATGGCGTCGTGGCGGGAGAGAAAATCCCATCCCAGGATGACGTCGTGGGAGCATGCAGGAATTATGATGAACTCGACGTCGTAAAGAACGTCCTGAATGACGACGCGAGAAGTGCATACTGCTGTAGGCTTAATACTCTGGGAGCTAGCGGTACGGAGGGACATCCCAGAAAGTTGCGTCGTCACTTTTCGAAGTAAGCGGCTAAGTTTTGCGTCCATAACGGATACGGCGGCTCCAGTGTCGACAAGGGCAGATGCGCGAACACCGTCCACAAACACGTCTATGACATTCGATAGACTTCACTGAGGGCTTTTACAGTTCGATAGCGTCGCAGCCCTTGCCTCGTGGACTGCGACGACTAGTTTTCCTGCTCTCGTGCGACAGAACGTGGCCGCATTGGTGACAGTGAGCGACGGCGTGGAGACGGAGAGCGGCGAGTGGATGGAGCTGGGCGTGACGTCGGCGACATAGGCGGGTCGTCGTAGAATGCACGGCTGGGACTGGCTGGTGGTGGTTGACGCGACTCGAGGCGGCTGCACGCGATGGCAGTAACGGGCCACGTGACCGGCATAACCGCATGCAAAGCAGATGGGCCGATTGTCGGGTGTGCGCCACCGGTTCGCCGGGGCAGGTCCCGCCCACGTCGCAGGATGCGATTGACGGGGCGGCTGCTGAAATGACTGCAAGGTGGGTTGCAGTCGGGGCCTAGGGATGACGGCAGCATACGTAGCCGGCACGCCCGCTTCGAAGGACGGAGGTCTAGCGGCGGCTTCGGCGTAACTCAACGGTGCAGCCGCAGGGATTGCCTGGTGCGTCCTGGCGACAACCTGAGCATAACTCTGTGGCGCAGCAGCCGGAGGTTGCTGGCGGTACTCAGGCATCACCTCCGCGATTTCCTGCTCAATCGCTCGGCGGATGGGAGGAAGAAGGGTCGTCGACGACTGTTGAACGTGCGGTGGGTGGGCGAAGGCCAGGAGAGAGAACTGGCGTGCGATTTCCTCGCGCACGAATGCCTTCATTTCTGCCAGCAGCGTGGCCTGGTCAGGTATGGCCGCCAAGCCAGCAAGCTCTTCGTCGCGTGATGGAGAGCGACGGGTCATCGAACGTTGCCGGCGGAGCTCCTCGTAGCTCTGGCACAGTGTTATGACCTCGGCCACGGTGGAAGGGTTTTTAGCGAGCAACATGGTGAAGGCATCGTCGTCAATGCCCTTCTAATGTTCCGGATCTTGTCAGACTCGGACATGGTGCCGTTGGCTTTCTTACACAAGTCCAGGACGTCTTCGATATAACTGGTGAAAGATTCACGTGCCTGCTGAGCTCGTTCGTGTAAGCGCTGTTCTGCTTGCAGCTTACGAACTGCAGGGCGGCCAAAAACGTTGATGACAGCGGTCTTGAAATCCGATCAAGTAGCAAAATCGGACGCGTGGTTGTTGTACCACAAGCTTGCTACTCCCGCGAGGTAGAAGACCAAGTTGCTCAACTTGCCTGCTTCGTCCCATTTGTTGGGTACGCTCACGCGCTCGTAAATTGCGAGCCAGTCCTCCACGTCGGTGCCATCGGCGCCAGTGAAGATAGGTGGATCGCGGATGCGTGGGACACCGGGACATGTGGTCGGTGTGGGAGGCGGCGTTTGCTGAGCGGCGTCTTGGGGCATGGTAGATGGCAGAGTACAGGAGCGAAGCTCCAGGGGCATTGAATGGGAGCACAGCACTCTCCACCAATTTGTTAAGCAGTTTATTGGACGGCACTCGGCGACAATGCACTATGGCGACAGTCAAGGCAAAAGCACGGGCTCCGAGCGCGAGTGGCGTTGAGAAGAGGACGACCCACTAGGAGCCGCTGGAGAGCGCAACCGTTAAGCAGTACCAATTGCTTCGCCACTATATATATATATATATATATATATATATATATATATATATATATATATATATATATATATATATTGTAGAGAAGCATTGGAACGCTCTAATGGGTGTAGCCAGGCCGCCCCCAGCGATTCCTGTGGCTGCACCGCGAAGTTACGCCGAAGCCGTCGTCGGACCCCAGGCCTTCGACGCGCCTGTGCCGCCTACGTACGTCGACGTCGTCCCCAGGCCCCGACACCTGCCCACAATGCCCTCATATCAGCAGCAGTCTCGTCCGTCCCGTTCTGCGACATGGATGGGACCCGCGAACCGCTGGCGCACTTCCGACAACCGCCCCATCTGCTTCGCGTGCGGTTGCGCCGGTCACGTCGCACGCTACTGCAATCGCATGGAGCCGCCTCGGGTCGCATCAGCCCTCCCCAGCCAAGCAAGCCGACCTTATTATGACCAAGCACCGCCTATGTCACCGACGTCCCGCGCCGCAACATCTACCCGCCGGTCACCGTCTCCACGACGTCGCTCACTGTCGCCCTATGCGGCCACGTCCGGTCTCACGTGACCAGGAAAACTAGTCGTCGCAGTCCACGAGGCAAGGGCTGCGACGCTATCGAACTGCGAAAGCCCTCAGCGAAGCCCATCGAACGTGATAGACGTGTTTGTGGACGGTGTTCGCGCATCTGCCCTTATCGACACTGGAGCCGCCGTATCCGTCATGGACGCCAAACTTAGCCGATTACTGCGAAAAGTGACGACGCCACTTTCCGGTCTCTCCCTCCGTACAGCCAGCGCCCAAAGTATTCACCCTACAGCGGTGTGCACCGCCCGCGTCATTATTCAGGATGCTCTTTACGCCGTAGAATTGATCATAATTCCAGCCTGCTCTCACGACGTCATCCTAGGATGGGATTTTCTCTCCCTCCACGACGCCGTCATTCATTGCGCACCAGCCGAAATAGAGCTCTCACCGTTCCCTGATTGGACGCCGGCAGACAATCCATCGGCTGCGGGCAAGGTACATGTCAAAGACGACACCAAGGTACCTGCAAACTCGTCAACGGCGGTGTCAGTCTACTGCGCAGGTCTTTCCGACACCGTTGCACTCCTCTCGCCATCTGACCGTGTTTGCACGAGGAGAGGCTTGCTGGTGCCTTTCGCGACCGTGCAAGTCACTCAGGGCAGCACCTCTATTTTTGTTATCAATCCATTCCCGTACAGTGTCACGTTGGTGCAAGGGGAATGTCTCGGTAGCGTGGAACCCCTCGAAGACGCACAAGTTATGGACGAACCAGATGAAATGCACTGCCACAGTTCCAGTACGCTCGGTGCTGTTTCCACGTCTGGTTCATCACCCGCTGATGTATTTGGTTCCTCCATTGCTGACAACCTTACGCCAGTCCAGCGTTCCCAGCTTCTGGGCCTGTTGGAAGAATTTCGCTCTTCTTTCGATGTCGCTTCAAACTTCTCTCTCGGCCGCACGTCCGCCGTTACGCATCGCATCGACACTGGCACCCAGCCGCCACTGCGGCAACGTCCATATCGCGTATCTCCCACAGAACGGCGTGTAATCAACGAGCAAGTCGACGAGATGCTTCGCCGCGATGTTATTCGACCTTCTAACAGCCCTGGGCGTCTCCTGTCGTTCTTGTGGCGAAGAAGGACGGTTCTGTGCGGTTCTGTGTGGACTACCGACGATCTTAACAAGATCACTCGCAAGGACGTGTATCCACTACCGCGAATAGACGACGCAATTGACAGCCTGCAAGGCGCAGAATTCTTTTCATCTCTCGATTTGCGCTCAGGGTACTGGCAAGTACCCATGGCTGATGACGCTCGACCGAAGACCGCCTTGTCACGCCCGACGGCTTGTACGAATTCAACGTCATGCCGTTTGGGCTGTGTAATGCGCCCGCCACCTTTGAGCGCATGATGGATACCGTTCTGCGCAACCTGAAATGGCACACATGCTTATGCTACCTCGACGACGTCGTTGTTTTCGCTCCGGACTTCTCCACGCATCTTCAACGCCTGCGGCATGTTTTGACGCGTTTGAGCGAGGCCGGTCTGCAACTGAATCTAAAGAAGTGCCGATTTGCAGCACGGCAGCTGACAATACTCGGTTACGTCGTGTCCAAGGACGGTATTCTCCCCGATCCAGCCAAGCTTCGGGCCGTGACCGAGTTCCCCAAACCTACGTCTGTCAAGGAACTGCGCAGTTTCGTAGGACTGTGTTCCTACTTTCGGCGCTTCATTAGAAACTTCGCGACTATCATATCGCCGCTGACGAAGCTCCTCGGAAGTAATGGGCCGCTCAATTCGTGGTCGTCAGAGTGCGACGAAGCTTTCGCGAAGCTCCGTCGTTTGTTGACGTCGCCTCCCATACTACGCCACTACGACCCTACGGCCCCTACAGAGGTACACACGGACGCCAGCGGTGTTGGCCTTGGCGCTGTCCTTGCGCAGCGCAAGCCAGGGTTCCCTGAATATGTCGTGGCATATGCAAGTCGTACGCTTACCAAAGCCGAGACTAATTACACCGTCACCGAAAAGGAATGCCTGGCGATTATCTGGGCCCTTACGAAGTTCCGACCTTATTTGTATGGTCGCCCATTTGATGTCATCACCGACCACCATGCACTATGCTGGCTGTCATCATTGAAGGATCCATCAGGCCGCCTCGCCCGCTGGGCACTTCGCCTACAGGACTTCGACATCCGCGTGCTGTACCGCAACGGACGCCAGCATGCTGACGCCGACGCACTCTCGCGCTCCCCCTTGCCTGACGACAATACCCACAGCTCAATGTCTCACAATGCCGTTTCTTCCATCGACATTCACACCATCGCTACCGAACAGCGCAAGGATCAGTGGATCGCTTCACTGATAGACTTGCTCACTGATCCATCGGCAACACCATCCACTCGCGCGTTTGCGTCGTCAAGCCCACCATTTCGCCATTCGCGACGACCTCCTTCACCGACGCAATTATAACGCCGACGGCCGCCAGTGGCTACTAGTAATACCCCGCAGTCTCCGTTCTGACATATGCGAATCGTTCCACGCTGATCCGCAGTGTGCGCACTCTGGGGTATCGAAAACATACCACCGCATTCGCCAACGGTACTTTTGGCGAGGGATGTACCGCTACGTGCAGAAGTTCGTTCGCTCCTGCATCGATTGTCAGCGCCGCAAAGCTTCAACGCACCAGTCACCAGCAGGTCCTCCAGCCTTTACCTTGCCCTGACCGGCCGTTTGGGCGCGTTGGCATCGATTTGTATGGGCCACTTCCTCTGACGTCGGCTGGTAACCGCTGGGCCAATCGTCGCTGTAGACCACCTTACGCGATACGCCGAAACTGCCGCCCTCCCCGCGGCTACAGCGCGCGACGTAGCCTCCTTCCTGCTCCACCGGTTCATGCTGCGCCACGGTCCACCCCAGGAGCTGCTCAGCGATCGAGGCCGTGTCTTCCTGTCGGAAGTCGTCGAAGCATCCTCAAAGGAGTGCAACGTTGTTCACCGCAAAACTACTGCTTACCACCCGCAGACGAATGGCCTCACCGAACGCTTTAACCGCACGCTCGGCGACATGCTATCGATGTACGTCGCCGCCGATCACACAAATTGGGATTCGATTCTACCTTTCGTCACCTACGCCTACAATACCGCCCCTCAAAGCACCACTGGTTTCTCACCCTTTTTCTTATTGTACGGCAGGCACCCGTCGCACACAATCGACACCATCCTTCCATACACGCCGGATCGATCGGAGTGTACGCCTATTTCTGCCACAGCCAGACTTGCTGAGGAGTGTCGCGAGCTAGCCAGGACCTTTACTACGCAGGACCAAGAGCGGCAGAAGAGCATTCGCAGTGCCACCAACACTTCTGCACCCACGTTCCTCCCGGGAGCGCTCGTATGGCTCTCGGTTCCTACCACTGCAACTGGCCTCTCTTCCAAACTACTACCAAAATATGAAGGCCCCTACCGTGTCGTCGAACGCACATCCCCGGTCAACTACCTGATTGAACCTATTGAACCATCTTCCGACATGCGCCGTCGAGGGCGCGACATTGTCAACGTGGAGCGCCTCAAGCCCTTCCATGACCCGCTCATAGTGACCAGCTGTTAGGTCGCCAGGCGGCTCCCTTTTCGTACCCGGGGTAATTGTAGAGAAGCATTGGAACGCTCTAATGGGTCGTCCTCTCAAGCGCCTCCTAGTGGGTCACCCTCTTCGCCTATCCTCGGAGAGCACGCCCCTCGTGCTCGTGCTCGTGAGAGTCTGCGAGTCTGCGCTCTGTCGTTGTGCATCGTCGCCGTCAATCTCGCCGTCAATAAACGTCTTAACAATATATATATTTACTTATTTATTTATTTGTAAATACTGCGATCTTTTATGTGAAAGATCATGGCAGGGTGGGAAAAATGTTCGAAAATATGTACACATATTCAAAGGAACAATCAAAGTACAATAAATAAGTACGATGTGAATATACAGGGCCAAGGTTCAAAAACGCTTATTTCAGTAAATTCGTGGAGTAACACAATACAGAGTAACATAATATATAATAACGTAATACGCATAATACATGTTACGGACTAACACAATAATTACAATAAAGCAAATAATACAATGCAATAACTAGTGATGGTTTAGGTGAGGCTGTTTTCAAACAATGACATTGTGTTATGTAAAAGGACATCATTTGCAAGGCTATTCGAGTCATTAATAGTTCTAGGGAAGAATGAATACTTGTAGCAGTTAATCCGTGAAGTTAAATGGGTTATCATTTTACTGTGTCGCTTGCGAGTGGCGTAAACGGACGAGTACTGAAGGATGCCTGTAGTTTCAACATTTAAATGACCATTTATTAATTGAAAGAAAAACTTAAGTCGGCAAATGAGGTTTCTGTCCACAACAGATTGGAGGCCACTTTTTACCAATAGCTCGGATACCGATGTTCTACCGTAGGAGTTATAAATAAAACGTATACCTTTCTTTTGCACTTTTTCTAGTTGATTAACACTACATTTAGTTAATGGATCCCATAATATCAAAGCATATTCAAACATTGGACGAATGAGTGTTTTGTATGCTAGCATGCGTACTGACGGGGCAGAATACTTTAAGGATCGTTTTAGAAAAAAGAGTTTACGTAGACAGTTACCTGTAGTTATCTCAACGTGTTTGTTCCAGTTGAGATCATTAGTTATCCATAATCCAAGGTATTTGTATTCTGAAACTTCTCTTAGATTGACGCTATTAGTGCCGTACTGATAACAAGGATTTTTCTTTAGTGTTATTTTCATATAAACTGTTTTGTTGTAATTAACTGCCATTTGCCATTCCTGGCACCAAGAAACGACTTTGTGAAATTGATTATTGAGCCTTATCTGATCCCCAGCAGGTTATATTTTCGTGTATAACACAAAATCATCAGCATGAAGCTTTACATTAACAGAAAGACCATTGATTATATCATTTATATACAGGGTGTTTCAAGAAATGTGTTCAACCTTCTAAAAAAATCAGGAAACTGTGATATTTGATTGCTGCCTTCAGAATTGGGTTTTTCTGTAGCGGCAGACATTTTAAGATGGCTAAAGCAATTATTTAGGACTGTAAATAAAAAAGTTATATTAATTAACTTTTTAATTAGTGGAGTTAGGTGGTTGTGTCAAATGGGAGAATTTAAGTTCTTCATGCCAGAAACCCAACCCAACTTTGAGATTTCGAAAAAAGCGGCATCTAGTAATAATTACGAAGTAATGAAATTCAACCAAATTCAATCGCGAAAACTAAACAGAAACATGGAAGAACGCAACTGCCATATTCTTCTGAGACGTCCAAAATGAGTAAATGACTTTTTCTGTAGCGCTAGGCATCTTAAGATGGTTAGAGACATGACTTGAGGCAGTAATTAAGAAAGTTCAATTAATTAACCTTTTAATTGGTGGAGTTAGGTGACTGTGTCAAATTGCTGGGGAATTGAATTTCTTCGTGCCAGAAACACATCCCAACATTGAGATTTCGAAAAAGCGGCATCTAGTAATAATTATGAAGTAATCAAATTCAACCGAATTCGATGGCTTTCGTTGTTGACGGCCGTTGCATTTCGTTGAATTTCATTACGTCACAACAATTACTAGAGAACGCTTTTCGAAATCTCAAAGGTCAGATGGGTTTGTCGCATGAAGAACTTCAATTCTCCCATTTGACACAATCACCTAACTCCACCAATTAAAAAGTTAATTAATGTAACTTTCTTACTGTCCTAAATGATGTCCTTAACTACCTTAAGATTCCTGCAGCTACAGAAAAAGCAATTCTGAAAGCCCCGAGCAAATATCGTATTTTCCTGATTTTTTGAGAAGGTTGGACACATTTCTTGAAACACCCTGTATAAAAGAAATAAAAGAGGTCCGAGGACCGAGCCCTGAGGTACGCCGGAATCCACAGCAAGTTTGCTAGAGCAGCTGTCTTTAAGTGAAACAAATTGTTGCCTGTTTTGAAGGTACACTCGTATCCATACTATCAGTTTCGAATTTTTCAAGATATATTGCAATTTATGAAGTAATTTTGTATGTGAAAACCACATGAAAAGACTTTTGAAAGTCCATAAAAATGGCATCTAGCTGTTCCCCTTCATTTAGTGCGGTAGTGAAATTGTGGATGGTTTCAACCGCAGCTGTGTAGTGGTTAAATATCCATGTCGAAACCCATGCTGTGCTCTTGTTATTACTTTGTGTTCCTCAAGAAATGTAACAATGTGTTTGCGAATTATGTGCTCTAGAATTTTACAAGCTGTTGAGGTTAACGAAACTGGTCGATAATTTTTATTTAAGTTTTGTCACCTGCTTTGTGTAAAGGCTTAATTCGGGCAATCTTCCAGTCCTCAGGGAGCACACCTTCGTTCAGAGATCTAGTATATAACACACACAAATATTTCGCACACCACTCTGCGTACCGTTTAAGAATTAGAAGGCATTCGTTATCTCATCTGGTCAACAGATTTCTTAACACACACACACACACACACACACACACACACACACACACACACACACACACACACACACACACACACACACACACACATATATATATATATATATATATATATATATATATATATATATATATATATATATATATATATATATATATATATATATAAGTGTGTGTGTGTGTGCTCCTACACTACGATACAGGCGTCATGTCGTCAGGTTATCGTCTGTGGTTCCAGTGTTGGCTCCGCTTTTATAAGCAGTCTAATAAACATTAGTTTTATATTCCCATGATTCAGCAACCTACATTCAAGTGTTGGTCGACCCCGGAAGAATACGCTAACGAAAGTTACGTATGATATTGACATCATCGCACCTTGATGTGCAATTCGTCTATTGTGAGTGCTGATGTTTTTTAAGACCATAAGTTACGCTTTCAAGAAAAAAATTCACTTCTCTCTTGCAGGCAAAAGTGCGTATTTTAACAATAGGAATACCAGCATGACTTCTCATAAACTGAGCACACTGGAAGAGAATCCAATTAAAGAGCTAGGTGCATGAGGCGCGCGCGATGGAACCAAAAAAGATATTTACCTGAGGGGACAACAGAAGCGCGTGAACCCAGTTCGAAATTCAAAAGAATGCACGCTGGGGGTTATTAGGAAATAAGTGTCTCCGCCGTGTTGTGTGTTCATAATTTGATGTAGCGTCTGATTTCCGAAATGCGTCTTGTAAACAATCACCACGGTTTGCGAACATAAAAACGGCAGCTGTAAAGACTTCCTAGGATTGCGTTTAACATGTTCTGCCTCTTGTTTGCCTTGTGCAAGCGACGCATCCCACACTTATGAACTCAAATACAATGCGCAAATGCTAGGTTTTTCACGTTGTCAAAACAGGTCCCACGTCCAGAAAGCTGTTTGCTCGTAAGGTGCCGCAATGAGATTTCTTACACACACCAACCACAAACTATTTTTACTACACATCTTAAGTACGAACATCTGTGTGAATCTGCGCCCAGAATTGTCGCGTTTCCAAGCAAGTACAAGCAAGCGCTTCAGCGCGTCGCATGCGGGCCGGGTGCGCCTTGCGAGTCTCGCTCAATAATGGCGGCCGATAGTGACAGGCGAGGATATAGGCGAGGAGAAAATGGCGCTGAGAGGAGTTAAAAAATAGAGGGACCGGAGGGACCTTACTGGATGGATGGATGGATGGATGATATGAGCATCCCCTTTATAACGGCCGGGGCGGTGACAAGTGTGCCACCAGGCTCGACAAAAACAAAAAAAAAAATTCTCTTTTCTCTTCTTTTTCTTAAAGGGCCCCTGACAGCCGATTTTTTTTGTTTGTGACATTTATGTTGTAATAAGTAGGTCTATGTCTTGTAATCACGGAATGACACCATAAATCATCCAACGTGATGTCTAATTAATCCTAGCAGCGTTAGTTGTGGTCATTTTTAGTGTAGGTTCAAAACGCGCGCCGAAAGAGGATAAGAAACTAGCGCCGTGCCGCGGCGGTCGCGCCTCGGGGCACGCGTGATGACGTGCGCTCAGTATTGGGTGACGTCAGCCACGCGCTTGTTGAACTGCCAGTTGGAGAACACACACAGGGAGAGCTCACGCTGCCTGCCGACACGTACCGAAGAAGGAGAAGGTGAGAGGAGCAAAGAGCAAACACGCTTCGCAGTATACCACTATGATACCACAGTGCACCGCGCATATTTCTGTCTGTGACGTCGACAACAGTTGCTTTACCTCTGCAACGTCACAAGGGGCCTACGTCTACGTCATACTAGTGGTTATGCTAATAGGAGTTCAAAATTCAGATGAGCACTCAGGCTTACTTTCAAACCAAATTAAAATATCTTAAAGGCAACGCTCGTCACTCATAATCGGTCAGAAGTGCCCCCGCATGCAGGACTATCAAACAACACAAGCATCTCGAGTTTCCAAATTCGGTGTCAGGGGTCCTTTAATGTTGGCCTAATGCCTACTTCAAATAAATCTATCTTACTACAGGAAAAAACAAACGTAAATTCTCAGCCCAGTTCTTTGAACTTTAAGGCAGAATGTCCTTTTCTTTCCAATATTTATTTTTGTCCTTTCTCTCTAGTTTTCTGCCACCAATACTCCAACCGTCTCTTATAGGCCTCCAACGCATGGATGGATGGATGCTATGAGCGTCCCCTTTAAAACGGGGCGGTGACATGTCTGCCACCAGGCTTGAAGAAAAAAAAAAAAAGAAAAGAAAGCTTCCTTGTTTCATGTTGGCCTAATACCTTATCTACATTGATTAAATCTATGTTATTATACCAAAACAATATAAATTCACTGTCCATCTCTCTGCCCGTTAAGGCAGAATGACCTTATTTTTCCCCCATTATTTATTTTTGTTCTTTATCTCTACTTTTCTGCCACCAATACTCTAACCGTCTCTTACTTATTTCTATCGCGGACGTGTGCAGCTTTCCATTGTTGTCCCTAAAACCCAAGGCTTCATGTAGACTCGTGCCCACACGTATACCTGGGTGAATATCGCCACATTCAATCAGTACATGTTCCATCGTTTCCTTAGTTCCCCCGCAGCATGTACATTGTTCTTCTTCGTTACTGAATCTCGCTTTATAACTGCGCGTTCTAAGGCAGCCCGACCTTGCTTCAAACAGTAAAGCGCTTCCCCTTGAATTATCATAAAACCTTTCCCTCCTTATTTCGTTTTTTCCCTTTCGGTAGTTACTCAGAGCCGGCTTCTTTTCCATCGCTGCCATCCAATAAGTCCTCTCCGCCTCTCTGACCTTCCGCTTAATGCTCCTTGTTGCCATATCGCCCGCACTGCCAGCCGTATATTTACTGGTGAGCCTCTTAGTTCTTTTCCTCCACTGCGTGTCAACGCTTTTTCTATACAAATACCTGAAAACCTTCTCTGCCCATCTACTCTCCTTCATTTTCCTCAGCCTCTCTTCGAATCTCATTTTGCTCTGCGCTTCCCTCACTTCAAAGCCTGTCCATCCCATATCACCCTTTACCGCCTCATTTGTCGTCTTCCCGTGAGCGCCCAACGCGAGGCGGCCCACCGTCCTTTGATTTACATCCATTCCTGATTGCACCTCTGACTTCATGCACACCACTGAGTTCCCAAATGTAAGCCCCGGAACCATCACACCCTTCCACAGCCCTCGAAGCACCTCGTACCTATTGTATCCCCATAAAGCTCTGTGCTTCATAATTGCAGCATTCCTCTTTCCCTTTGCTACCGATGCTTTCTCTTGTACCTCCATATATCTATCCCCCTCATTTACCCATACTCCGAGGTACTTGTACTCGCTTACCCTCGGTATTTTTTGGCCCTGTATAAAGACCACATGGTCTTCGTGATCATTGAATTCCATCAATCCACATTTTGTTGCACTAAATCCTAGTCCTAGAGCCTCACATTCCCTTCCGCATATATCTGCCAGTCGCTGTATATCATCTTGACTGTCCGCAAATAAGACAATATCATCAGCATAAAATAGACCTGGAAGCTTCTGCTCAACCATCGTGCCGACCTGCTTGTGTGACAAATTAAATCCAATGTTGCTACCTTCTAGCGCTTTTTCCATCCTCACCATGTACAGCATGAATAACAGCGGGGACAAAGGACATCCCTGTCTCAGCCCCTTGCTAATTTCAACGCTGTCCTTGCTGCTTATTCCAAACTGTATTTTCTCGGTATATTTCCCTCAAAAGCTGTATACAGTCGTCACCTATGCCCACTTCTTTCAGTATATCCCACAAAATTTCCTGATTTACGTTGTCATACGCCCCGGTAATATCTAGATAAGCTACGTATAAGGGCCTGTTTTCTATTTTCGATATTTCTATACACTGGGTAAGAACAAACAGATTATCGTCTAACCGCCTGTCAATTCGAAATCCATTCTGAAGTTCTCCCAAAATATCATTTTGTTCTACCCACGCTTCTATTTTTAATTTTACTGCCTGCATCGCCAACCTGTATAGCACCGATGTAATGGTTAGCGGTCTATACGAGCGAATGTTATCCTTTTCTCCCTTGCCTTTATAGATTAAGTTCATTCTACTTTTTCGCCAACTGTTTGGTATTTCCCTCTCCTGTAAGCACTTTTCTACGGCTTTCAGCAGTGCTTCTTTAGTTTTATGTCCGAGTTCGTTAATGAGGCTGACGGGAACCCTATCTAAGCCCGGAGTAGTGCGCTTAGGAATTTTTCCTTCGGCCTTCTTCCAATTGAAATTCTCTAGTACTACATCTTCGTCGGTTGCACTCCTTTGCGTACTTTTACTCACTGGGGGAATCCCCGGGGCGACCTTTTCAAACGAATCAGCTGTTATCTTTCGGATGTAACCTAGCGCTTCATACCCTTCCAATTGATTTCCTCCTTCATCTACCATATGTTGTTGCATTGTAACAGACTTCCTACCCAGCGCTTTTAGGTGGCTCCAAAATATCCTAGGCGCGGCCTTCTTCTTTTCGCGAATCTCTGTCATCCAGCGTTCACTTTCACCTTTAATTTTTGCCTCGACTAATTTCTGCACAATGGATTTTTGCTCTAAATATATTTCCCATATTTGGTTGACTTCGTCCTGTGGCCGCTTCTCCCTTTTTGCTTGTCTGTGCTCCCGTGATGCCTCACGTCGCTTCTCAATCGCCTCCCGGATTTCTTTGTTCCACCAACTTTCTGGCTTTCTCTTTCCTTTCCAACAAATAGTTTTCTTCTCTCTTTCCATTTCTTTCGTGATTACATGTAGCAGCTCACTATACTTCCAGTCTTTGCCTGGTAGTTCGTCTACTTTTTCCTCGACTCTTGCGGCTATATTTGTTATTTGTTTGTCATTTAGATACAAGCTGCCAAACTTTGATTCTATGTTCGTATTTTCAGTTTTATATCCCATTTGTAATATTATGCGTTTATGATCACTACCCAAGCTGTTAATGCCTTCCTCGTCTATTCTCATCTCTCTAAGTTTGTCATATATTCCTTCTGTCATGAGACAATAATCAATGCTCGATTGCCGGTTTCCGACTTCCCACGTGATCTGCCCCTCACACTTAGGCCCCACGTTAACTATCTCAAGACTACGTTGCTCGCAGAGATCTAGCAATAACTTGCCATTGGTGTCTGAATATCCGTCAAGGTCATGAATGTGAGCGTTCATGTCCCCTAGAAGGATTATTTCGGCATCATGACCAAATTCTTTAATGTCGGTGCTTATGCATTTCACTATCTCCAGATTCTTTTCTCTGCAGTTATTGCCTGTCCACAAGTAAGCTACACCTAGCCACGTTTTCTCGGATGGATGGATGGATGCTATGAGCGTCCCCTTTATAACGGGGCGGTGACATGTCTGCCACCAGGCTCGAAGGCGAAAAAAAAGAAAGAAAAAAAAATAAACTTCCTTGTTTCATGTTGTCCTAATGCCTTA
Organism: Rhipicephalus sanguineus; assembly: GCF_013339695.2. Classification (NCBI taxonomy): domain Eukaryota; kingdom Metazoa; phylum Arthropoda; class Arachnida; order Ixodida; family Ixodidae; genus Rhipicephalus; species Rhipicephalus sanguineus. The sequence goes on along the minus strand of NC_051178.1, from coordinate 45,786,640 downwards.
TCTACATTGATTAAATCTACGTTATTATACCAAAAAATATAAATTCACGGTCCATCTCTCTGCCTCTTAAGGCAGAATGACCTTTTTTTTTCCCAGTTATTTATTTTTGTACTTTATCTCTACTTTTCTGCCACCAATACTCTAACCGTCTCTTACTTATTTCTATCGCGGACGTGTTCAGCTTTCCATTGTTGTCCCTAAAACCCAAGGCTTCATGGAGACTCGTGCCCACACGTATACCTGGGTGAATATCGCCACATTCAATCAGTACATGTTCCATCGTTTCCTTATAGAGTGCCTCGATGCGCTCGTTCGCCTCCGCTCCGTTCAGGGTGGAGACAAGCGCGTCGTCTGCTACAGCGGTCGCCATTGCTGATCCCAATCGTCAAGGCGCGCACTGCCGGCGCGCGGATTCGCAGCCTTTTGCTCTCGAGTAAAAACACTTTGTGCCGGATTTGCCCTCGCAAACGCAAAATCGTTCACGGAAGTCGCTAGTTAAAAGTTTCCAGGCACGCATCAGAACAAGTAATCGAATACTTTGCGCCTAAAGGTGTCGCAGAACGCAGTGATACTCCCTGCCAGCGCGGCCGCTGGGCTGTGGCTGAGCGGCGCACAGCTGCTTTGGATCCCTGAGAGCTGCAGGCATCACTATTTACTTTTATACTTTGCGGGTATATATGTTCGTGCGGTGTCTTTTTGAAGGCACGACAGTTTAGCTTTATTCAGGAAAGTTAAAGATGCGGAATACTGTCTATTAGAAAGCAATAATTGAAAGGTATCATTCCCGGGACTGCCGAAACGAAAAGCGGTGCAATAATGCGCCTTACATAAAGGCGCAGAATGTATGCTTTCATGTACGTCTGAAATTATTCCAGCTCGAATTCTCGAAACGAGACACGCAGTATTGAGACGCGCAATGCAAATTGCGCGTCTTTCTTAAGCAATCTTTCTTAATTTGAGCGAGAAACGCACCTAGTGAAGCGAACGAATTAGCGAAATATAAAAATTTGAAGACAGCGCGCGCAGATTTGACGGCTACATTAGAGATATGGAGTGAAAATAAACTTAGATGGAATATACCGGAGCGCAACGTTTCCATCCCATTCATCATTACGGGCTCTCTCTGCACTTGATGTGCAGAGAGAGAATGTTGTCAACATAGCAAACGCACATTTTCAGAGTGCCATTTTCAGCATTTCCCAACATCCATCACCAGTGATCAATTTGGTGACGTGAGAGTCCTAAGGTCTACTCGCTGTTCAGCTAAATCTTAAAGCGATTGGAATCCGCGCGCAGGTTCCGAGGCTGCTATTATATGTGACCGATTGCCGGATGTATGCGTCTTCGTGTCCTCTTATTGAATACCTATTTTAAAATATGGCTGTATTTCCCATTTCGAAAAAATACCAGCGATATTGCAGTAAGCATCAGAATGTCGTTTATTAATTGCAGCGGAAACGACTATACTTATGTAATGTTTCAATGTTTCTCAGCGCTGTGAATGCCGCGTTGAAACTAATGACCGCGTATGGTAATGTACACAAGAAAGCGTTTGTTCAGAGAAAGCAGTTCTGGCAAATTATTCCACCGGATAACGAAAAATAACATTCTCGATTTCTAGTTCCTGCTAGGAAAGAAATCACAACTCGTGCCAAATACTTGCAGTTCACTATAGACGCGACAATATTCATTATCACACCTTCGTGCATAAAAAAAAAACAAAAGGAGATGCTCGTGACAATGAAAGCACGTTTTCCAAGCACACCCCGAAAACAGCGCCAAATTTGTGCGAATGGTTCAAACGCGATAAAACCATTTGGCATTACCAGTTCGCTCAACGTTCGATCGTGTTCTAGTGCGACAATGCGCGCTGAAGAGGCACCAACTCGCACTCAAAACCACGGCACACACATAACTTACAATAGTCTATTCTGTGACTGCGTTACTAGTAACATATACGCCGTTTCATAAATCGTCCCAAAAGAACCCGACGTAGCAAAGGAAAGGTGATGGGAAACAGCAACAAAGCTTGCAATACTCACGCTGCACACACGAGAGGCATTCGTCGGCTGCCACTTGTCACGCTTTATCCTCACTGTCCATAAAAGTCTTCTTTTAGGATCCCTTGGGAAAGAAAACATCTTCCAACCATTCCTAGAATGGTTCGTGCACTGTGGCACGCAACATCCAGTCATCCTGCGGGACTCGCGGCGGAGCAGACGGGCGACAAGGCGGTAGGCGCAGCATGCACGTTTAACCAAAGCGCGGCGTGGGCTAAAACATGGCGGACGCGCAAGTCGAGGCGGCGTCGACCCTTTCAAAGAATGACCGCACTCTAAGCGGGGGCGCGCGCATCGAGGCACTCTATTTCCTTAGTTTGCGCAGCGCCGTCCACCGCCCTAGCGGAGAGAGGGGAAAGCTCCGGTAGCTCGGACGGGTTGCGTCTTGCTTGGTTTTCCCATTGCTCGCGCGGAGAACGTGCTCCCCGGGGCTTTTATCTCGCATTTTTCACGCTATGGGTGCCGTTCCTTCGTTGTACTCGAAAGCACGCACGCAGTCCTGCTGCATTGTGAACTGTCACAAACGTTTAAAAATGACGAAGGGCCGAAAACTGCCCGTCAAGTTCTACCGTTTCCAATGCAAGCAGTGCGAGGAGCAGAGGCGTCAAGAGTGGATTATGGCAGTTCGCCGCGATGCTTTCGCGGTCTTGTCACCTTGAAGCAGTTTTTGTCGTACACAGTATTACGAACTATTAACGGGGAGAAACGCGATGATCGTGCTCATTTGAAAGGGAAGTGCGTTTGTGAACGGAAGCTACAACAAATAGACAGCCGCTGTACGTTTCGAGATTGCGCCCTGGCTTTCCGAGTCAACCATTTGTAATGTGACAGCAGCGGAGCATGTGGGCTTATTACACCACAGTTTAAATAACGTGCCGTGAGTACTAAGTGTTTAATTCAGCTGATTGCGGTACATTTCCCGTCGCGGCTCCCTGTAAATAGAATTAAGCTGCGTGTTTGCACTGAGCGTTTATATTGGCCTTGCATACGACACGCCGTGATTGCTTAGCAGGCTGAAGTGTTGCGCTGCTAAGGGACTATACACGCGCTATCCGCACACCCGCTCCGCACGTGGCGGGGCGCCTACCGCCCGCAAGCGGCGGAGGAAAAACCGGAACGACGCCAATCGGCGCTCACGGGGCACCGGTTTTTCCTCCTCCGTTTGCGGGCGGCAGGTGTCCCGCCACGTGCGGAGCGGGTGTACGGATAGCGCGTGTATAGTCCCTAAGATCGTGGTCATGGGTTCGATTCACGCATACGGCAGCTGCATTTCGATGGGAGCGAAATGCAGTAACAACGGCGTACTTAGATTTACGTACAGGTTAAATAACCCCAGGTGGCCGAAATTAATCCGAAGTCCCCCACCAAGGCGGCAATTAAATTTTCGATGGCTTCGCGAATTCAGATGCGCTTATCATTGGGCACAAATCTCGGCATAATCATAAACATGCGTAATCCCAGTGGGTATTGTGTAGTATCAGAGGCGTAGCGAGAATTTTTTTTTTTTGGGGGGGGGGGGTGAGGGGGTCCAACCATACTTTATGTTCGTGCGTGCGTTTGTATGTGTGCGTGTACAAGCAAAATTGAAAACTTTCGGGGAGGGTTTGAACCCCCCCCCCCAACCCCCCCCCTCCTGGCTACGCCCCTGTATACTATGGTGCTGACCAAGCGAGCTGTCGAAACAACCAAAGCGACGTTAGAATAAGCGAACACGGTGCGTGATCAGGCGTCGATATTATTCGAAATGAAACACGCCTCTGCAAGAACATGCATGGTCGAAGTGGGCATGAATTTTTTTTTTTTGCGCCTAGTGTCTTTACTTCAATTAAAACTATTTTACTCCAGAAGAAAAAAAAAACCTTAAGTTTTCAGCTCCGTTCTGTGCCCTTTACGGCAGCATGTCCTTATTTTTTTTGTCCATTATTTATTTTTGTCCTTTCTCTCTAGTTTTCTGCCACCAATACTCTAACCGTCTCTTACTTATTTCAATCGCGGGTGTGTTCAGCTTTCCATTGTCTCTAAAACCCAAGGCGTCATGTAGGCTCGTGCCTAAACGTACACCTGGGTGGATGTCTCCACATTCAATCAGAACATGCTCCGCCGTTTCCTGATCTTCCCCGCAGCACGTGCATTGTTCTTCTTCTTTACTGAATCTCGCTTTATAACTACCCGTTCTAAGGCAACCCGATCTCGCTTCAAACAGTAAAGCGCTTCCCATTGAATTGTCGTAAAATGTCTCCCTCCTTATTTCATTTTTGCCCTTTCGGTAGTTACTCAAAGCCGGTTTTTTCTCCATAGCTGCCATCCAGTAAATCCGCTCCGCCTCTCTGACTTTTCGCTTAACGCTCTTTGTTGACATACTGCTTACACTACCAGCCGTATATTTACTAGTGAGCCTCCTAGTTCTTTTTTCCTTCATATTCCTTAGCCTTTCTTCGAACCTTATTTTGCTCTGAGCCTCCCTCGCCTCAAAACCTGCCCATAACATATCGCCCTTTACAGCCTCATTTGTCGTCTTCCCGTGAGCACCCAACGCGAGGCGTCCCACAGTCCTTTGATTTATATCCATTTCCGATTGCACCTCTGCCCTCATGCACAAGACTGAGTTCCCAAAAGTAGCCAAAAGTAAGCCCCGGAACCATTACACCTTTCCACAGACGCGCGCGACGCAGCGCCCCCTGGCCGAGCTTGGGAGGCCTATTTCAATCGCGGGTGTGTTCTTTCCATGTAGGCTCGTGCCCAAACGTACATCTGGGTGGATATCGCCACATTCAATTTCAATCAGAACATGCTCCGCCGTTTCCTTATCTTCCCCGCAGCATGTGCATTGTTCTTCTTATTTACTGAATCTAGTTTTAGAAGTACGCGTTCTAAGGCAACCCGATCTCGCTTCAAACAGTAAAGCGCTTCCCCTCCTTGAATTATCGTAAAATGCCCCCCTCCTCATTTCGTTTTTGCCCTTTCGGTAGTTACACAGAGCCGGTTTTTTCTCCATAGCTGCCGTCCAGTAAATCCTCTCCGCCTCTCTAACTCTTCGCTTAACGCTCTTTGTTGACATATTGCTTACACTACCAGCCGTATATTTACTAGTGAGCCTCCTAGTTCTTTTTCTCCACTGGGTGTACACGCTCTTCCTATACAAATAATGGAACACCTTCTCTGCCCATCTACTCCTTCACATTCCTTAGCCTTTCTTCGAACCTTATTTTGCTCTGAGCTTCCCTCGCCTCAAAACCTGCCCATCCCATAGCGCCCTTTACAGCCTGATTTGTCATCTTCCCGTGAGCACCCAACGCGAGGCGTCCCGCAGTCCTTTGATTCAGAACCATTCCTGATTGCACCTCTGACCTCATGCACACGACTGTGTTCCCAAATGTAAGCCCCGGAACCATTACACACTTCCACAGACCTCGAAGCACCTCGTGCCTATTGTATCCCCACAACGCTCTGTGCGTCATTATTGCAGCATTCCTCTTTGCCTATGCTGCGGAGGCTTTGTCCTCTACCTCCGTGTACCGCTATATCACCATCATTTACCCATACTCCGAGGTATTTGTGTTCTCTTACGCGCGGTATTTCTTGGCCTTGTACTGACACCTCCTGATTGCAGGGATCATTGAATACCATCAATCCACACTTCGTTACACTAAATCCTAGTCCAAGAGCTTCACTTTCCCTTCCGCATATATCCGTGGGGCCACCCACGACAAGTGAGTTCCTTCAGGACCGGGGGGGGGGGGGGGGGGGGTAGGGAGGCTGAGAACATGTGCATTGTGTTTTGACTATGCTTGCTCTTGGGGAGCGAGAGGGAGCAAAGGTGGGGCAAGCGGAAATTTTTTTGGGGGGTGGGTGGGGGCTCCAGCCCACCCCCCGTACCCCTCATTGACGCCGCCCTGTATATCCGCCAGCCGCTGTATATGATATCGACTGTCCGCTGATAAGACAATATCGTCCGCCAGGCCCGTAGCCGGGGGGGGGGGGGTTCCCCCCCGAAATTTTTACAATACATGGTGTTTTACCGAAAATAAATAATGCAAAAAAGGCGTTTTTCTCAAATAGTCAAGGCTTTCAGCAAGTGGGCCCTCCCCCCAAAAAAATTTCTGGCTACGGGCCTGTCGTCCGCATAAAATAAACTTGGAATCTTCTGCTCAATCAACACGCCGGCCTGTTTGTATGACAGATTAAAAGCAATGTTGCCCTCCTAGCACTTTTGCCATCCTCACCATGTACAGCCTGCGTATAACAGCGGGAACAAAAGACACCCCTGTTTCATCCCCTTTATAATATCCATGTTCTCTTTGCTACTTTTTCCTTCCCATTCTATTCAAACTGTATTTTCTCGGTTTATCATCCCTGAAAAGCTGTATAGTCGTCGCCTATGCCCATTCTTTTCAATATATATCCCACAAAATTTCCTGACTAACGTGTCGTACGCCCCAGTGATGTCTAGAAAAGCCACGTACGATGGCCTGTTTTCTATTTTAGATATTCCTATACACTGAGTAAGAACAAATGCAGGTTATCGTCTAACCGCCTGTCGATTCGAAAACCATATAATATTCTGAAGTTCTCCCAAAATATTGTTATGTTCTGCCCGCGTTTCTATTATAATTTTTACTGCCTGCATCGCCAACCTGTATAGTATATCGATGTAATGGTTAGTGGTCGATCTATACGAGCGAATGTTATCCTTTTCTCCCGTGCTTTTCTAGATTAAGTTCATTCTCCTTTTTCGCAAACTGTCCGGTATCTGCCTGTCCTGTAAGCATTTTTCTACGGCTTTCAACAGTGCTTCTTTAGTGTCATCGGGTCAGTACGTGCGCTTTGAATTTTTTCCTTCGGCCTTTTTCCAGTTGAAATTCTCAAGTACTAGCTGCCTCGGTTGCGCTCTCCGTCATGATTTTTCTCACAGGGGAAATCCCCTGGACGACCTTTTTAAACGAATTGGCCGTTACCTTTCGGATGTGACCTAGCGCTTCGCACCCTTTCAGTTGCTTTCCTCCTTCATCTACAATACGTTGTTGTATATTGTGACAGACTTCCTATATTTAGCGCTTTTATGTTTGTTTGTTTCTAAAGGAGACTGGCTCATACCCACGGGGGGATTGGCCACACAGACATTTATAAAGGGAAATGTAAACCCTATGAAACGTCAAAAGGAAGGAAGAACGAAACGCGATGTAAATAAATACAAAAAGCCGTAGGATAACGATTGAAAAAAATAAATACAGGGAAAAAAAGTTGGTTTCAGTGTGACTCCAAAATACCCTAGGCGCGGCCTTTTTGTTTCGTGAATCTCTGTCACCAAGCGTTCACTTGAACGACTGAGAAAAGTATGCGTTCACGTAATTGCACACGGCGGCTTGTCGTTCTCGGAGCTCTCCCAAAAGGAAACTGAGACTGGTCGGTAATAAACAGACTGTAATTAATTATCCGTCACGCGCTGCAGCCAGCGATGTGCAGTGTTATGACTAGTAGGCCTGCAGCAACACTTTGCAGCAAAAAAACGCCACACGAAAACTTTTGTGTCAGTACCCCCTCTCAAACTGCGCGGGACTGAAACCGAAAGTTGCATCTTCCGTTTTCATCCGCTTGGTGTGCTACAGTAGTATATCCATCTTTGTTGTTTGGGCGCGCACGTGTCTCGGGACACCGGCACTTTTGTTGGCAAAAGCGCAACTGGTTATGTCAGATGGCCCCAAATTCCATAACGACGTTGCAGTGACGCCGAAGCGTGTGTCGTCACCGACGCAGCTCAACAGCGGGAAAAGCGGAGTGCATGCATGTTTACACAGGTGAGTGGGACGTTCGAGAAGAACCCTCTCGGTAATGCTGTTGCTCGTCCCTAGAAAAGGGATTCTCCCGCTTTCGGGCGCACAATGCAGTTTTAGCTCAGCTTGAACCGAAAGCGCTCAAGCCTTTCTTTCTTTCTTTTTTTTTTTTCGTTTTAGTTCAGCGCTTTATTGCCGTTCTGGCTGAGTGAAGCTTATCGAAAACGCTTGTTTATCGGCACGGTCATTTGGCGCCTACATGTCCACCTTTGAGGCTTGCCGAAGTTGCGACGTTACGTCGTGTGTTTGCAATCCATGCCAGCCCATCAGTGAACGTTTACCAGGATCTTTTGCTGCACCTGGGGCACGCTGAACGTGTTTATGCCAGTAAACGTACAGATGCCCACGAAATAATTTGGACCGCCGGACCGGTGGCCGCTCGTCGACGGAGCATAACCGCGGAAAAATACAACTATGAACTGCGCCTGCGTGGGATCCCTAGAAAGCAAGCCTGGCTCCCCAGTCTATCTAGATAGGCGTTGCCTTGTGTTTAAAAAAAACAAACAAAAAAGCACGCGGTTTGTCCCTTTGTTAGCGCTGCGACAACACATTCGGGGGGATCGGGGCATGTAGGCTACAGCGTGCTCACGCTGAAAGCAGCGGAATCTCTAAATGCGCCCTTAATCCTTGTGGCGCGACCTTAATTAACCCTCAGTTATTAACCTTTAATTAACTCTTAATTAAAGAACTTAGAAGAAGTCTTAATATGGCGTGACCAGTCTTATCACAGTCTTGATATTGGGTAGCGTCTATTAGTGTTCGCAACACTGAATTACTTTTAATTAAAGGCAATCGCGTTCATTTAATTAGTACTACACTTTAGCACGCTTTATTAAAGATGTCTGATGTCCGTATATTGGTCTCGTTAATTATTCTAATTTCTTTAAAGTAGTCTTGGGACTCTTGAATTACTCTTAGTTACTTGGTGCCTAATTACTTTTACATGCTTTAATGAACTATATAGGTGTAGTATGCCGCTTTCTGATTATTGCTACCGCACATGTCGGCGATGGGCAACCGGATGGTCACACTTCGCGCCGATGCTGATTAATGCGCCAGCACGTGCGTGTATGCTCCACCACGTGTGCACAGAACATTTTAGAGACTGCATCCGCACGGCCCCCCTGTGAAACACTAAAAGGCACCCAACTCTCTTTTTTTGGGGCAAGTCAGCACCTATCTAGATGCACTGGGGATGCTAGGGATATCGCCCATGCACAGGCCCTGGCACTACTTTTTCACTGGTGCGCTCCGCTGACGAGCGGCCACCGCTCCGGTGCTCCGAATTATTTTGTGGGCACCTGTGCAACAGGTTCTCTAACTCGTGCCACAGCAGAGCTGCACCATCATTTCGACGAGACCTGTTTTGTCACAACTTAATAATGACATTGATCTGCTGAGAGTTGCACTACATGGCGTGCCATTGCATGTCATCCCCGCAGGGGCGTCTGCGCAAGCAGGTGTTTGGTGTGTAGCGACACCATGGATCCGAGCTAACAGGGGATTTCGAATCCTTCCACGCCTCACCGTGCATGGCTTAGCCATGTCCGGGGAAAAGATGCTAGTAAATTCCCAACCTTCTCCCCACTCCCTCTTGACACCAGAGCAGAGCTCTCTCAGCTGCGTAGCCGCTGTCAGTTGCAGAAAGGAGTGGAAGGTTGGCCGTAGCTGCCTTGCCTCGTCGTGGTTGCTGCTATCTCTCAAGAATGGAGACGACTCCTTTTCTTACAGCAAAACAACACAATATTTATATACAGGGTATATACAAGGTTAAGTGGCAGCTATGTACATTGGAACTTTCGCAACATCATTCGGCAGAGCCAACAAGTGCATAGCACCGCTCCTGCGACAAGAATCCCCGTGAGGAGCCGGGAGCCAGGTTTTAACACCATCATTGCTCCTCCCAGTTTTCCCCACGGCAAATCAACATCACTCAGACCGCTTATTGGGTCAAATGTAAATTGGTCAGCCGGAGGCCTCCACCCTCTCTCTCTGAAGCCTTTTGAGCCCCCTGCCTGAGAGAGAGACGTGGAAGAGGTCCGGCAAACGACATTCTCAGAAGTGCACTAAAAAAACATACACGATGGTGGCGCCGTTCAGTTACCCTGATCGTGTTCATACACTGTGCGGCCGGTTAACTAGCGGAGCCATGCCACCCCTCCTCGGAAACATCTCGTATCCGTTGACAGGCTTTTAACAGACACTTTGCGAGATTTGCTGGGCCACGTGCACCGTACTCGGCGACATCTCGTCTCCGTCGACAGGCGTTCATGGATGCTATGCGAGATTTATTGATGTCACAGCCTCGGATTCCTTTGCACCGCTTCCCGGACCCCCCGCTGGCTGCAGGCCGCTGCGTTGGTAGTTAAACCGATGGTCAAAGGGCGCGTCTTTTTGTTCGAACGGTTATAGGGAGCTCGGAAGTGTTCTTTTGTCCCCGCACTTCCTACACTCGAACCGAGCGTCGCTGCGCTTCGACCCTCGACTCCGAGGCTGGCTTCTTGGAAGCCGCCTTCTGGGGGAAAGACACAACTATCCCCCCCCATTCTCGACACGCCGGACCTTGCAATGCTGTAAAGTACTTTACAGCTTTTTTATTGATGCCGCCTCTAAATGTATCCCTGAAACCAGCGGTACGGTACGGGCTCCAAACGACGTGTTCCCTGGTGGAATGATGCATGCAGGAAAGCGCAAGGAATGCAGAGCAAAGCGTGGGGTATGCTTCGCGAACCTCCAACAGCAGACAACCTTGAAAATTTCAAGCACGGAAGCTCTCAGGGAAGGAGAACGCGCCGACAAGCAAGGCGAGAAAGCTGGGAAAGATTTATATGTAGCAATTCGTATACAGATGAAGGGAAAGTATGGAATAGGGTAAATAGAGAAAGGCCAGCAAATGTGCCCGTTACCTCTTGTAAACAGCCAAGGTGATAGCTTGGAAGATCAAGCTAACTCTCTCAGCGCACACTTTTGAACTCATATCCAGCTCATCACACTATTCTGATACATTCCAAAGGTACTAAGCACAAATCGAACTACAAGACCTGGAATGGAAATGTACAAAGAACGATGCATATAACCAACCATTCTGCCTAGCAGAACTGCTGGCATCACTAAATAGTTTTCATCAATGGCACCGTTATCAATCAGTGAACTTTCACCTCACGATCATGATTTTACAAATTATATATGTTTTAGGCACCTTTAGTGCACAAGTTTTCAGGCCCCTATTGGCCTGGCGTGTGACCGACGGCGGCGCTGCGAACGGTGCCTGTATGACGTCAGAGCGGGGATTCGCGCGCTTTCGTCTGCTACGTAGGCTCAGCGCCGTGTTGAAAGCACCGTTGTGGTAAATCTCAACAAAAAAGCAGTTCTATTGTTATCTTGCGTATGGTGGCTACTGACGCTGTTCGAACAACCACGGGACTGCTTTTAACGTTCATTTAGAACTACAGCTCTTTGTTTCTTAGAACTGCGGCCGCTTGTCTCCGCGGCGAGTGCTGTGCAATAATGAAGTACTGCTCTGTGCCTCAGTGTACTTCGTCCGCTCGTGAAAAAGGCATGAGCTTTCACAACTACTCTAAGGACCCGAAGCTGAAGAAGGAGTGGATCGTCAAGCTAAGAATGGGAATGCGCCCCACGCCTTCATCGACCGTGTGCAGCAATCACTTCGCGGACAGTGACTTCTGCTACCCACCGTAAGCGCCACTCTTAGGTAAGCTTGTGACCGCGTTTAAGCGCCTCGCCAATACTTAAGCCGTTCATTGCACGCAGGCTATAAGCATAGGCGACTTACACCGGGTGCGGTGCCGTCCCACAACCTGCCGCGAAGGCCCCTAGACAAGGAGCCGACGACGCGGCCTCCGAATCGCTTTGCACTAAGCGCGCCTCGTGAGCTAAGCTGAGCAGCGCAGGATATCTGAGGCTACGGCGGCATTTGGATGGTGTACATACGTATTTTACTTATAAAGGCAAGCGGGCGCCTAGCAGAGTGCTTATCATAAAGTCATAAGTGAAACCTGTTGCTGATGTGTAGTGCACATTCTCTAAAAGTTTTCACCTGAGGTAGTGCAGACACTTTTTTAAAAGCGGAGCTCTTTAAGCTTTTCGTCAGGCTGCGTGGCGTGAAACTGGACCCAGCTTGCCATTGCCACATTAATCTCTGTGGCCCTGTGCGTGGTATAATCAGCGATTAACTATTTGTTATATTCTAATACCCATGCGACGGCCCTGTGCGGTATTATTAATATGAACTACGACGTAATATCGTTCTCACTGAACCAACATTATGGGACAAACTGCGATCATGGTCATCGGCAGGAGGGTGTGCAACAAGGCGGCACTTGCGCAATTGTTTGCAGGACGAGAGCTGCGACGGTGATGCGATCTCCGTTGATGGCCTCGACCGCGCATTCAACAACGTGGCCTGCGTCGTACACTGCCTCGCCCTCGATGAGGCACCGCGACCTTTCACAAGCTTTGTCTACATACTTGTAGATGCTGGAGAACGGCACGCTTACTGAAATATTGAAAGATACACCCAAACTAATAAGTATCGTACGGCGGAAACACGACAACGAGCGAGAACACTCACACATGGTTTCACTTTCTTACCAGCAATGCGGTCGGTGGCGTGGGCGCTCTCCTCGGCCATCCGGGGCATTTCTTGGCCCTGCCGATTGGACCGCAACTAAAACATGTTCAAGATTACACTCGAAAACATTTGTTGTAGGCGTTAGTTGACCATCGCGAGGCTGTTCGTTCGACAAAGTTCCCGCCTGAAGCAGACGATCCGCATACAGGAGCAGAGGCTGCTGCAGCGCGGTTGAGAGCGGAGTCCTCGCTATGACGTCACACGCGAGAGGGCGCCACTCCAAGATCTCGAGGCCAATACAGCCATTTAACTCTCTAACTGTTGCCTTGGCGCTCTTTGGCCAACAATGGCCCTTGCGCCACTAAACAATATATATATCATCATCATCATCATCACTGCATGTCATGTGAACAGCACCACGGGATCCTATGTTGGCGCACACTATGGCATGCTTGCTGAAATGCATGCACATGGCGACTGGATAGTTTTGTTTTTACACCATGGGCTTTCGAGCAGAAACATTCTAGTAAGAATACCGCAGCTTGTTTAAACTTTATTCAACATTAGAAGGCAAAAGCCCGCCTCACACTTGGCAATGCATTAATTAAAATCTGCGTAGAAACTCCTTTGGGGAGGAGGAAAAGAAAAATGGAACTCCTTAGGGAGTCGTCTGAGTGATGTGTGACTGTAAAGTTTTACTGTAGTGGGTCAGCCACTCTTAGTACAAACACAGCGTGGCCACGTATCGTAGCTAAGCGTGCAGGTGCGCAGTGGTTACGTGATCTCCCCTGAAGCATTGGAGCACCTTGCTAGCTTTGCTGTCAGCACAGCTGTCAGCAGGCCCGTAGCAACTAAACGTGCTGCGAAGGTATTGCGGGAAAGCGCGCTTCATTTACTGTAGCATAATCTGTGGTTTTCCGCTCGATAATTGAACAGTTACATTTTTCACTACCATTATTTGTGTTGTTTGTGTGCGTTTTTGCAAGTTGCTCAGGATTGCTTTGGTTTACGGTATTTAATGTAGCAAAGCGACTCTGCCTAATGAAAGACACTGTAGAAAAGGCCTTCGGGTAATTTCGACCCCCTGTGGTTGGTTAATATGCATGAGTGTTCCTGTTTAGGCAATATTTGTAGCGCCACTTTTTGTATAGCGGCGCGAGTGCTCACGACAGTTGTCTCATTGCATTCTCCAAAGGTGGCAGCACCATACAAAGCAAAATAAGATAACAGTGGAAAAGCTATTGCCAGCCGGTGTTCTTGCACGCAGCGTAAACACCGCATGCATTCTGCGGGACCCATTCCCATGGCTTTGTAGAACAGTGATGAGGAAAATTATGTTCCTCTATCTGACGAAGAAGAAAGCTGGTCAGATGAGTGCTCCAGTGATGGCATTCTTGAAGACAACACGGCAAATGGCAGGTTTCGATGTGCGTATCTACATGCCCAAAAAAACCCCAGGCTCTCGGCTGGGTTATGCTTTGAGTGGTACCGCGGTTTGAAAGAACCGCTGGAGGCCTGGAATAAGACAGAATGGAAAATGAATAGGCTTGCTATCCGTTTCTTCGTTTCTTCGTGGCATCTAAAATTAACTAAAAGGTTTTAGACCGGGCAGCACTAACGTTTAGGACAACAAAGGGTTAATTGAAGGTGCAAGAATGCTCCAGCTGCAGAGATCAGCATAAGTGTCAATGCAATGTCGACCCACACTATGCTCTGATTGGACTTGCAGGAATTCCTGCGTTGGATTCATGCGCAGCACATGGACTCTGATGTTGTCAATGCCTAGTCGTCACCACTGCCATGCTTTTGTGCTCTAACCTCTTCTACACTCATATGCAAATCACATCTGCTGATGGTGGACCAGTAAGTCATGTCTACAAATAGGTAAGCCACCTTTCAAAAAGGAAGCACACGGTGCATGCCAGGTGAGTAGCTTTGCCCTTTGTCCAATATTTTTGTTTTGGTAAAATACTTTGTAGCACTGGACATTGTAAAAATTCATGCAGAAACTTCTTTGAGAGTTGTCTAAGTGATACGTAAGCATAGAGTTTTTCAGTAAGTGGTGTGTTTTGAGTTGGCTCGGACGCTAGGCGCGTCGGAGCCAGAGACACGTCCGCACAGGTCAGCGTTGCAACAAATGCTTTATTCAGACACGCCTATCCCGGTACCCGACAATGAAACCTAATGTTGGGCCTAGTTGGTACATAGCATTTAAGGGGACAATTGCAGCGCAAGCCAGGACGGACCCCAAAGGATAGAAGAGACAAGCACTGGTGCTGTCTAACAACTGGTTTATTCTTCTGACAACAACGCGTATAATGCCACAACAACAAAACCTTGCATGCGCATGCGTAACAAGACGTATTGCATACATAATAACAGATTTATAACGAAGATGCGCAAGCATGAATTCATATTCAGAGGGGTACAAAGATATAGAGGTATCACTGATACAATCAGCTCCCTTTTTCTTGATGTGGTACGCTTCCAAGGCAAGTCGCTCGTGTTCATTCTTGCTTCTGCCGAGAATCAACGTCTCACGAAATCGCGGAGCACAGCTGTAGCAGGAGTTAAGATGAGCGACAAGATGTGCTCCTTTATCAACATTGTTATTTACTTTTTGCGCATGTTCCCCAAGTCGCTCATTTATGCAGCGCCCAGTTTGCCCGATGTAGGTCTTGCCACAAGACAGAGGTATGGCATGTACCACACAGGTGCTGCAAGGGATATAGCAGACACCATGCTTGATTTGGCAACCATGATTGCTACCACCGCATGTGTGGGAGCACAGCTTAGCAAGCTTGCTGGGTACAGAAAATACCAAGAAGACATCGTGCCTGCTAGCAACTCTCTTGAGTTGATGTATGACCTTATGAAGATAAGGCATCACGACAGGCCTCTACAGTTCACGTTCACACATCACCCTCACAGTCCCCGACAAGGGTGATGCCACCAGACAGCTGGCTGAACATAGGTGACACCACAACAGTGAGTTGTGGCCTTAGATTGCTTTTTTTTGGGGGGCATTGGCGTGGCGTTTTTCGGCTTTTTAGCGTTCATTAGCATCTCAAATGTTCGCGGAGGGCGCATCTCGTGAATATTGAAATGCGATCTTGGCATCGCATTTCCACGAAATCTAAATTTTCCTTATGTGTAGAATCTTGCTTGTCGGCTTTACATACTGCCCTAGAGAGAGCTTTTCTTCCACCATGGCGATACATTTCAACGAATCCTTTATAGAGAGTTTGCTGGCTTTACCTTTGTTTTGCATCACCGATACAACACGTTCATATGGTTCCGATATATTCACATTTTGCAAGCGTGGCTGTGTCGCCCAGTGTTGAAGGCGCTCGCCTTCAGAGTGTAAGGGCCCGGGTTAAAATCGAGCAACACCAAAAAAGTTAGTTTTGTTCTATAGATTCATTTCTTTATGGCCACAATCATCTTACGTTACAGAGGGAGTTCTGGATAGACGAACAGCTTTCTCAATCAGGAGGCAATCAGGAGGAATTGGGAGGCATGCTTACACATTTAATGTCATAGCACACATTGGTGCAGACATGCAGAGGTAGCATTTCTTGCTCTTTTTATATATATATATATATATATATATATATATATATATATATATATATATATAGACACACACACACACACATATATATATATAATATATATAGTTTGCGGGCATTTACTGCAAATATTATGCACTGTACTTACCCAAAACAAATAGAGAGTGAAATAGCATCTCGCCGCATTGTGGTATACATTCCAGATATTAAAAGGAAAACTCGTGCGCCTACTTTATTTCAGTCCAAAATACAGTGGAACTTCGATTATACGACTTTCAGGGGGCCGCGCAAAATCGTCGTATAATCCGGGCGTCGTATAATCGAAAAACCGAGAATATAGGCAGTGACGGTCATTGTTGCCCCACAACAGCGGGCACATAATGCCTAAGAAAGTCCGCGGCACAAACCTACGCTGCTCCGAGGAACGTAGATTAAATTAATTGAAAAAATGACAACCACGCATTTTATCGGAGGTGTGAACGAACCTTTATTTCTCACCTTTTAAAAAAATCTGTGATTTTCTTCTGAGAGTTTGCCCAGCCACGACGCATCAGCTATCTTTCGGTAGCTGCAACATCTGGCAGCAAGTCGCCGATCTCGTCGCGTGCGCAACCAAGCCGCCGAATGTGGTCGACGTAGCACAACACGTCTGCGTAAGTCGGAACGGACGTGCTAGCCTCTGCAGCGTCGTCCATCTCTTCCTTGTCGGAAGTTCCCGCAGTGTCGGGACGCACAGTTTCGATAATGTCATCCAACGACACTTCACTGCACACTGCAACGTCGTTGTCGGCACCAACATAGTCCGCGAAAGATACAGGCAGCTCCAGGCTGCCGAACTCTGGTTCGTAGTCAACAGGCACTGCAGCTTCACTGGTAGAACAAGCACCACTTCTATTAAAGCCGCAGTGCCTGAAGGAGTTGGCGATGGTTTCTGGCGTGACTGCGTCCCATGCACTAGCAATGTAGTGCATTGCATCAAGCACAGAAAGCTTCTTATCCAACTGCTTGCGTTCCATGCCCGCCAGCCGACGCTGCACCAGAAACTTCCGATATTTCTGTTTCATGCACTTGATGACGCCAGTGTCAAGTGGCTGCAGCTGGCTAGTGCAATTGGGGGGCAGAAATACAACTTTCACATTTCTCAAATGCGACATATCTGATGGATGGCATGGCGCATTGTCAAGCAGAAGAAGAATCTTTCTGTACTTAGCCCCCATTTTGGAGTCCAGCTGCTGCAGATTTGTAGAAAACATAGCAGCCGTCATCCAGGCTTCCGGTTGAACGTGTACTGGCACGGCAGCCTTTTCAAATTCTTGAAGCATCGTGGCTTCTCAAACTTGCCGATCACGAGGGCAGGAAGCTTTTCAGAGCCGTCTTCATTAGCGTAAAGCAATACGGTAAGACGCTCTTCGCTTCGCTTACCCCCGTGACAGCTCTCTCCTTTGAATGCCAATGTCTGTTCTGGCTGCATATTATAAAATAATCCAGTTTCGTCCGCGTTGAACACGTCGGATGGCTTGTATTCCCATATCAATTCCGGCAGCAATGCAGTCCACTTTTCTACAGTGTCGGAGCTGACTGACGCGCTCTCTCCACAGCAGTGGCTGTACACAACTCCACTGCGTTTTTTAAAGCGATCCAACCAGCCATTGGAGGCTTTAAAGTCGTCAATGCCGCAGCGCAATGCAACTGTCTCAGCCTTCTCCTTCAAAATTGCACCATCCACGGCAATTCCTGAACTGCGGGCCTGACGCAACCACTCAACGCGGGACTTCTCCATGGCAGCATATTTGCCATCTTTCGCGTCCTTCCTGTTCAGGCTGAACGTTGCCGCATTTAGTAGGATGCTGTCCTTCTTCGCGAGAATCGTTTTCAGTGACGACTCGGGAATGTTCAGGTCGCGGGCAATGCTGGCCTTTGTTGCTCAGTTCCGCTTCTCCGCCTCCTCGATTATGCGAAGCTTTTCTCCGAGCGTCAGCGGTTTTCGGTTCCGCGACATTGCGAGACGCAGCACTCGCAACCAAGAATTCGAAAGCTTCCTCGCACACCAATGTCCGAACACAGAAAATTTTGCACGTGGACACAGCAGCTGCGGCGCAGCACAACCAACCGATGAGGCAAACACGTGAAGGAATGGCTGAATGGCAGCACGGCAGTAGGCCTATTCGATTTGCAAGCTTCGACCAATCGCGAGCGGCTAAAACGCCCCAGCCCTCTGGTAGCTAGACAGCGGCGAGTTCCGGTTCCCGCGGCTGTCGCAAACGTTGGCTCAACAATCGCCGTTCAACACGACCGGTATAACGACACGAAATCTAGTGAAAGTTATCGCATACTAGAAAGCGAGCTCGAAATTATCTGCCATGTTATCTGCTCACAACGGTCACTACAAAACCACCCAAAAGAAGAGAGAGAAAAAAAAAAAAAGGCGACAACGGAAGTGCGCAGTGCAATGCGAGAAAACGAATGCGCTCCGGCTGGCTCCGGCCAACGTTGTCTCTGGCTAGCTATGGCCGACCGCGTGTCGAAAAATTGAAGAGGCCCTGTGGTGGCAGCGCGGATACGAACTCGGTTCCTCGGTTTCCCGACTTTTTTCACCCGGCCGCAGTGTGTTTGCGTGCCAGCCCGCGTCATCGTAGGTCTTTTTTTTTCTTGGACAGTCCAGCGAAGCGTCGTACGGGGCGGGGCCGGCGTAAAATTGCGTCGTACAATTGAGGTTTTTAATACATTATTTCTATGGGGGTTTTGCCGGGACCAAGCCAATTCGTCGTAAAATGCGGGTCGTCGCAGGACCGGGGGACGTATAATCGAAGTTCCACTGTACATAGCTCATATTTCAAATAGGCTTCGCTACAAAGAAGTCTATAATTGGACGTTGATGCATCTTCCTAATGCATCTCCCAAAAACCATGTAAGAATGGCCCTTTCAAAGGCTTCAAAGGCTCTCATCCTCTTAGCGCCTCTAACAGTGCCGATGATGGACTCCTGCTTGCTCAGGATGGTGGACAGCTTACTCGTTGATATGCGAGTTTCTTATCGTGCTCGATGTGAGAGCTTTGATCATAGCTGCCTTCTGGTCTAACGTTATACGCTCTTGCTTTCCGCCTGGTGCATTCAGGTTACTGGAATTAGAAGCGGAGTGCAATAAAAGATATGGCTGAAGCACTCCAAAAAAGCATGCACACAACGTCAGCAATGTGACTCATGGCAACGAGTGACAACAGCTGCAGTGGTTGCAGGCAGGAGCGCCGCGACCGTGCGCGCCGTGTAAAGTGAGAGAAAGGTGAAAATGGCTTTGCGGGCACAGCAGTGTGCGCATGGCGCGCCGTCCAGTCTTGCATGTGTTGGTGGAGGATGCATGGTGGGCGTTTTTAACTGCTGAATACAGCTGTCGCACTGTGCACTGTCTAAAGTCTGCGTTGTGCACTCTCGTGACGTGGGCTTAAAAAAAATTCAGCAGATCCCACACCTTGCGGGAATCGGTTTCTTGCAAAGCAGTCAGCGAGTAGTTCTATGCTGCATTTTTTTTGCTTTGAGTCGAGCGTTACGAGGTGTATCGACGTGTTTTTGTAAGTTTAGTAGTTGTGTGCACATCGTGGGCTTACCAGGCACATCAACAACTCTGGCGTTTAAAGGATAACTTATGGTCTGACGTAATGTCAGCATTCACGTTAGAGCACACGCGTCAGTATTAGCAAAACGAAGTGCACTTTGTGTTGCGTTGATGTGAATATCATACGTGACTTTCACTAGCGTATTCATCCAGGGTTGAGCGACGCTTGAATATAGCTTGCTGAATCATAGGGATACAAATGTAATGTTTATTAGACTGCTATAAAA
The DNA here is from genome assembly GCF_013339695.2 of Rhipicephalus sanguineus. Taxonomy (NCBI): domain Eukaryota; kingdom Metazoa; phylum Arthropoda; class Arachnida; order Ixodida; family Ixodidae; genus Rhipicephalus; species Rhipicephalus sanguineus. The sequence goes on along the minus strand of NC_051178.1, from coordinate 45,766,749 downwards.
GCGGAGCCAGCACTGGAACCACAGACTTTAGCCTGACATGGTGCCTGCATCATAGGAGCACATGTGTAACGCTTTTTGCTTTCCTATAAAATTAGATAGCCAGCACCACAACGACAATTGACGTTGCACCGACATTATGCTTGCATATGGTGTTTTTCCAAAACAGTTTTCAGACCTGGCGTGGCCCTGTGAATACTGACTGCCACGCAGACTGCTTGGGTTCGATTCCTGCTGGGATTTTGACTTGTATTCTTTGCATTCATTGGGTCAACGCTTCCGATGTCGGTTTTTACCAATGTCTGTTGTCGCACTTCTTTCGTAGATATAAACTATCAATCACCTGTGGCGCATACCTGTATACCATGGGCCGTGGTACACGGGTATGTGCCATACCTGTCTGGAGGAAAGGGTTATATACTGGTCATTGACAGAAAACTTCGCAAGTCTGGCCACTATGGGCAACTGAAGTCAACCGTCTCCATCGCCAACGCAATCATCGGCATTGCTTTGCTTACCACCAGCCTTGTGCCGGGGGTGATCTCGTTTTGCGCTTTTGTTGTGTTGTGAATCTATATTGGCTCCGAAATGCCTTTTTCTTGTTCTCGACCGGTGGCCGATGACAGTTCACCGTAGCGTTCAAGAAAGCAGCGATCGAGTTCGCGAAGGCACGAAGAAATCTGGTCTGAAGTGTGTGAAAGGTGTGTTGGGATGCTAGCGCATGTGAGTGCGAGCAGGAGCCGTGAGTCACAAACAATAACTGAAAGTTTATCTTTGAACGGGTGTTCTCGCTGCTCCAATCTCACCGGATACTGTTTCTTTGTTGCTTCCTGCGATGTCAGCAGCTCTGATTACAGCGGCACGTGTGGCTATGATCAGCGGGCAGATCGAATGCACCACAGAAGCATTCACTACTGTCAGACACTGAAGGATCGCATCACGACACGCAGCGATCAGAAGAAAACTTTGTTTCAGTGCAAGACCGCAGCGTATCTGGAGCTGGAGACGAAGGTTGCACAGTTTAACCGAGAGCCGCGCTTGCGTCGTGAGTGCTGTTTGCAACTTTCACCTCCTAGAAAGGGCGCTAGTGGAAATTCAATATGGCTGTCATTTAGGGGACCGTGCCGCAATGAGCTTTCTCTCAAACAATCATTGTGAAACATGCCTCAGTACTTTGACAGCTATATAAACTGGTTCAACAATTCGCACAATGGCATGCACATGGGGGGAGAAAAATTGGAAACACTGTGATGGCTGTCTTTATGAAGGCGTGACCATGTGATTAGAAGGCAAGGCAAGAGATGGACATCAAAAAGTCTGCTGTAGTATATACATAGCATTTCCCATCTTTTTCCATGCCTGTGAATGTCAAAGAGCCAAAGTATAATAAGCAGTGTACATTATGTAATTTCATTTCCACCGTATTCAGATCACGTCATATCAACATAACTTCGACTCAAACGCTGAGATCTGAGTCAACATTATCTTTAGAGACCAGATTCGTAGCGACATGACTTGGTTATTTAAGAGAAATTGCGTTTACTGGTCGTTATTCTTTATTTTATTCTTTATTCAAAGGTTACCCCGCATTGCCCAAAGGCGTTACAGCAGGGGGGTTACAGAAACAACATAAACAATTCTTCGTTCTTACAGCACACTTGCATGGCAGACAATCCATTCCACTCTTTAACAGTTCTAACAAAAAAAGAATTCACGAACAGGTTCGTCCTGGTGCGTAATTCTCTTATTTTAAAAACATGGTCAGTTCTAGATGAACGGTAATGAGGTTCCTTAAAGTATTTTTCTTTATTAATTCCTGTTTTATCATTGTATATCTGAAAAAAGAACTTCAGTCGCAGCTTTTGCCGACGTGAGGAAAGCAATTCCCACCCAAGTTCATTTTTCATCTGAGTGCAGCTCTCCCCTCTCTTGTACCGTCCCAAGACGAACCTGGCCGCCCGGTTTTGAATTTTTTCAATTTTATCAATCAATGTGGCTTGCGAAGGATCCCACACGGCACAAGCGTATTCCAGTATAGGTCGTATACATGTTAAATAGGCTGTCTTTTGCTGAAAATATTGATGGCTCGTTTTCAGTCAGTGTGTACTGTACTTCTGGTCTCTTACATACGTTTATATTTAACAAAAAATTTCCTCTGTTTATTGTTCAACAGTAAGCAATAGGTTGAATGTACTGAGATGTAACCCTACATAGTCTGTATGTACACATAGATAAAAAAAAACTACTGAAATCTTTTGTCTGCGAGCACAGGTGTCGACAGATTAACGATGCCAGCTATGATAATCATTGCCTCATCAATAACGGCCAACAATTCCCAGGGCAATGGGCCCTTTCCACATGCACACGTGCCTGGGCGACTTGCAGGGTTCTGGCTGCATCTTCCTGAGAATACTGTGCCTGCTTCCACACCAATACCCAAGCTAGCACATGTACTGTCAATATTGAACCCCACCATTACGTCGTCCTTGAATGGCTCTAGCTTACTCTGGATATCGGAATCATCCACACATGCTTTATCAGAAGCACGGCCTCCAAAACAGTCACTCAGAAACGTGATTAGTGCACCTGGCAATACACCAACTGAAACCTTAACTGTGTGAACTCCTTTGTAATGGGAGTATGTTAGAATGCGGCAAGATGCACAGTGAGATTTTTCCACCTCGACTTCTGTGCAGTCAAGCACAATTTTAACATCCCTGTACGCCACAAAGCATTCAGGCTGATTCTGTTGCACTTTTGACTTGCTCGGCCATGGGATAGCTGCTTCCAGGACAGCTGCCAAGGGGCGTATTGTGCCATAAAGATACCGGTGTACTGTCGCCTCAGACACTGAAAATAATGTGTCTAAGCACCTAAACGAAAGAAAGGTCTTCAGGCGAACAAGTACTATTGTCACTTGTTCTAACACACTTCTTTCCACCTTCAGATTGTCAGCCTCAGCCACAGCGTCAGCAATAGTCATTAGAAGCCTCATATCCTCTACACCTGTGAAGGCCTTAACACAAGCATCACTCTGAAACAAGTCAACGAGTGTTCTACAAGTGCTGGGTGCTGTGCATGGGTTAACCTGCTCAGCCTTGTGTAGAGATGCCGTTTGGGTCCGGTTAAACTGCAGGAGTGACTCGACTGCAGCACTGTCGACGTCTTCAAACTCTGTCGGGTGGGCACCAAGGAGAACAAGCGCTTCAGCAGCGTCATCTTCCTTGGTGTTCTCTGTGACCTTGTTTCCACTGCTTTCAGGTTCTGATGCTTCCTGATAATACAGACAGATAATGGATAGACACATTTTACGAACAAGGCAAAAAGGATACATTTTTCATTCAATACAAATGAGTTTGAATACAGTGCTGAAAGCAAAATTAAACACTGTGTGCATGCAAAAGTGAGTTACACATTTTGAGAATGGAAGCTTTTTATCCACGTGAACACATATAGGTATTTAACTGATTTGCTTAATATAGCCAGCTGTGAAGTAGGCCATATCAAGCTTTGAAAGCATGGTCACACGAATTCGAGTCCAAACTTACACAGGTTAGGCTTGCAATTTCTGGGTAATATTGTGGTAGTGAGCAAGGAATGTTTTGAAGGCCATCAAATGGATCAGCAGCGTGGAGTCCTCAAAGACGAATATCGAGCAAATGTCGACATCAACTGCGCTTTCTTAACCTCCAAGTAATGACAATGGCTTCAAAGATTGTCCAATTCAAATTTAGTGTGAAATTAGTGGCACAGAAAAAAGTTGCCAGCCTTCCAGAAAATGATGATGTAAAAAATGCCAAGTAACATCTTGTGACAAAATTTTCAAAGGTGTTTGTCTGCACAACAAACACCATAACATAGATGCTAAAATAACTATTACCCTCTCACATCATAACCGGTTCATGGCAGTTTGTAAATTGCAGATTTTATAAAATGTGGCTTACTTGCTGCTCTTCTTGCCACTGCTCGAGAGGCTCTTTCAGCTGATGCCTGGTTTCTTGCTGGGTCCTCGTTATCAAGGCTGTGCACAGGCAGACTCTGTGATGGCACTGCCATCTTCTTCAGTTGTCTTCGTGTTGGTCTCGAAATTTCTGGTGCTAAACAATATGAGATCACAGTCTTGGTCACACGATTCCCATGCTTTCACTTGAAGGCAGTCATAATGTATGCACCCGAAAGGGCAGATAACTACGATTTATAGCCTCTGATACCAAGGAAGAAAATAATAGAAGCTAATGAGGGGGAAAGTAAGAAAATAAATTTAAGAAAGGTTGTTCCAAATGTTCCATGAATCTATACTCAATGGGAATGTGCATTCAAGTTACCTTTAAGCAGTTCTACTAAAATGTTGCTATTCTGTTTTATAAACTTCTGACAAGTATATATACAGTGACTTCAGTCTTCAAATCATCAAAAAAGAATCATGGCAATGGCCACATACAAAGCTGTAAAGCATAAAAATAAATAGTACTAAGAAACATGCTCACATCCGCCTCACTCATAAATGACTACAAACAACCAAACGAACTTTTTTTTTTCATTCTGGGGCACTACTGGACATCAGTATACACACATTTATATCACAGAGCAATCATGTGCGCGTCGTTCCCTATTTGTGTATTTCGCGGAAAAAGTCGAGCTCAGTCTACTGGTGCCTCCGCAAGCATTGCAATTATGGCCTCCAGAAACCCTGGTTTCATCTCTGTGATAAATCCACAATCAAGCGCTACAAACAAAGCATTCTTCCCGGGTCCAAGGTCTGATGTTCGAGCTCTGAGCACGTGTTTGCGAACGTCGTGCTGGTCACGGTGGTGCCATTTTGATAGAGGCCAAATGCAGAAAACGTTAGCACAGATGTGAGCATGTTAAAGAATACTAAGTGCCCGCCGGGCCCTCTATCAAAGGTTGCGTGCAGCCAATATGCTTTTGTGGTTTTGTAAAAAGACACAACCTAGCCCTTCGTCAGAGCTGGCAGCGAACATCGACCTTCGCACGTGTGTGCCCCTCAAAGAGAGATGCATGCGAGTGCAAAATATTCACTTACCAGTTGTACCCCAGAAGAAATCTTCAGGCACAAAGTGTGCGCTGCAGACCATCATCGTCTTCATGACTGGCTTTCCAATTCGGAGTTTCACTGACCACTCCTTCTTAACTCGATTGTCACTAGGAAACGTGTGCAGGCTTACCTCGCCTTTGAATGCACGGCATGTGCACTGCGGCAGGCAGCACATTTTGTGACTCTTGTATTTCTTGCTCATATTGAGGAAAGAATAGATCAAAATAATTGCCACTATGGCTTGCAGTACCTGTCCGACTTCGGTAGTTCACTACAGAGCTGACAACAACAACCGTAAAAATTGGCAGCGACTGAAAACAGGGCACCAGTGAACTGCTCAAGTGATGCCGACTGTATGCGGGCAAGCGCGGGCAGCTTGGGGATCCCTTCAACGACAGCTATGAGTCACGTGTCAACGTCAACCACGTCCTGTGTGGCCGTCCGACCAGTCGGGTGCAGCCGCGCTGCTTCGAACGCGTTTTCTACACAATCTGGCTATTTGCTGTATCCACAGCTTGCACGTCATTCACTGAAATCTTGCCAAGAATAATTATCTCTATTGGCTCATCTGCAGCTGCTTGATCTGCTGCATGTTCCCCTCTTCGTTCCCCTATTCATTTATTTTTTATTGGCTTAAACTCGTCATACCTGCAGGTGATACGGGTCACCTCCTCTTTTCTTTAGGTTATTTTTACTATCGGGGGACACAACCAGCCATGTAAGTGCTGCTTAGTCAAGAAATGCACTTTGATTACGATATAGGTTGCCCCGTACATTTGGTGGCATGAATTTCTTATGTACATTCATTTGAAAAAGTATAACAAGTCCCCCCCCCCCCCCAAAAAAAAAAAGAAAGAAAAAGAACACCATATAACATACCAAAACGCAAGGTGTACTTCACCTCGAATAAAGTTTCCAGTTTTTGCACTTTGGCATTGGCGTTTGCAACAGCAGCCACGTCGTTCTGTTGCTTACGATAGTTATTCAACATGATGTTTGCTGCTCACTTTGCAATCATGCTGATCAGCAAACTTGGGTTGTGCCCGTTCAAGCATGTCACCAGGTCTTCGAACTCTGCCAAGGATTCGATTACCAGTTGCCTAACAACATTCCTCTGGCTTTCTTGTTGAAAAAAACATTGTGACATTCTCTGGTCGAAGTAGCTTTTTTAATACTACTTCAGAGTGAGTCACAACAGTGATGACACATGCTCAGGGAAATTTCAGCCCTCCTCAATTTAGGCTAGCTACTGAAGAGTGCACATCTGCATCATCAATTTCTGCGGTTTCGCACTCCACAAGCTGCTCTTGGTAGAAATTGCACTTCACTGTTTTTGTAACAGAATGAGCACAGAAGCCACCCACATAATCAAAAACAGGCACACATGAACTCAAGCTGTCCAGATCTTCAGAACACACAGCAATGTTGAAGGAATGTGCAGCAGTTGGTAAACAACGGGCCTGCATTCTTTCGCTCTGCAGGACAAATGAGAAATGCACGAGGCAGTTGCTTACGCCATAATACATGGGCTGAAGTGTGACCGTAGCACGTAGAATTCGCTTGCAGCATTGCGAAAATGAAGCACATGGTGGTACCAATACAGTGTTACATAAACTTTGTTCAGGCCTGGTTTTTATACAATTTCAAGAGAGAAATTTATACGTGAATTAAAAAAGCAAAAAAATTCAACAAGAACTTCGAAATGCACCATAATGCAGACAGTCAGGAACCTAACCATATGAAACACGCACCCTTGAAGCGTAGGAAAATGTACAAAGGCAGAGTAATTGACCAGCTTGCTGGTTTCTATGTGCTTGTTTACAGATTTTTTAAAAATAACTGTCCTTGTCAGCTGCGTTCATACTCCGCTGTAGGAGTTTTTCTGGTTGATTTCTTTTCAAATGTGGTGAAGCCTGATTTCTATGTTTCTGGTTGGCGATCTTCTTAGACGTATTGTAAATGTGGTTGTCAAGTGGATCGTAGTGCAACAGATGAGGCTCAAGCTGAGCCAATAAGGCTTCTGTAGTCTGACGGGATTCCATCTTTTCAGGGACAAACATAGTTGTCTCCAGGGTTTCCTTTATTTCACTGTTCCCCAAATAAGCCTTGTTCAATGACCTAGGTCAATACATTTACCATAAGGCATGCAATGATATTAAGCATTGAACCTGTGGGAGACGAAGACCTTTTTTCACAAAGCGACAAATCTTCAGCACATCCTTCGATGGCGCCACAAGACGACCTTTTCACAGCTGCGAGTGCTGACAGCTCATTGGCCAGCAGCGCAGCGCAGCATCCATGACAGGATGTCGAGCATACAATTTTCATACCAAAAAAGCCTGCTATATATGGCACTACTGCACCGACAACAGGCAAAAGGCTTTTCGGGAAATCCACCTCATGGGTGTGTTTGTAATCATCGTCGAGTGGCTGCAGTATAGACGATCTTAACGATGCGAGGGATGTTGGCAACTCAACGAGGCTTACATCACTTGAAGGGCAGAGAACAACCACAATATTTGCGAGAGCAGCTTTCAGCCTCTGATGATGCAACTTCTGTCCTAATAAAAAGGCGCTTGTAAGAAGCTGCGAATTGGCATGCAGTAGGGTTGTTGTTATACCCCCCTTTTCCTCTTATGCAACCAAAAAATGTTTCCAGGTGGTCTTGAGACATTTTGTGCGTGAGCGATTACTGCATCTTTCCTGTTGCCACATGTCTATCAAGAGGTGCTGTGACACTGCATATGCAGATAAGGAGCCCCACAAAGCCAGTTTTTTTGTGGCCCTCCATCAGTGGTTTTCCATTCACATCCTTCAGCCAAGTTATTGTAGCGAAGCGTTCGAACTTCGTAATGGGTCGTCCTCTCGAGCACCTTCTAGTGGGTCGCCCTCTCCGGCTCGAAGAGAACGCAGCTCGCGCTGAGAGTCGGTCCCGCCTTGACTGTCGCTGTATCGTCGAGTATCGTCGCCGCTAATAAACCTCCTTATAATTTGGTGGAGAGTGCTGGGCCTTCACAACAACCTCGGCCCTCATTCGATGCCCCTGGCTCTTCGATCCCGTACCCTGCCGCCTACCATGCCTCAAGACGCCTCCCAGCAAACGCCCCCGCCCGCACCGACCTCATGTCCTGGTGTCCCTCGTATTCGCGACCCTCCCGTCTTCACTGGCGCCGATGGTGCCGACGTGGAGGACTGGCTCGCGATTTACGAGCGCGTGAGTGTTCCCAATAAATGGGACGAGGCAGGAAAATTGACTAACCTGGTTTTCTACGTCGCGGGTGTGGCGGGCCTGTGGTACAACAACCACGCATCCGATTTTACGACGTGGTCCGACTTCAAGACCGCTATTATCAACGTGTTTGGCCGCCCTGCCGTTCGTAAGCTGCAGGCCAAACAGCGCTTACGTGAACGCGCTCAGCAGGCCGGCGAATCCTTCACCAGTTACATTGAGGACGTCCTCGATTTCTGTAAAAAAGCCGACGCCACCATGTCTGAGTGTGACAAGATCAGGCACATCATGAAAGGCATCGACGACGACGCCTTCACCATGCTGCTCGCCAAGAACCCCAGCACAGTGGCAGAGGTCATAACGCTCTGCCAAAGCTATGAGGAGCTGCGCCGGCAGCGATCGATGACCCGTCGCTCTCCATCACGCGACGCCGAGCTCGCTGGCTTGTCGACCGTACCCGACCACTCCGCGTTGCTCGCAGAGATCAAAACATTCGTGCGCGAGGAAATCGCGCGCCAGTTCTCTCTGCTGGACTTTGCTCGCCCTCGGTACGCTCAACAGCCGTCGCCCACCCTTCTGCCTCCCCTCCGTCGAGCAATCGAGCAGGAAATCGCGGAGGTCATGCCTGAGTACCACCAGCACCATCCGGCTCCTGCACCTTTGAGCTACGCCCAAGTTGTCGCAAGAACGCCCCCACCAATCGCTACGGCTGCCCCACACATTTACGCCGAAGTCCTCCGCTCGACCTCACTCTTTCGAAGCGGATGTACCGGTAACCTACGCTGACGTCACGCACAGGCCACGACTGCAGCCCACCATGCAGTCCTATCAGTTGCCGCCCCGTCAATCCCGTCCTGCACCATGGGCGGGCCCTGCCCCAGCGAACCGATGGCGCACACCTGACAATCGCCCCATATGCTTCGCATGTGGTTACGCCGGCCACGTGGCGCGCTATTGCAATCGCGTGCAGCCGCCTAGAGACGTGTCGCCTGCCACCAGCCAGTCGAACCGCCCATATTACGACCCACCTGCGCCTCCGTCGCCGACGTCTCGCCCAGCTGCATCTACCCGCCGTTCACAGTCACCACGACGCCGCTCGCTGTCACCGATGCGGCCACGTCCGGTCCCACGCGATCAGGAAAACTAGTCGTCGCAGTCCACGAGGCAAGGGCTGCGACGCTATCGAACTGCGAAAGCCCTCAGCGAAGCCCATCGAACGTGATAGACGTTTTTGTGGACGGTGTTCGCGCCTCTGCCCTTATCGATACTGGAGCCGCCGTATCCGTTATGGACGCTAAACTAAGCCGCCTGCTACGAAAAGTGACGACGCCACTTTCCGGGCTCTCCCTCCGTACAGCCAGCGCCCACAGTATTCACCCGACGGCGGTATGCACCGCCCGCGTCATCATTCAGGACGCTCTGTACGCCGTCGAATTCATTATAATTTCTTCATGCTCTCACGATGTCATCCTGGGCTGGGATTTTCTCGCCCGCCATGACGCCGTCATTCATTGCGCACCAGCCGAAATAGAGCTCTCACCATTCTCAGATTTGACGCCGGCAGACAGTTCATCGGCTGCGACCAAGGTATTCGTCAAAGACGACATCACAGTTCCTGCAAATTCGTCAACGGCTGTCTCAGTCTATTGCACCGGTCTCTGCGACGCCGTTGCACTCCTTTCTCCATGTGACCGCGTTTTCACTAGGAAAGGCTTGCTGGTGCCATTTGCGACCGTGGAAATCACTCAGGGCGACACGGATATTTTTGTGACCAACCCATCCCCGTTCATTGTTACGTTGGTGCGAGGGGAATGTCTCGGCAGAGTGGAACCCCTCGAAGACGCACAAGTTGTGGACTCACCCGACGACACGCACTGTCCCAGTTCCCGTACGCTCAGTGCTGTTTCCACGTCCGATTCGTCACCTGCTGATGTGTTTAAGTCCTCCATTGCTGACAACCTCACATCGGTCCAGCGTTCCCAACTTCTGTGCCTGCTGGACGAATTTCGTTCTTTCGATATCGGGCAAACTTCTCTTGGCCGCACTTCCGTTTTTACGCATCGCATCGACACTGGCGCCCAACCACCACTGCGGCAACGTCCATATCGCGTGTCTCCCGCAGAACGTCAGGTCATTAATGAGCAAGTCGACGATATGCTTCGACGCGACGTTATTCGGCCGTCGGACAGCCCATGGGCGTCCCCCGTTGTTCTCGTTGCGAAGAAGGACGGTTCCGTGCGGTTCTGTGTGGACTACCGACGGCTCAACAAGATCACTCGCAAGGATGTTTATCCGCTGCCGCGAATCGACGACGCGATTGACAGCCTGCAAGGAGCCGAATTCTTTTCATCTCTTGATCTGCGCTCGGGGTACTGGCAAGTGCCCATGGCGGATGACGCTCGACCGAAGACAGCCTTTGTCACGCCCGACGGCTTGTACGAGTTCAACGTCATGCCGTTTGGTCTGTGTAATGCGCCCGCGACCTTCGAGCGCATGATGGACACCGTTCTGCGCAACTTGAAATGGCACACGTGCTTGTGTTACCTGGACGACGTCGTGGTTTTCGCTCCGGACTTCTCCACGCATCTCCAACGTCTGCGGCATGTTTTGACGCGTTTGCGCAACGCCGGCCTCCAACTGAATCTGAAGAAGTGCCGATTTGCAGCACGGCAGCTGACAATCCTCGGCTACGTCGTGTCCAAGGACGGAATTCTTCCCGATCCGACCAAGCTTCGGGCCGTGGCTGAATTTCCCAAACCTACGTCCGTCAAAGAACTGCGCAGTTTCGTAGGACTGTGTTCGTACTTTCGACGCTTCATACGAAACTTTGCCACCATCATATCACCGCTGACGAAGCTTCTTGGAGGTAACGGACCCCTAAAGTCGTGGTCGTCCGAGTGTGACGACGCGTTCGCAAAGCTCCGTCGTTTGTTGACGTCTCCTCCCATACTACGCCACTACGATCCTACGGCCCCAACGGAGGTACACACGGATGCCAGCGGTGTAGGCCTCGGCGCTGTCCTTGCGCAGCGCAAGCCAGGGTTCCCAGAATATGTCGTGGCATACGCAAGCCGTACGCTTACCAGAGCCGAGACCAATTACACGGTCACGGAAAAAGAGTGCCTGGCGATCATCTGGGCCCTTACAAAGTTTCGACCTTATTTGTATGGCCACCCATTTGATGTCGTCACCGACCATCATGCACTATGCTGGCTGTCGTCACTGAAGGATCCCTCAGGCCGTCTCGCCCGCTGGGCGCTTCGCCTGCAAGACTACGACATCCGAGTGCTGTACCGCAACGGACGCCAGCATGCTGACGCCGACGCCCTCTCGCGCTCTCCCTTGCCTGACGACAGTGCCCCTTGCTCAGTATCTCACATAGCTGTTGCTTCAATCGACGTTCACACCATCGCTACCGAACAGCGCAAGGATAAATGGATCACCTCGCTGATCGACTTGCTCACTGATCCGTCCGCAACACCATCCACTCGCGCGTTGCGTCGTCAAGCCCATCATTTCGCCGTTCGCGACGACCTACTGCACCGATGCAATTACGACGCCGACGGCCGCCAGTGGCTACTAGTGATACCCCGCACTCTGCGTTCTGAAATATGCGAGGCCTTCCACTCTGACCCGCAATGCGCGCACTCTGGGGTATCCAAAACTTACCACCGCATTCGACAACGATACTTCTGGCGAGGGATGTACCGCTACGTGCAGAAGTTCGTTCGCTCCTGCCTCGATTGCCAACGCCGAAAACCTGCAACGCACGTGTCGCCACCAGGTCTACAACCATTACCGTGCCCTAACCGTCCGTTTGGGCGCGTGGGCATCGATTTGTACGGACCACTTCCTCTGACTTCGGCTGGTAACCGCTGGGCCATCGTCGCTGTTGACCATCTAACGCGATACGCCGAAACCGCCGCCCTCCCAGCGGCTACAGCGCGCGATGTTGCCTCCTTCCTACTACACCGATTCATACTGCGTCATGGACCACCCCAAGAGCTTCTCAGCGATCGAGGCCGTGTCTTCTTGTCGGAAGTCGTGGAAGCCATTCTCAATGAGTGCCATGCTGTTCACCGCAAAACTACTGCTTACCACCCGCAGACGAATGGCCTAACCGAACGCTTTAACCGCACTCTCGGCGACATGCTCTCGATGTACGTCGCAGCCGATCACACCAATTGGGATGCCATTCTCCCCTTCGTCACCTACGCCTATAACACCGCCCCTCAGAGCACTACTGGTTTTTCACCCTTCTTCTTACTGTACGGAAGGCACCCGTCGCACACCATGGACACGATACTTCCATACAAGCCGGATCGCTCTGAATGTGCGCCTATTTCTGCCACAGCCAGACTTGCTGAGGAGTGTCGTGAGCTCTCCAAGACCTTCACTACGTATAACCAAGAGCGGCAGAAGAGCATTCGCGGTGACAACACCACTTCTGCGCCCACGTTCCTCCCTGGAGCGCTCGTTTGGCTCTCTGTCCCTACCACTGCAACTGGCCTTTCTTCCAAACTACTGCCCAAATACGAAGGCCCATACCGTGTCGTCGAATGCACATCCCCGGTCAACTACCTCATCGAACCCATAGAACCGTCTTCGGACATGCGCCGTCGAGGGCGCGACATTGTCAACGTGGAGCGCCTGAAGCCCTACCACGACCCCCTCATAGTGACTAGTTGCTAGGTCGCCAGGTGGCTCCCTTTTCCTACCCGGGGGTAATTGTAGCGAAGCGTTCGAACTTCGTAATGGGTCGTCCTCTCGAGCACCTTCTAGTGGGTCGCCCTCTCCGGCTCGAAGAGAACGCAGCTCGCGCTGAGAGTCGGTCCCGCCTTGACTGTCGCTGTATCGTCGAGTATCGTCGCCGCTAATAAACCTCCTTATATTATATACAATTCAACCTTTTTAAAAGAAGTCCTCGTGAGACTTCATTCACCTTTTGCAGAGGTGCCTTGTGGGCGATTCCACGAGAGATCGAACATGCGTGTCCATTCTTTCCATGCCCGGTAGAGGAAAAATGTCAACCTTGCGGATGTACACATGTTACGGCACATTTCATGCAGTTGGTGCCTATTTTTTTTAAATGGCTCGCTGCACCATCACTGACATAGGTTACGTAACAGTACATGGGCACTTTTTCATCCAACATTTCGTGCACTCTGCCTAGGGTGTTACAGGCATGCGCTGCATCACGATGCATGTCGTCATTTATGACTGCAAAGCTGCGTGTTGCTCTCCTTCATGGCGACACGAGTGAAGATGAAGATTTGCTTCTTATGCCAATGGTACGATTGTATTTCATTTGAGAGCAGGACAGTCTAGTTTTCCACAATATCAAAATGCAGGACACTGTTTCCCCGCTGCTTGCTTTTCTTTGCCTCATGAATAGCTGCGGCTTGAGCACAGCATGTGTAATAATGCAGAATCCATTTGGTCACCCATTTGACGAGCTCTTTTAGAGAAAGGGTTGGTGCCATTTTCTTCTTTATTAAGTCGCAACTTTCCCAAACAGCAAGTGTGATCTCGTCCTTGTCAACCACTTCCACATTACTCAAAGTGAGGCTTTCAGTCCGTGGGCAGCACTCACCTTCACCTGACATACAATCTGCGGTTGGGGAGCTGCAAAGGCAGAATTCTTTGGTGCCTTCTAATGAGATTTCCAAACCAGTTGCATTGTCAAGTGCAGAGACACAAAGGTCGGTATTTAGTGCAATAAGTGGAAACACAGACAGCTTGTTTCAGTGCAAGCAGCACAAACTTTTGATGCAGGCTGTCAAACTTTGACAGGACAATGTCAGTTTCGGGGTGAGCGGCTTTGAAGATCTGGAAAGTCTCGTGTATCGAACGTGTCATGAACTGCCTTGAGACGTGTTCTGTCAGGCCCTTTATGATGAATGACACAACGTCCTGCTTATTCAGGCTCTGTCGAGAGCACCCAAGTTCATCCTTGGTGAAGTAGTGAAGCGCAGCCTGTACATTGGGTGGGCTTAACCTTGAGCTAAATATATGGCCTAAATATATGGTTAAATATAAGGCGATATGACATACTTCTCGCACCAATTTCAAGCCTTTCTGAGCGTGTACATTGTAACAGCCTGGATTGTCCCTTGAATGCATTTGTTTTCAATTTCTGGTGGCACGATGGTTAAGAGACTCTTGATAGGAACTGAGAGCCTCATATGCTTGGTTCAAGTTTTTAACCATCCAGCGCACGCACGGCATTCTCTCACTGATGGCTCAGAACACGTTATTCGCCTGCGAGGTGTAGGCAGTCTTGACATGTTCGCCTCGGAGGCTGCACTGCCTTGCTTTCAGTTTCACTTCATTACAGTCGTACTTGATGTGGAAATCATTCTGTATAGACACAGTCCCCAAGCAAAGCAACTGTTCTTGCTTGTAAAGATCAATTTCGGCACAAAAATGTCACTGATGTTCAATAATGTTTCGATGATGCTGAGTTGTCTTTATATTCTACAAGAGATTCATTTGCAAGATGACAACTTGCACTGCTATTGTGTGGTATTTCTTTTTCGGGCATTCAATTGCTTCAAAGCGGTGATCCCCCTTTGGTGAACCACTCTCATTCAGTCGGAACTTTAAGCTGCAATTGTGCTGGCCTTTGGTTCTGTCCATGACGTGAAGTAGACGACTTTCTTGTTGGCCTTGACCGGTCGTCGCCACTAATGGTTGGCCTGTTTGTTTCCCTACCACATGCAAGGCTGGAGGCAGCGATGCGCGCCCTGTCCAAAACGGCGATGGTAAAAACATATTCAAGGTAGTGTGTGAGACCGGAAGCAATGTTGTCATCCATACTTGGGTTGCTTGCTTGGGTTTCTTATGTGATGCAAAGGGGTGTAATTAAGCTCTGCACCACAAAAATAATTAATGTAGGCGATTGCCAAGAACATCAGTGTAAGAAGCAGTAGCAGATGATCTTTATGGAACTGCACTCGCGTTGCTGGACGACGGCGTGATGGTGCACATAGATGGTGTTGCTACTTTCAAGACTTCTGTCTGCTAGGCTGGCCAGACAGTTGAGGTCCAACATTGAAGCAGTGGCGAGAACCATTTGCATTTTGGCCAGAAGGCGCTGCAGGTTGTCATCAGTGGTGGTTGTGTTGCCACTCATCGATTGACGCATACGAGGAAGCTGGCTTAGCTGGTGGTCTCCCAATTCCTCCGCGGAAAGCAACTGTTGGATGCGAGATTGCTGTGATGCTGTCGTTCGCTCCAGCAGTGCAGCCTTGAGATTGCTGTATGGTGGGGTGGAGGGCGGTCCAGAAAGCAGATCAGATACCTCTTCGGCAGCGGCAGGTGACAGCACCAAAACGAGATGGTACTTGCATTGTTCCATGCGCGCAGCAGAATTAAAGCACGAATTGCGACTCCGCTTGAAGAAATCAGACCGAAGGGTTGCAGCCCCAGCAAGGTGCGAGTTGAAGGGAAACCGCAGAGACCTTAGATTAGAGCTACTTTCTGGTAGCTTTTGTATTTGGGTGCGTCTCGTTGCTGTTCATAGCTTCACAGTACTTCGACAGTGCTGCCAATTACGGGTCACTGAGGTGAACGAGACGAACACGTCTTTTCTATAATGCCTAGTTTATTCTGGCATCAAGAGAGAGGAAAATAGAGCGAGTGCACACAGTGCACCGGAAGTGGTGAGAGTGAAAGAGAAGAAGAGAGCAGGACGTTGCTCGAAATGCAAGTGAGAGAAGAAAGGGAGGTCACGTTTCAGCCCTAACACAAGACATCCCGTAGAATTTTTTATAGCCACAGGGGTTTGCTACCGTGGGTGCACCGCTACAGGGCCAATGTAGCTGGGGTCAGCCGGACATACAGGACCTTACATATTCGCTGAGGTTAAATTCAGACCCTGAACCTCCAGAAAAACGTCTCATAAAACCATAGATGACAATGTGTACCACTTTGTATCAAAACCATCACTGACAAGAGTGCCATAGTTAGTCCATCAAACTGTGGACAACAAGCAAGTTCTAAATCACGTCCTCTGTTTCTGACTTAGATCAACATGCATTACCATGTCCTTGTTGGGTGATCCACCTGACGCAGGCACCATGATGAGATAGACAGCACATGTCCACATACCAGACAACCAGAACATTTGTTGTTTACTGCACATAACACCCAAAATTTTTTACAGTTAGTGGAGAATGATAGTGAGGGCATGTCAGAAAGGTGGTAAAACAAGTAACACCCAGCTTTGTTTGCACTATGCGCACGGTGGAGTCCTGAGTTGAACAAATGCATGGTATCGGAACAGTGCTTGTCCACCACGGAGTTGATAGCAGAATATATTGACAGTAACCTCACATTCTTCCATTGGCATTTAAGGCATAGAGTACAGAACCAAGTGGTTTGTGGGCATGATCGTTGCCAGTTGTGGGTTTTCTTCTTTACATCTATCTGGAAGGGCACATTTACCTCGTTGAATGTGGGGAAATTTAAGTACATGTGAAATATTCTCAATTTGGCAACTGCATTCTTCTGTGCTTGAGATTTCAGTGCCTGTCATCTCGGCAACATGCTCTGCATACCCTAAACTAGTTCAGCCAGTGTAGACAAATCGAAGGAACCTTCCAACCGTGCATACTTTGCTTGCAGCCTTAGCGTGCGAGCAAGTTAATTATGTGTTGACTGCTCAGTTGACGATTTCTTCACAAGTTTCTGATAGGCACAGTTGAAGTGGTTTGTTAGACAGCATTCAGCAGTGTTGCACAATAAAGCTGAATTATAAAACTCGTGTATAGCTCAAAACTGGGAGATGCCCTATGCGTCATGTATCACAAAGCTCGGGGAACGTGCAATGGCCCCGGCTAGATCCTGTCCCTATAGGCGACGCGCAAAGTGCCGACGATGCCATCTGCCGCCGTGGCTCGGAAGCGCTCGCGGGGCCCGGCGAGCAGTGTTCCCGCGAGCGTCTATACGCGAGTGCACGGATGGATGTGTTTTTCATCGTGATTTAACGATTCTGGTGGGCCTCAGCGATGTCGAAAAATACCTGCTGCGTTGTCGGCTGCTCAAACACTCACAAAAAATCGCCAGGAACGCACATCTACAGGTTTCCGGTGCTATTTCATGAGCGAAAGCGACGGCGGCGGCGGATTGCGGCTGTACAACGTAGAAGCTAAGCAATCGCGCTTTGTTTACGGCAGTGTTAGAACGATTACCGTGTTTTTATTTCTTTTTTGTCGCTACGTTTTCAGCGAACGCTACTGTTGTGTAGGGCAGGAGCGCGGCGTAACCCGCGGCGGGCCGACGGAGAGGCCGAACGACGGGAGGGCACGCGGAGTGACGACGCAGAGACCAAGCTTCGGCGAGACTGACGGGAGACTGCTCTCCCGCGTTTATTGCAGGCGGTTTTAAGGAGCGAGAAGAAAGGTTATTGGTCCGCGAGGAACGGGTCACATGACCGGCATGACCACGCCGGATTGGTGGCAGCAAAGAGGCATGGCAGAGACCTAGCTCCCCCCTGTAGCATGAATAGAGAGCACAACAGCACTGGTGTCTCAGCATGGCACCAGGGGTCGCACGACACAACATCGCCCCGCCCTGGGAAGAATTGCATCCTTATACAATTCTAACTGTGGTACCTGCAATACGCAGAAGTTCAGTCTAGGAGAACACACACACAACCTAGGTTACAGAAAATTCATCTCACCGACACCTAACACAAGTGCCAACTTGCACCGTTCACTGATCATTCACACACGCGCACTAGAGCAGTACGCTGGGGCTTACGCGTTCGCTGTGGGCGACGTGACCCACGCCCTCCAGGAAGACTTTGCGTATGGCGGCTGTCGGGAGCCGACTTCGAAGACCTGTCCCCATCTCTCCAAGAACTTGGCGGATTGCGGCTGCCGTGAGCCGGTTTTGAAAACCCAGTCGCATTACTTCCCTCCCCCGTGTTGGAATTTGGTGCATTTACTGTAGGTGAGGAGGAATATCCAGGACTTTCCTCCTGAAGTCCCAACGGGTGATGCTGGGTCGCAGGCAGTTGAAGCTGCGCTTCAGCAGATGGAGAGTCGCACTGGACAGCATGGCCACCGCGATTGGCCTGCGCAGGGAACACCTGGTTGCTGATGTCCAATCTCAAATGCGGCCGTCGACCGCGGCCGCCAACGATGACGTCGTCGTCCTGGAGCCGGCGCAGCTCGCTGGCGTCCTGCTGCCGTAGCGCCAGAGGCAGCCGACGCAGCTTGGCAGACACTGGTATGATGTGCTGCCGCCTCTTGGCCCGGTCAGGCAGGTGCTCGAACCCCGGAGGTACACCTGCAGGAAGCTGCGAGGAAACTGGTGTAGCCAGACGACACGTCAACGTTGCGCCGTCGATCAGGAGTCCCAACTGCTGGACGGCGTCGAGCCCCAGCAGTGAAGTGCCGTGTGCTGTCACGTAGAAGGTGACAAAGGCCCGCTTGCCATGATGCTGCAAGTCTGTGCGGAAATAGCCCAGGACCGGTATGCGATGCTTCGAAAAATTTTTCAAGCGAACTGACGCTGGCAGCAGGCGATGCTTCGAAGCGAAAAGCGCGTTGAAGTCCCTCTTCGTCATCAATGATGCCGTGGCTCCGGTGTCCACGAGCAATGACATGTGGCTATGTCCTCCGACGGCAACAGGGATGCGCAAGTCCCTTGGGCTAGACGGCGAAGCTTGCACGGACAGGTCTGTGGCAGTGCCGGAGTCAGCGTCTCGGACGGCGGCAACTTCCTGCACCGACGCTTGCCGTTTATGGCAGACTGCCGCGAAATGCCCTTTGATGCGGCAAAATTGGCAAATTTTCTTTTTGGCCGGACAATTTCTGGAATTCGCCAAATGCCCTAACTTGCCACAACGAAAACAGGGGCCGACTTGAGGCTTGGGCGCAAGCTGTTGTACTTGCTGGCAGCGAACGCAGCATTGTGCCAGCGCCGTCGAGCCCGCGGAGCCATCTTGGACCCGACCACCCGCGCCGGGGGGGAAGCCGCCGCCATGTTGAGTGACATGCGGGACCAGCGAAGCAGCCGACCCGCCATTTTGAGCCGCTGCGACGCACTGAATGCTGCCGCCGTAACCGGAGTGCGAGCCGAGTAGCCGCTCATTTTCTCCGAACGCCGCGTTGGCTTTGTTGAGCGCCTCCAAGTCGCGTCCAACTTCTTCGGCTTTCTGCAGCGTAAGGGCTTCCCCGTACGACAGTAGTTTGGCCCGTACATGTGTGTTGGCGACCCCGTGAATTACTTGGTCCCGTACTCTGTCGTCGTAAGTGGCGCCGAACTTGCATGACAGGGCCTTTTCTTTCAGCGCGGTGACGAAGTCGAGAAACGTTTCGCCGGGCAGTTGTTTGCGGCTCGTGAAAAGGTGCCGCTCGGCTAGCACGTTCGTTGTCTCGGCGAAAAGCCCGTCTAAAAACTGAAGCACCGTGTCGTACGTCGTTGCCGTCGCCGCTTCTGTCTTCGGCACCGTGCCCGAACCAGACGCCGTAACTGCGCCTTCCGCTTCAAGCTGCTCTTGCGCGGCGAAGTATTTGCGTTGGCCCTCGATGCCGAGCGCGCAGAGGAGCGCTGACGCACGTCTTTCGTCCTCCCAGCCGCTTCCGCCGGCCGCCTTCAAGTGTACCTGGAAAATCTTTTTCCATAAATGCCAAGGAATGGAAGGCTTGCCGGGAACGTTACGGAGGAAGGTTTGCAAAATGGGCCGCCATGTGTGCAGGAGGTAGGCAGTAGGCTCAAGCAGGAAGGTGGCGTCGTAGAGGGAGCCGGAGCGGGAACAAAGAAAAGTCAGGTCGACGTGCTTGTAGCGTGCAGGAAGCAGCACCGACACGCAGCAGAAAAATGTGACTCGTAGCGTAGTGTCACGTACGTCGTGCTCTTCCTGGCGTCGCCTGTCGAACCGGGTTCAGCACCTCGTCGCCATGTGTTGTGTAGGGCAGGAGCACGGCGTAACCCGCGGCGGGCCGACGGAGAGGCCGAACGACGGGAGGGCGCGCGGAGTGACGACGCAGAGACCAAGCTTCGGCGAGACGGACGGGAGACTGCTCTCCCGCGTTTATTGCAGGCGGTTTTAAGGAGCGAGAAGAAAGGTTATTGGTCCGCGAGGAATGGGTCACATGACCGGCATGACCACGCCGGATTGGTGGCAGCAAAGAGGCATGGCAGAGACCTAGCTCCCCCCTGTAGCATGAATAGAGAGCACAACAGCACTGGTGTCTCAGCATGGCACCAGGGGTCGCACGACACAACAGCTACTACGTTTACACTTGGTCGCCTCGCCTGCATTGTAGACACTACAATTCACATGAGGTTGTTATTACTGATAAGACGCAATACCTTGGCTCACTTGAAAAACGAATGGCGCGAAGCGCAATGCGAGAGAATGTAGGGCAGGTGACGGCTCCTTTAAAAAAGCGCCGTGGAATCACACGTGTGCTGTACGAAATCGGCTGCATTCTACCTATTGATGGCACTGGAATGCGATCATCGGTGCAGAATGTTCGCTGTGCGCTTCTGCACCGATGATGACAAGCTTATCGTTTATTTTTTCACAAGTTTATCGTGCTGGTTTCAAAGTTTTACCAACGCTGACCCTTCACGTGGCCGACCCTGTGAAATCTATACGCCGGTGCGACAGCGCTCCCTCAAAATCTACTATATCAGCACATGGCACGTAAACGAAGCTACTGTGTCGAGAAAAAACATTGGTTCACGCGTCAACGCATGCAGGCGTTAGTGATTAGGACGTTATAAAGAAAGCGGTGTACTTACGATGAGCTCCACTTCGTAGGAGAAGCTTGTTGTCGATTGTCTGTGACAAACACTTGTCGCGTATGGGGACATTGTCGTCCCACACAGCTGTGACATCAGACACATGTCCACTATTATAAAGTGCGGCTCCTTTGCGCACACTGTTGCCGCAAAAGTAATTATCTGGGACGCGCACAACCGGCGAATCGCACGCGCGCAAATGAGGCGTCTGCTACGCGACCCGCGAGCGGTTCCAACGGCCGCCGCTACGCGGCTTTCAGTGGCGCCCCTATAGGCGCTGCGCATCGCGGATACTTCAGCCACCTGAGCCCCAAGTGTCTCAACATACCGACACCGACGACGTTGCTTGGCATCCATAGAGCATCTTCAAGGCTGTGCACTGTTGCTTGTCAAGCATCGGGTAGAGAGCATGTAAACACGTGAAAGCACCATACTGGCTCCTGATACTACAGCCAGTTCCGAATTGGTGCTGCCACCAGATGGCACTGGGGCTGTCTGCAGCACCAACTAAGCAGCAGTAGGTCTCGTTTTGTACTAAGAAGTGAATCATGAGCAATGTCCAGCACATAATGTTTATTTCTGTTCAGTGAGACAGCGCTTTGATTTCAATGTCCTGTATATCTTCTCAGTCAGCAGGTTGTTCACATTTTCAACTGCTGTCTACGCGTTAGTGTCCTTTTCTACACTCCAGTGCTCCAGTGTGGCTGTGAAAAGTAATAGCAAATGTAGAAACTGATTACAAAGCCCCAATGACAGCTGCCGCAATAAACTCAATGCTAGCTTGAATAGAAATGTCTATAATTAACTGCATTTGCTGATAATTGAACAACTGGCACTCTATTTGGGAGACACTAAGGCAAGCAATAGTTGGTGTTTCCTTAACACTGTTTATGTAAAGATGACTTGTGACAACAGCAACCTTTTCAGGCATCAGTGCCGATTTTGCCACCTATCTACACATTTTCTTCCACCATGCCACTGCACTCGACATACTCCTTGTCGCAACAATTCCTCACACCTAATTTGCTTTTGCAGTATCCTTAAGGGCCACAGGGTAAGGCAAAATTTGAAGAAAAAAAAACACTTTTTTTTTGCAATTTTGGAAGTGTGTACCTTTGTGCATATTTTCCACATTGGTGCTTTTCTTAAGTATTTTTTCTGGCTGAAAATCACTTTTTCCCAAGGCAAGTGACAAGTGAACAGACACACATCCCAGGGCAAGCCCCTTGTATGTGCTCCGCGCTTAGGGTCCATTTTTCTAAAAAAAAAAAAAAAAAAACTTCCTGTACGAAAGCCAAAATGCTTGTTCTTTTTTAGTCAACTGTGTATAAGCAATTGTCAGGTAATTTCTAAGGCAGTTTAAAGACGCTGTGCGCCGTTTTGTTCGCACTTGGTTCTTAGGAGCACGTCTATTCGAACACTTTCAGCTCCTAGCTTCATTACACATTGTGTCTGTCGTGCCTGTCGATAAGTTGAGATGCTGAGGGTAAAGAAGGTCTTCAGCAAGCGTAAATTTCGTGCCAACCAATACAGCTCTCTTGTAAATGCAAATAAATGCCGGTGACATACTAAGCTGCGGAACGCTGGACCAGCAAGCTCTTCATCATTGAACCTCACAGCCTTTTCAGCATTCTCCATGCATCGTCACCTACAAAATGGCTCATGCTCTTTATTGCGTTGCCACACCCAGGCTCGCAGGCGACCAGGGTTGCCAGCCGAGAGTGGTGGATAGCAGCTATATACATACGATACATCTTCCCTCCAGCCTTGGCCAGGTGAAGCTGGAACAAGAAATAAGATTGTGATGCGCACATATTCGTAATGGGAAAGTGAAGTAAAACTTGAAGCTCTTTGAACATGGAGCCATCGACAGGGTGTCTACGAACCAGAAAAACTGGGAATTCTCAGATTTTGGATAGTCTGGAAATAGTCAAGGAAAACTCGGGGAATTCAGGCTTCGTCAGAGAAAATGCGCTGGAACTTTATTGAAAGGGAACGAAAGTCGTGATAACGCTGGCTCAAGATTTTGTGAACGTATTTTTCAAATCGTGTGGCAGCTGCGGCTGTGAGAAAAGAGCACATCTCGATGCTCTTCTCGCCTTCGAAGTGGCAGAATGGGAGAGAATCAAGCTGATGCCTAGTATGGGGGAACCATGGCGATCATCACACATTGTGTAGCGCACGTTGTTTATGTGTTCTGTGACTGCACTGTAGTTCTGTATTCTATGCCACGAATATCGCCATGTGTCAAGTTCATGGGTCGCCAAACGCACTCATGAGTCGACTCACTCAGACTCGTTAGAATCGAGACAAGAGTCCGAGTGTAAGTGAATCTGGGTGACTAATGTTTTTGTGAGTGTGAGTCCGAGCGAGGAAAATTGTAGTGGGTCTGAGTCCAGTTGAGGAAAAGTTTGGCGAGTCGGAGTCCGAGTGAGCTCTAAGGGCAAAATAGATTTCATAGTGAGCCTGAGTGAGCTCCACATTTTTTGCCAAACTATGGTTCTATCTACTAAACTTCAGCATCGCTATCAGCCTTATGTCGGCTCAGGTTGTTCTCATGTATACTCACACATACTTCAACACGCTACTGTCCACATGTCAGCTAGATATTTATTGATCAGAGCCGTGACTTGCACAGGAAGAGGGGAGGAGGAGATGTCTTGACTTCCCCCTGCAAACTCTTTCATGGGAAGTATTGATAAAAATATATCGTATGAGTAATCTCATTGACTAAAAATGTCCTTATTGAATTGCAAACTCTGATAACTCGTGTTGAAAAGTACAAGATCAAAAGGCATCAAGTAGAGCACTGATGATGTGAAATATTAGTGTTAAATAGCATTGACACTGTGGTAGAAAAATATATTTATACACTAACGGACTCCTGAGTCGACTCACTCAGACTCAGGTGGAGCCGTGAGTCTTAGTGTGAGTCAGCCTGCGAGAATTATGGTTTGGTGAGGGAGGGGCTGGGCTGGCAGGAAATGCGTACTTTGTGCCAGTGGGCGTGGTATCTTTTGAGGGGTTCAGCCTTTGGCTCATACCTTTGTAGGTGTTGGGCTCTGATCACTTCGCTTGCTGCAGCAGCCGCGTTTCCTAAAGAAATGAGCTGCTAGGCTTTATTTGTGTAACATTTCAATTTGTTGCTGTCACATTCATTGCTTCGCCCCCATGGCAAAACTGTGATTTTTCTTTCCTAGTGTGTGATGGTTTTCCATGTTGCACTTTCATCGGGCTGAGAGCATTAGTGTCACACTCCTCTGGGCAACACCTGAGGTTTTGATGACAAGATGTGCGAGCAGAATAGGAGCAGTTGGACAGTGCATTAAGCATGCAAGTACTTTCTTTTACGTGTGATGCATTGGCGTTGTGATGAGGACTCCGCCGGCGTGGCATCAAATTGTAGTCGCCAGATCTCCACTTCAAGAAAATAGATTTCTTTCAGGTAAAAAAAGTCAATTTTTTCAGATTGCCATATTAGTCGAGCATTCTTGTGGCATTTTCAGTGTAAAAATGAATCCTCCGCCAATCTGTCTCTTTCATTTTCCTGTGCTGCCCTCTGCCGTTTTGGTAGGGGCCGGGACAACCGGTATTGCCAGAAGCAAAGCCTCGGAGATAATGAGACATTTTGCGACTTTTCCGCTATGGGAGAAGCGCATGCGCTGGGGCGTCGTGAAAAAGGCGGATTATACGTTGCTTAAAAGGTCCAAGTTCAGTTTAACGAAGTGTTGATATTACGAAGTAAATGCCTGATTTTACCGATTTCATTATATAGATGTTTAACTGTACTCTTTACTATTCAGATGATATTAAGCCATTCTATATTTTTTAACATGCATAATAAAGAGCGACATCATCAGGCGATGTAAGTGTCACCCATCTTCACATAACAGTTCTGTTTCACTCAGGGAATTTCAGCATAAGCACCCAAGGAAAACCTGGAAGACTCGAGGAATTTTTAAATGTCAACTTGCTAGACACCCTGATCATCCATACCTGCCAAGTCTCCCGGATTACCTGGGAGACTCCCGGATTTCGAACGTTTCTCCCGGTTGTACGGGTCACAGGAAAATCTCCCGGAAATCCAAGTTGCCCCGCGCGTCCAGTGCTTTGTCTGGCCACGTGAGCAAAGTTGTCTGGCCACGTAGTAGAAAGGATTCCTTTTTTTTTTTTTAACGATGGTAGAAAGGTTCAACTCAGTTTCATTGCGCACGAAGTAGCTGTGCACTTTGCGCCGCAGTGCTGCCAACGCAAACGTGGCGCTGCAGTCGCGTCTTGCCGGTGATGCGCTTCTCAGTTTGGCCCGAGGAATTCAATTTCTTGCGCTTCGGGAAGGCAAGTGGGGCCCGCAGAGCTTCAGCCGTGATACGCTTAACTATTCGCTCGCTCACTCCGGTGAGCTCGGCGACAGTCCGGTGCACTGCATTTGCAGACAAGTCACGCTGACGGTGCCTGACTCCAGCGTAGACGTTGCAGATACTCGCTTGGTCTGTTTTGATAGCCACTTTCTGTCACATTTACTGTACAGCTTCTTCAGAGAACGAGGCGGCGAGTTTGCGGCCGCACACGGTTCAGTCGGCATCGCGGACGCCATGTTTACTGAGAGAGCAGGCGTGAGGAAAACGTGGTGCTGTTATCTCGCCTTCAAAACTTTGTGTCACTACTGCTTTAAGTGGAGAGCTCAGCACTTAAAAGGGTAGCCGTTACCGATGTCTGTCGAGATAGCGCGTTCGCCAGCGCTCGCGACCGTCCCCGTCTCAACGGCGCCCCTTACGGTCCCAATTGCCCTACGAAATAACTGGTAAGCAGGCGACGACAGGCCTCGCACGCGGAGCGATGTTATCGCAAGTGCCCTTCGCGCGACGGTGACGGCCGGGTCGTTTCATCTCTGCTTCAACTGCGTTCGTCCCTAGCGCTAGCGCGCTTTCACTCGCACGTGAAACAGACGATGCGTAAGCGATGTTATCTGTTTGGACTCTGTACAGATCAGCGGCAACCGCAAAATCCCGCTGACAATGTCCATATAATTGCTATTGCAGTCCCCCCCCCCCCTCCCCGTTGAGTAGATCTCCCGGATCCCGTTTCTCCAAACTTGGCAGGTATGATCATCCATAATGTCGCTCACTCTGCTCAAGTTTGACATGCCTTTGGCTTATTCTTGGTTGTCTGTGGACAGCAGCCTCTTAACCAAAACACTTACGAGAAATGTATCAGAGAGCAGAGAAGAAAGCTGCTGTACAATTGGCAAGGTCATGCAAACTAGGCCGTCGAGCACCAATTTTTGTCCACTGTAGCTTTTCTTACGAATTGAGCAGCTTGCTTGCAAGCTGTTATGCTCCTACAGATCGCCCAATGTTTTTCCTGGCGCATTCATGCAAGCCATGCAGTAGAAGTGGAAGCAGGCGTCCCTGATATTCGCTCCTACACTTTCAGCAAACACCCGCTTAAAACAACGCACATAAGGCGGAAAGTAGCTCATATTTTCGACGCTTATAAATGGCATTCTGATCGGCCTCTTTCATATGGCTCTTTTCTATGTGGATGAAGTTTATGTGGCCCCTGGCTATGAGGCCGAAGTTTATGCGGCTCTTCCCTATGCGATGCCATCTCGTTGTCAGAAGGCCGTTCAAAAGTGACCGCTTAAAATACCGCACACCATCGATTTGGTTAAGCAGCATTTCAGCTAAAATCTATCCAGCTTACATAAGGCTAAAAAATATGTGGCCAAAATATATGCGGTACTTCTCGATATTTGATTAAAGAAAAAAATTTGTTTTTGCTTGCTGCTCGATTTCCCATGTCTCCAGAATTTCTTTTCACACCTTGAGCCTTGATCACATGGTAAGGACACTTGCTTACATTAATGATGCAATGTACAGAGCACAACCAAGCACATACACAAACACTGACAAGTGGGGACTCGAACACATGTCAACCGCGTGAGAAGCAGACACTGTACCGTCACACCACAGCACCGCGCATGCCAGCAGGGTATTTGTATGGCTATATATATGCACTTCGTAATAATTTTTAACTAGCCTCTTTATATTTCATCATGCGCTACCAGCTTTCGCCAGAATATCGTATATGACAGGTGTTGACACGTATTAAGCAGCCTTCTCGGATCGTCGGAGCGGGTTTGTATGCTGCTTTAATTTCTCAAATGCTGCTTTAATATATCTAAATGATGCTGTGTCATCTGCGCGAAGGACTTTTTATTTTATATAGATCTGGGCTTTCTCAATCGAAATGAGGCTGGTACCCTGGGTTTCTTACTGCATTTGTAATGCATAATGGTGAACGATATGCTTTCAAGTGCATTTCCGAGAGCCAGCATCATACAGCAGCTGGCCATTCGTGAGCTGCTGAGGAACCAGCCTCCAAAGGACTGTTCTTGGAAATGTTTGTCGAAAGGATCGTAACACTCGGTAACTGGTAAAGCTGACAAATCCAATGTCACTTCTACTCTAGCTGCCAAGTTCTTACGTCTTCCGGCGCGTTCTTCATCAACACCGCATCGATGCGGTTCTCGCGTCTTGTATTATCAGAATCCGCTGCATTTCTGCCCAAGGAATCTTGCATCCACGCTGCACAGGCATTTGCAGCGACGTGCCAGCTTTAACATGGGCGCGAGACGAAGAGATAAACAAAACTGGAAAAAAATGTTTCACGCATAGAGAATGCGCACACTCCGGAGATCAAGCCTGGCAGCGCAGAATAGCGATCTGGCGGAGGCTCCATGTTGGGGAACATGGCAGATTCAAGGTTATTTGTTCTCGTACTTCGCCCGTCGTCGACGAGTGAAAGCGATTCTGGCTGCGACGACTACGAGATGCGACCGGAGGGAAAAATATAACTTCGCTCCACATCATCCAGTCGAGTATGCTTTCAGCTTAGTGACAATTTTATGGATAAACTAGCAAACGCTAAAAGAGACTGAACTCGGACAGAGTTAACTTTTGAGTTCTGGTTTCGACAGCCCCTCGATGATCCGAGTGCACGCTGACAACGCGAAGGAAGAGCGAGAGTCTGGTTGAAGGCAGCGTTTATTCACGGCGACTGTTCGCACGGGCCGCACCCAGCGAACTCCCTCAGTTCCGGTCTTCCAGAGGGCATTCCCACTCATTTGAAAAACAATCATACAAACACTGTACGTTTCCCCTCTCAGTTGAAAAACCATTATACAAACAGTTTGCGTTCCCCCTCTCTTTGCTCTCAGCTAGGAGAAAAGGAATCCGCGCTACGCTCTCCTTCCGCAGAACCACCCACGTTGGCCATTACTGCCTACGGACGTAACCCGATATCCCGCTTCGGACATCGCTTCTCCTTTTCTGTCGCTGCGGCCATGTGGCCTGGACCTCGGCGCCCGCCTGACCGTTTCGAGAATCCGCTGCAGCGGTTGACTTCCCCGACACAATCTCTCCAAGCAACAATTCCGGGAACCCGCCACAGCTAGGCGACCCCATGTGGTGTCGGCGCCACGGATGCACATCCGCTGCGACCTAACAGCTCGCCAAAATAACGAGCAGCAGCCCGCTCACACACTCTGAGGCGCTCACATTCTCTGAGACTGACTGGCAGTGATCTAGATTTCTAGAATAAAATAATCACCTGTCTTGAAAATGTGCAGTCACTAGCGTCCTGCTTGATTCAGATCACGGGACGTGACATGTCAACACATAATGCTAAATAGTGCTTATAGAGAAACAATTCTTATACTCAATAGGTGTCATAAATTTCAAATAAGAACTACAGTGCAGTCCACTTATAACGATATCGAGAAAAACGAAAAATATGATCGTTATAACCGGTGATCGCTATATCTGGACTGCCGAAAAAAAAAAAAAACACTGCGGGACGTATCTTCGTAGCTCCGATCCCGAATTTACCACTTGCACTAAAGAATAGATGTTCTAGAAAGCAGGATGTCAAAAACAAAGTTTTATTTTAAGCACCAACGAGAGCGTCAAGCTTTAGGCGCACCTAAATATCTCAACAGTCTTGAAGTATCCGTGCGCCATTGCATGATGGTGCGTGCCGTTAACCACCACGGCGGCAAGAGCGCACACGCAAACACCACAAAAACTGCACACGCCGGCCAAAGTTCGCTTCATGTAACGGGACATCACGAAACATCATACGAAGGCCGGCGACTAGGACGGGCTCCTGTATGGCGGCGGCGGAGCACGGCTGACATAACGACCACTCCGATAAGTCTCAAGAGCGAACAATGACCCGCCAACCACAACGGGAGACTTGCAGGTGTCCGCCAAGCATAGCCTGCCTGCACGGCCAGCCTGGTGCCTGCGCTCAACACTCGCTTTGTGCTACAACGGAACTGCCGAAGAATTCAAAACTAGCGTCGCGGCGCGCGCGCGGCCTCCGCGGCCGGCGCGGGGCGCACAGCTTTGTCGGCACGGAGGCGGGCCGACAAGATGGTGTCGGTGACGTAATCATGACGTAATTCTTTGGGACGCCGCGATACACGCGACGCCGCAGCGGCGCGCCAACTTGCTTTTCGCCTCCTTTTTTCTTTTCTTCTCCCTTTCCTTTCGGTACAGTACTTTCGGTGCGATTGTGGGCCACGCGCGAGTGGCGAGGCACGGATGGATGGATGGATGGATGCTATGAGCGTCCCCTTTATAACGGGGCGGTGACATGTTTGCCACCAGGCTCGAAGGCGAAAAAAAAAGAAAGAAAAAAAAATAAACTTCCTTGTTTCATGTTGTCCTAATGCCTTATCTACATTGATTAAATCTACGTTATTATACCAAAAAATATAAATTCACGGTCCATCTCTCTGCCTCTTAAGGCAGAATGACATTTTTTTTCCCAGTTATTTATTTTTGTACTTTATCTCTACTTTTCTGCCACCAATACTCTAACCGTCTCTTACTTATTTCTATCGCGGACGTGTTCAGCTTTCCATTGTTGTCCCTAAAACCCAAGGCTTCATGTAGACTCGTGCCCACACGTATACCTGGGTGAATATCGCCACATTCAATCAGTACATGTTCCATCGTTTCCTTAGTTCCCCCGCAGCATGTACATTGTTCTTCTTCGTTACTAAATCTCGCTTTATAAATACGCGTTCTAAGGCAGCCCGACCTTGCTTCAAACAGTAAAGCGCTTCCCCTTGAATTATCATAAAACCTTTCCCTCCTTATTTCGTTTTTTCCTTTTCGGTAGTTACTCAGAGCCGGCTTCTTTTCCATCGCTGTCATCCAATAAGTCCTCTCCGCCTCTCTGACCTTCCGCTTAATGCTCCTTGTTGCCATATCGCCCGCACTGCCAGCCGTATATTTACTGGTGAGCCTCCTAGTTCTTTTCCTCCACTGCGTGTCAACGCTTTTTCTATACAAATACCTGAAAACCTTCTCTGCCCATCTACTCTCCTTCATTTTCCTCAGCCTCTCTTCGAATCTCATTTTGCTCTGCGCTTCCCTCACTTCAAAGCCTGTCCATCCCATATCACCCTTTACCGCCTCATTTGTCGTCTTCCCGTGAGCGCCCAACGCGAGGCGGCCCACCGTCCTTTGATTTACATCCATTCCTGATTGCACCTCTGACTTCATGCACACCACTGAGTTCCCAAATGTAAGCCCCGGAACCATCACACCCTTCCACAGCCCTCGAAGCACCTCGTACCTATTGTATCCCCATAAAGCTCTGTGCTTCATAATTGCAGCATTCCTCTTTCCCTTTGCTACCGATGCTTTCTCTTGTACCTCCATATATCTATCCCCCTCATTTACCCATACTCCGAGGTACTTGTACTCGCTTACCCTCGGTATTTTTTGGCCCTGTATTAATACCGTATGGTCTCCGTGATCATTGAATACCATCAATCCACATTTTGTTGCACTAAATCCTAGTCCTAGAGCCTCACACTCCCTTCCGCATATATCTGCCAGTCGCTGTATATCATCTTGACTGTCCGCAAATAAGACAATATCATCAGCATAAAATAGACCTGGAAGCTTCTGCTCAACCATCGCTCCGACCTGTTTGTGTGACAAATTAAATCCAATGTTGCTACCTTCTAGCGCTTTTTCCATCCTCGCCATGTACAGCATGAATAACAGCGGGGACAAAGGGCATCCCTGTCTCAGCCCCTTGCTAATTTCAACGCTGTCCTTGCTACTTATTCCTTCCCATTCTATACAAACTGTATTTCCTCGGTATATTTCCCTCAAAAGCTGTACACAGTCGTCACCTATGCCCACTTCCTTCAATATATCCCACAAAATTTCCTGATTAACGTTGTCATACGCCCCGGTGATATCTAGATAAGCTAGGTATAAGGGCCTGTTTTCTATTTTAGATATTTCTATACACTGGGTAAGAACAAACAGATTATCGTCTAACCGCCTGTCGATTCGAAATCCATTCTGAAGTTCTCCCAAAATATCATTTTGTTCTACCCACGCTTCTATTTTTAATTTTACTGCCTGCATCGCCAACCTGTATAGCACCGATGTAATTGTTAGCGGTCTATACGAGCGAATGTTATCCTTTTCTCCCTTGCCTTTATAGATTAAGTTCATTCTACTTTTTCTCCAACTGTCTGGTATTTCCCTCTCCTGTAAGCACTTTTCTACGGCTTTCAGCAGTGCTTCTTTAGTGTTATGCCCGAGTTCGTTAATGAGGCTGACGGGAACCCCATCTAAGCCCGGAGTAGTGCGCTTAGGAATTTTTCCTTCGGCCTTCTTCCAATTGAAATTCTCTAGTACTACATCTTCGTCGGTTGCACTCCTTTGCGTACTTTTACTCACCGGGGGAATCCCCTGGGGGACCTTTTTAAACGAATCGGCTGTTATCTTTCGGATGTAACCTAGCGCTTCATATCCTTCCAATTTATTTCCTCCTTCATCTACCATATGTTGTTGCATTGTGACAGACTTCCTACCCAGCGCTTTTAGGTGGCTCCAAAATATCCTAGGCGCGGCCTTCTTCTTTTCGCGAATCTCTGTCATCCAGCGTTCACTTTCACCTTTAATTTTTGCCTCGACTAATTTCTGCACAATGGATTTTTGCTCTAAATATATTTCCCATATTTGGTTGACTTCGTCCTGTGGCCGCTTCTCCTTTTTTGCCTGTCTGTGCTCCCGTGATGCCTGACGTCGCATAGCGATCGCTTCCCGGATTTCTTTGTTCCACCAACTTTTTGGCTTTTTCTTTCCTTTCCAACAAATAGTTTTCTTCTCTATTTCCATTTCTTTCGTGATTACATGTAGCAGCTCACTATACTTCCAGTCTTTGCCTGGTAGTTCGTCTACTTTTTCCTCGACTCTTGCGGCTATATTTGTTATTTGTTTGTCATTTAGATACGAGCTGCCAAACTTTGATTCTATGTTCTTATTTTCAGTTTTATATCCCATTTGTAATATTATGCGTTTATGATCACTACCCAAGCTGTTAATGCCTTCTTCGTCTATTCTCATCTCTCTAAGTTTGTCATATATTCCTTCTGTCATGAGACAATAATCAATGCTCGATTGCCTGTTTCTGACTTCCCACGTGTTCTGCCCCTCACACTTAGGCCCCACGTTAACTATCTCAAGACTATGTTGCTCGCAGAGATCTAGCAATAACTTGCCATTGGTGTCTGAATATCCGTCAAGGTCATGAATGTGAGCGTTCATGTCCCCTAGAAGGATTATCTCGGCATCATGACCAAATTCTTTAATATCGGTGCTTATGCATTTCACTATCTCCAGATTCTTTTCTCTGCAGTTATTGCCTGTCCACAAGTAAGCTACACCTAGCCACGTTTTCTTTCCACCTACTGTGCCCGAAACCCACATGTGCTCTGAACACGTTTGTTTCACTCTCTCCCATTTTGTTCTGCTATGAATTAGCATTCCAACCCCCCCACCTCTCCTTTCTGATGTGATCCTGTTACATCCTTCCCAAACATAATTTTCAATATGTGGTGGCTCTTCCAAGTCTCTAAGGTGTGTTTCTGTAACCGCATAAACACCTATCTGTTCCTTGTTTAACTGTCCCTCAATCTCTAACCATTTTGCCTTTTTTTCTGCCACCCTGCATGTTAATGTAACTAATTGCAACACGCGCCTTCTCCCTTCTTTTACCTTTTCTCTGTTTTTTCGCTATACTACCTGTCAAAGAGTCCCCCTGGTTGTTTTCCTCATTACAAGCTACCATGGGCACCGAAGGGCCCGCGTGCCCCCCAAAAAAGCTACTGCGCGTCCTGCAAGACGCCAACCCACCTCATGGCCAAGCCTCCTATCGAAGTGTATTCCGTCTCTTCGAAAACCACCCCACCTGTGCACCTCTCTGTTTATTTCCACTACCTCGATGCCTTTCTCTCTACTCATCTGCCATATCTCTTTGTTTGCGTCGACAACCGCTCTTTGCAGGTTGCCGTCACGCACCGGTACCTCCGGTATTGTGCATACCACTATCTGCACCTGAGGGGAAATGGCGCGCATGTCATCGACCCCTTTCGCCAATGTGGTCGCTAGTTCGGCTGATTCGTTACTCAAGACGTCGTTTAGACCTCCCGCGATTATCACGAGGTTACGTCCATTAGACTTAGCTGCGAGTTTTGCGTTAGCTTGTCTCATCACTGATCCCAGCCTATGGCCCGGGAACTTTCCTATTAAAACTCGTTTGTCGCCTCTCACCCTTTCCTTGACTGCTTCTGCGCATGTAGCTAAATTCGAGTCCCCGGCGATTATCACATGATCCGACTTTTCTGGTGGACTCTCCCGCACCTGGCCACTGCACCTGTTACTAGCGCGTGCTACTGCTGTTGTTTTGTCCCCTCCCGTTCCCAAGACTACTTCGCGGAAAGTGGGTCCTGTGTCCCTTGCACCTGTCTTTTCTTCCAAACCTGTTTCCCCCTTCGCGCCTACCACTGTGGGGGTCGATGCCCCGTTTTTCCCGCTGTCGCCTGCTTCCCTGTTCCCCGTGGCTACATTTGCTGGCATGGCCACCTTTGCTGGCATGGCTACCTTTGCCAATCCCTCCTCGGCTGACTTAAGCCTTTCCGCCATAGCCATCGTTTTTTCCCGCTCTGTCGCTACCTCTTTCTCCAGCTCTGATATTCTCACCTTGAGCTCATTCTGGGCGGCCATCATTATTTCCATCTTCGCCTCTAACTCGCATTGCTTACACTTGGCGTCAGCTCTCTCTGTCGTCTCATCCTCACAAACCTCTATTTTCCGCCCCATTCCGCATCCTGAACACTTTACGGTCTTTTTGACCATGGCTATAGAGCATTCACGCGGCAGATTAGATTAAAGCCAAACGATATCACAAAACTCCGCAAGTATGTTACACTTCAAAGCACCTGTGCACCTTTCAGCCACGTGGTGGCCAAAAAAACAAATATTAAAAAAAAAACACCCGAAGCGACTGTCACACCACTTTGTACCAACAGCACAAAGTTGTAAGCTCTATTAAGCTGCAATCTAGTGGCTTAACTAAACAAACAAGCTCGAATCATGCAAAAAAAAAAAAAAAGCACTTATCTGACGCTGTCATTCCGGAGCCCACGAAAAACACGTCCGTCCTCTAGCAGCACCACTGTGCACTCATGTGCACAGTGGTGCTGGCACAACATGTGCGGCTAGCGCCATCTTGTGGCGCGCTGCGCAAGCTCGCGATGGCACTCGGCGCGTGGGCTGCGCGGGGCGGGCGGCGCACGCAGCGCGGAAATGGCGGCAGATACGAACTCGCGTAGGTAAACGTTTCGCGCCGTCTCGGCATCGTTCGTTTCAGGGGAACTTGGAAACGCAAATGTAACGATTATTATACACAGAAAATGCCGCCCATACGGCAAATTTTGATCGTTATATCCGATATGCGGCCAATAACATATCGTTATATATGGTTTTTTCCCTCATAGACTTAATGCATAAAATGACACACATAACTCGACCCATCGTTATAACCGATATATCGTTATATGTGGTATCGTTATAAGTGGACTGCACTGTACAAATTAAAGGCACGCTTTTCGCACATAGCAGATCTATAAAAGTTGAGCTTTACAACGTGTCTCAGTCGACCTCCTTTATCTTCCATACCATGTAGCTTTACGTGCACCTTTGTTTAAATATCAGCTGTCATGCAACATCCTTAGCTTTGGCTAGTGCAACAGCTAATACAAACTCTGCTTGAAAATTCAGGATTTCTTGCCAGTACCAACACTAGCTAAACATAAACATTCTAGAATAGCTCATGTGCAAGTGTTCCTGCTTTTTCTCAGATTTAGCAGCTCAATGGCTCGCATAAGCATGCAAGCATGCACCTGTCTAAATGCGCAGTTATTATCCTTGACATGGAGCTAATGCCCCCTTCCATGGCACTTACCATGATACACCATCTGTCAGACATTGTGCCACGTGAAGGGTGTTCACCTATAGTACCACATTTGTCCTCCGCTGAATGTAGAGACCTCAAATGTATTTTTTTTTTTCTGGCACCATTTCAAAACACCATTTCGAGCGTTGTGTCCTCTGGAGTAAATTTTTCTACAATTAGTGGAAAATGCAGAATCATGGCAAGAGGCACTTGCAGAAGAAACTAATTTAAATCTTTTTCATTCTGCTGTGGCTTGTCACTTGTGGAGACTGCACGGTGAAACTGGAAATTAGTGAGAGCAGTGTTAATTTGCTTCCTTGTGAACCATTTCTTTTCCCGGATAGCAATACGAAGAAAAAGAGCTATCTCTTTAGGCACAACACCTTCCAGCAGAATATGCATAGCATCGTATAATATGTCTTTTGTCAACGAGAAAAAAGGAACTGGCATCAGCACTGAGTCGCTGTTGATCCCAAATTCTTTGCACAGTTTTTGTTTGTTTGTGGGGTTTTCGCAGCTTCTTCATATGCATCCTGATGCTACCCTCTGTTCGAAGATTGCACTGGCCATGGCGGGAGTACAGTGCATACTCTGCTGTAGGCACAAGACATGTGCGACACGAGCGGTAAACCGCTGGGCTAAATGACTGCTTAAATCCTGTCAATGAGTGCGTTGCCAGTGCATCTCCTGTGAGCGTCGCGAGTGCACGAAAAAAATCTTTCAAAGCCTTCGTCTGTCTTGAAAACAATGCCTTCACTTGCAAGCAGATACAATGCATGCAAGAAGTCATAAAAGTATTTTAGCCATTCACTATGCTGCCTTAAACTTGCTGTATGGCCAGTGCCAAGCAAGAAAATATTGCTTAGCTTGGAGTTCTTCTGAGGCGGAAGGTTCAAGAGAGTTGCGTAAAACATGCTCAGCTTTCCATTTTTACCTCTCTTCAGACCAAGTGGGTGTGAGAGTTCAACATCATCACTGAGCATGATAATATTTTTGTTTTGCTTTTGAAACACAGGGTGTGAACAAAACCTTGCCCCATCAACTCTTACAAAAATGCATTTAGACAGCCTATAGACTGTCTAAAAAGGGTTTAGACAGTCTATAGACTGTCTAAACGCATTTTTGTAAGGGAATAAAGTCACTAATTATACAGTCATCTTGTGTTCTATTAATCTTTCTGACATGGGGGACAATGTCTGGATGTCTCAGCAGTATTTGTAAGATATCAAGAAGCTTTATGTTGTAGGCTTTTTCCCCTCCAGTGAGCATAACTTCAGTGGGTGGCACAAATATTTTTGCAGTCTGATAGTTTTTTCCGAAAGTGGTCATTTTTTATGTTCTCAATGTTGAGCATTTATTAGTTCACTTTTGGTCAACAGATAATGCGACAGTAAGAAAACCCTACGATTTCGGCCAATGGCGTGTTAGGATTTTCGTGTAATAGTAGAACTCTGGGGCTGAAGCGCTATGCGTTGCAGCTGCCATAGACACTAGCACCAGATTTCCCTCGAGTGTATCACTAGGAAACTCTATGACCCACTCCACATTGTTGTCCTGCCATTCAAGATTGCTTGGGTGTCACCTGTGATCGATCAAAATAAGATCAAAAGTTCCTGCACATTTTCTTTCGAATTTATTCAGTTCACTACACACGCTAACTATAACATAAGTGCGCTGTAACGCCATACAGAATTAACGCCAAGTACAATATAAAAAAAACGCAATGCAAAATGAAATACAACACAAAGTATGCCAAGCACAATACAATAAAATAAAACACTTCAATAAAGTTCGTAAGATCCCCTAAACTTATTTGCAGTGAAAACGCTCTACATTAAATGCAGGTTATGATTAATAAAGAGTGTCTTACTGACTTTATCAGACGTCAGACGGCTCCTCTTTTCGGTACAGATTTGGCCTGCTTTGGAAAATATTCGTTCACAGGGAACACTTGTTGCAGGAATACATAGCCTTTTCAAAGCGATCGCATACAAGTTGGGGTAGATGAACTTCCTACTTTCCCACCACTTCAGTGGATCATTAATTCGATTTAAGTGCGGCTCGTTGAGGTACTTGTCTATCTCAACTATGGCCTGAGCTGTAGGGTCTCGTTTTGCTTGCAAGGAGCTCAAACTTGCGTCAAATTCATCCAATACAGAGGAGGTCTGACCAGGCATCTCCTCGGGCTCACTGCTTGGTTCGGGCTCCGTACACTGGATAGCAGTTTTCACCTTAAAATTAAGTGTTTTTTGTAACGACCTAAACTTTGCGTCGTCCCCAAGGCCCTGTGATTTAAACCGCGGATTACTGAACCGCCGTGTGAGACCGGCTATGAGTTCATTTGCAAGCTTTGAAACAGTCTCAGGAGCGTCTCTAGTTGTGTCAAGATACTGTCTTACTTTCTTTGTCATTATTCTGGCCAAAACGGTCGTTTTAGACAACGACACATTTGCTTCAGCAGAAATTTCCTTAGTTACATCGTTGAATACTGACAAAACATTAACAGCGTGGGACAATTCTCTCCATTCTAGATCATCCAGTTGATCTTTGTACCCCAGTAAAGCTAAAGTTGAAACAATGGGCTCTTTGTTTTTCAGTAACGTTTCTAGCATGTCAAAGGTGGAATTCCACCGAGTGGGAACGTCTTGCTTTAATTTGAGTTGCTCTTTATGAAGGGACGCTTGCATCTCCCGAAGTTTTGCAAGTGCCGAGCTGCTTTTCTTGAAATACTGGACAGTAGACTTAGCTTTATCGAGCTTTACCCAAATGGATGCCGAAATGGAATCTGTGACTACCAAGTTTAAGGTATGTGCAAAACAACCCAAGCGTCTCATATTTAAGTCCATTACAGCTGCTTTCATGTTAGCAGCATTGTCGGTGACAACTGCACAAATCTTGTTACGAATAACAAATCTTTCTAAAACTTCGTTCACCCACGCAACTATGTTGACACTTGTGTGTCTGTCGGAAAACTCCGAACATTCAATAAGACATGATCGTAAGGAAGTATCCTGATCAATGTAGTGGGCAGTCAGGGCATAAAAGCTAGCATTGGTAATGTTAGTCCACCCATCGCATGTTATGCAAACAGCTGGGGCATCATGCAAAGCTGATCTAATTTTATCTAGGAGTTCGCTATGAACAGCGGGCAACAAACTATTTGTTAGTGTCTTTCGGCTCGGTAAGACATCATTTGGATTTAGCATACTAACGAGTTTTCGAAATTCGACATCCTCAACCAGGGAAAACGGATGGTACTCTTTGCAAATCATCTTGAGTAACTGAACATCAAGCATCCGTTTTTTCTGTACTGACACTGGTCTAACAGCACCAACAAATCGAGACAATGATGATTGCGATAACTGGCTTGATCTAGGCGCAAGCATGGATAAGGGAGTTGACGAAGCTGTCGACGTGGAAACTGATGACGGCAAACCCCTGTCTGATACAACCGTATACCGTATTTACTCGATTCTACCGCGCCCTCGATAGTAACGCGCACCCGTTTTCTGCGACCAAAAAAAAAAAAAAAAAAGTAATACATCGATTGTAACGCGCACCCATTTTTGTGAGAGAAAAGAACAAAAAAAAAGTTCGTAGGAGTCAAACTTCGCACATTCAGAAGAACAAGTATTTGGGTTTTAAAGAACTAAAGTTTCAAAAAGTAAAACACAGTCAAAAAGCGGGCCTTGCCGCTAAAACTGTCACCACTATGGCGGCGATACGAGTCGCGTAATGGATCAGTCCTCGTCGCTGCCGGACAACTCCTTGTCACTGTCAACGCTCCTCGATTTCGGGAAACCGGCCCTGCTTTGGTCCACTGAAACCTTTTCGTGAAGCTTTGCTGTAAAAAATCTGCTTCTGTTTGCGCCAGTCTCGCACGCACGTTTCAGGAATTCCGAACGACCGCAATGCGGCGCGATTTCCGTCCGTCTCTCTGCACATGTAATAACTATTCTTTTAAATGCAGCATCGTGGTACACTCGTCCAGTATATGGAGTCGGCACTTCCTTGCCGTCGATGCGAACGCAGAACGGTATGACAATCTCCTCAGCACAGTGCACACGTACGAACTGAAAAAATGGCAGAAATCGTAGGAGGCGGCCATTTTGAAATGTCGATGGCAATACGATAACCGAATTTCTTTTTTTTTTTTTGGTACTCGATTCTAACGCGCATGCGATTTTTGGACTCGTTTTTCCAGAAAAAAGGTGCGCGTTAGATTCGAGTAAATACGGTAGTCTGATGATTGGGTCAAGGTCTTTGTACTCGAAGAGCTTGGCAACGACGCCGAGACAGGAGCAGGAGGGTTGTTGATGCCCTCGCCGCTTGCGGAAGGTGATCGGCAGTGGTTAAATTCAACTCGGCTGAGGGTCGTTGTGGGGTGCTTGCTCTTCAAATGCCATCTGATATTGCCGGTCGAGCCGGAGGACAGCGAGAGCGCAGCTTGACAGTATCTGCATTTTGCCTTGCCGTCCGGCAACTTCGTGAAGTGGTACCAAATATCGCTGGTTGAGCGGTTTGCCGACATAATTAATCTAGTCAGAGAAGAAAAAGAGAGAACGCTGTATTTGCATTTGCTTGAAATTATGACTACACGAATTAGATATAAAACGATGTCATACCGATCAGCGGCGGCCTGCCTGAGTCCTGACCAGCCGGGTCTTCCGTTGTGCTGTCACTGCTGCGGCGCCGTCACCGTGGGCTGCGGTCTCCTTGGCCTCGCAGCTTGCTCACTCGGACCGAAAAGAAGCAGTCTATCGGGCATGACATCCCTCAGCGATCAACAAAAGCATAGTCTTTTTGTGGATAGACCTGTTTCTAACAAAACGAGACAGTCTTGCAGTAGCGCTTCCCAGGAACTAAAGTCCTGAGAGTATTCAGATATATGTGGACGATTTCTCGGTAGTCTTACAGTGTGGCGCCTCAGGGCTGCGTTCTGGGTTGTCACAAGTGGTCGGAATATTTGAAGAATGTCTGTCCCCCCTGGTCATAACACGTGATATTTCACACTAAGATTTCGACGGAATCCCAGTGTGAAATATCACGTGTTATGACCAGGGGTGATATTATCACTTTCACATTCACTTTCACATTCACTTTATCACTTTCACTTTATCACTGGGATTCCGACGGAATCCCAGTGATAATGCTTGCTGGGCATATGAACCACGCTCGTACAAGCAATGCTAGCGTTCTCGTCTTCACACAGTAAATTTGTCAAAAGGGTTATTGTTCGGGCTTGCTTCTCCAATGTATAAACAATAGTCGTGGTGCAACAGAGTAGGCGCCAGCTTTCAGGCACACGTTCACGACTGTATCGCGACAGATTACTAATCTCAGTGGCTAAAATAATCCGCAGAAAAAGAAGGAGGGTTTCCCGGGCATACATTGTAGCACATGCTGCTGTACCCCTGGGCTTGCTATGACCAATTTGATTTTCTCCCACCCGGAGCCGCACCTGCGTCATTGTGGAAGCAGCCTTCATGGCATGTGGAGAATGTCCATGCATTAGAAGTCATCGTTAACCTAGTCTAGAGTCACTGTATATGCTACCTTTAGGTCGCAGAGTAGCGCATTTGCTTTCCAAGTTGGAAGACGCTAGCATGGATGGTGGACGATTAGGGGGCCTTTCTCCAAGTACGTTTCACATTCCTTGTGTCTCTTCCTTCCTTTTTCTCTAGTCCTGCAAAATGCCTTGTCCTCTTCGCGCTGCGGCATCTTAACGAAAAATTTTGACAGCTGTCCAGCTGAAGTTCGAAAACACACTTGGCAGGAATGTCTAAAAATAAGATTACACTCAAACCTCGTTATAACGAACACGGATATAACGAATTATTGGTTATAACGAAGTAAATGAAGAATAGTCTTGTAATAGCTACAGTGTTACAAATAAACGTTTATAACGAATTTTTGGATATAACGAAGTTATTTTCCTGGCAGATGCGATTTTGTTATAATGAGGTTTGAGTGTAGTTGTAAGTCGGCGCTGTTGTGGTTCCTTGTTCGTCCCTGTTGCAGCAGTAAACACCCCTTTTGTTATTCCGAAACCCCTTCACTTTTCGAGTAATTGCATTACTGCTAAAGAGTAAAAGAGATTCCTGGGGTGTAAGAAAATACTGCGGGGAACCGTTGTATTGTCCCAGATTTTCTTTATTAAAGGAAAAAAGAAACACCTCTTTCCTGTACTGCTGCGCAGGAGTAGAGCTGGTGGCGTCGTTGCTGGAAAGGGCGCTTTTGCAGCATCACGGATATTTACAACAGCTCCGCATGTTACGGCCCCAAGTGCACAGGTGCACTGCGGCGGTAATCTTTAAACGGGTGCACTGACGAATTGTCCGTGCTGTGTGTGAGAGAACGCCCTTTACGTTTGAAAAGTAGATGCGGGATCTGCTTTCAAGGAAAGGAACTATCCGGAAAGCAGTACTTGCGTGCTTCGATCACTGTCTTGTGTTGGTACTTGTCTCTAAATCAAGCCCTTAATTTTGTCGTGTGCCACTGTGAGTGGACGCCGTCCTCGAAGACGTCCTTTTACCCATTGAAAAAAACAAAGACGTCGAAAAATATCTGTGTGGCCCATTTAAACAGATCAAAACTCAACGTAGTGCGATCATGCCATGATAATTTGTCATCATGCGCCAGGACGAAATAAAATGAAGTCCTGTTTCAGCCCAGCATATTATTCGTTTTATTGACGTGCTGATAATGCACGCTCAGAAATGCACTGGAGTGGATTTTATGGGTGACATTTTTGTGACTACCATAAAATCCTGAGCAAGCGCCCCTGCCTGAGCAAGCGCCCCCCTCCTTTCTTCGTGACATTACAAATATGCGGCCTCTTCTACCCTGCCACCATTTTCCCTGTTTCATTGATTGTTTTTATTCGCCCGACAAGGGCGAATGAAAACAGTGAATGCATGCGTATTTAATAAAGCATTGCATTAGCAGCACCGGTGTGCATTCTTTATTTTTATCGGCTCTTCCACCGCCATCTTGAACTTTAATCCATGACCGAGCAAGGGCCCCCCACTCCCCTCCGAATCTTGTCGGATTATCCTTTACCGTAGGGGGGTACTTGCTCGGGATTTTACGGTACACTAAAACCAGGACGTAGACTACGTTCATCTGTTGGTCTTCGACGAGTTGCACCAGCTCACGATGAACTGCCACGTGCACCGCACACGGCTGAAGCCAGGGCTTTACACACAGCGAGCAAGTAGCTCGAGTCTGC
Organism: Rhipicephalus sanguineus; assembly: GCF_013339695.2. NCBI lineage: Eukaryota > Metazoa > Arthropoda > Arachnida > Ixodida > Ixodidae > Rhipicephalus > Rhipicephalus sanguineus. The sequence goes on along the minus strand of NC_051178.1, from coordinate 45,724,140 downwards.
CCGCAGCGGCCAACACTCGTCGGCCAGTAAACGAAAG